>NW_015090818.1:425867-447434 GCF_001431845.1 Calidris pugnax
GAACCTATAGGGCTAGTCAGATGCTGAGCAGGTATCATGATCTTGGTGAGGACGGGAGGGGGAGAGAAACAGGAATCTTGACCCTTGCTCCACGGTTCTCCTTCTAAGCAGTTGATTTCACACTGCTGTCCAGAAATGTTTAGCATTTGTGAGATGAAATCTTTTTGGTTAACCTGGAGCTGTGTCGATATTCTGGTTTTCAGAGTGAGATTAATAGAGAAAGAGAGTTTTGTTTCAGATTTCAACCCCTCAACACTAATTCACTAATTCAAACTCTGAATGCTGCTACGGAGATGTAGAGGAGATACAGGTTGGTTGAAGGGAAGGTGGCCCTTCCAGCTAGAAGCTGGCCCTTTAACTTGGGGGAGAAATAGAGAAGAACTTCCTGAATTAGACAACCCTGTGCTGCTGAGTTTTCGTAATACAGCAGAGTTTTATAGGAAGTAGCACTGGTGAGGACAACAATCCTTGCTCTAACATTTCTTCAAGGTTGAATGATTACATGCACCCCTCCTCCACGTAATAAATTTGACCTGGTTCTTAATCAACAGTTTTTAATATGCCATACATGTTAAAGATAAAATACATATATTAAATACCTCACATTTCATAATGCATCCACGTGACGCTGCTGTTTTATTAAGACTGATGAGCCCCACCTCCCTTCTTTCCTAATTGAAGTACCCCACTGTTACTGATTGACAAGTAAAGCTCATTTCTGTGCTGGTTTAGCACACACCAATAATTAAATCAGTGGCAAGACTGTATTCTTTTTGGTTTGGGTTTTTCTTTGATAATGGAGAGGCCCTATGTTTGTATTAGTGAACAGCTGGGTTAGTTTAGCAACCTTTTAACTTTAAAGAACAGATTTTTATTGATCTGCTGATCCAATCATGCAGTTGATTGTTGTGTTGAAGATGTGTTAAGAGGAGTAAATTGCTCCTGAACTTCCATTTACTGTAGTAAATGCTGTCTGTAGTGGGCTGTTTGAGTTTCTTTGGAGGAGTGGGTCATTTTTAGGACCTTGTAGCTGTAACTGAGCTAGCTAATGGGAAGCAGCAGACACTGCTGTCTGCACTCTGAGCTCTCTTGGAATACTTAAGGCAGGAGGGCACATACATGTGTCTGGGACCCCAAATTCCAGAGCCTTCTGTGAAAAGAAGGTTCTTTCAGCTGTTCTTTAAAAAAAGGATCCGTGCTCTGTTTTGCATTTCCGCAGAAATAAGGGATTATAACATGACTTGAGAACATCTAGGGAATGGAGTCCACTTTCCTCAGCTTGAAACTCATGTTTTATCAATGACATCTCCGAGCTGAGATTTAGAGAGTTTGTCTGTGTAGTTTTTCTGTGCCTTTAGGTAAAACTGTTTCCCCGAGCAGCTGGAATTGCAAAATTTGCGGCTTTTCTTGCCGTCTGATGTAGAGCATTGTGAGTTTAACCTCGGTGAGGGCAGGAAGGTGAGGTCCTGCTGGTTTGGGTTTGGGTCTGGGTTAACAGCAGTGAGAAGCAGATTACAAACAGCTAAGGGAAGTTCAGATTTAAATAATGCAACAGAAGACGTGTATAATGAGCTTTGGCACCTCTTAGAATTAGGCAGCCGCTAAATTTCTGTGTTACTAGAAGGCAATTTAAGATTAAGGTTTGAAAATCCACCTGGAATCTCATCCAAAGTAACCATATTTGTCATTCCGGGCCTATCTCATATCTGATAATCTATATAACACACATTGCTTTGGATTTTTGAAATATGAATGTAAAGATGGTTGATGTTTGTCCCTAACCTTCTGGATGTAAAGAACAGGACTATGGAGAGCTAATATAAGAACATACAAATATAAGAACTATGGAGAACAGAATAGGAGAAGTGATGCAGGGTGTAGAGCTTCAGCCTGAGCTTTGCAGATGGAGAGCCTGTTGTTATCAAGGGCTTTTAATCAGTGTTTACTGAAGGAGCAGCGGTTCCAGAGCTGGGTTTCACAGGTTGCACTTTCACTTCTGTGCCAGTTTCATGGCATCTGCTCTTAACTTGAGAGAAATCTCAAGTATTTCCTGTTGGTTTACAGCAACTGGACAGACAAGGAGTGAGCGTGATACACAGAAACAAGATGAGCCAGCAAAAAATACTTTTCTCACAAACCTGCTTACAAATCTGTATTTCTACCAGGCACGTTCATTTCCCCCACTAGGGATATGCCCAGTAGGATGAGAGCACCGAGTCCATCTTGTCATTTATTTTCTTTTTCCTTTATTTTTTTTATCCTTCTCCTCTTCCTGAAGAGCATGTAGCAAATTTTACAAGAGGAAATCTGATCTTTCACCAAATGGAAAGATGAAAGTAGAATGAAACAAACAAAAAGTCTAATTTAAAAGCTTTGAAATGTGTTGTTTTCAGGCTTCTTCCAAATGTGAAGATAAGAGAAAGCAGTTCTTTGAAATCTGACAGTTTTCTGCATTTTAAAGAGTTGATTCTCCGTGTGTAGCAAAAAAGAGGGAAAGCATTTGGGTTAAAAAGGTGTTTCCAAGAAGGGGAAAAATGGGGTTGCAGTCATCTGTGGGCACAGCTCCACAGTTATAAGAGTAGGAAAGATACGGTTAGAGGAGCAGGGACCTTTTCTACTCTGCTGGAAAGATTTGACTCGTGTCTCTGACAGGAACTGTGCAAGCAGAAGTCACCAGCCGTGGTTTTTCCTCCCCCCACATGCTTCTTGAGTTCTCTCCCATGTGTGGGTCACAAAGGAAGCAGATTTGTATGCTTCTGTTTTGCTATGCTACTAATATTTTCTTTGTAGCTACCGAATATGTCGCTTTCCCTGAAGAAAAGCAAGAAGGGTACAGGCTAAATAGGTAACTGTCACGTCTCCACTGGCATCTCCAGCCAGGCTTTGGGAGCTTATGGTTTGGAAGCAGTTTAGGATGCTTTCTTTTGCTTGGAAACACAAAACAAAGCCTGACTTTGAGTTTTAGAGAGTTTCTGGTTTGCAAAACTGTAATTGGGCAGTTATAGAACCTACGCAAACAGAAGTGGAGGATTCATAGTCCCTCCCTCCCTCTCCCTTCCCAACTCTTCCAGGATTTTGTGCAGTGGCAGTTGCAAAGGCAGTAAAAAATGGCATAATCTACCCTTGCTCAGTATTGGCAAGGTCAATGATAGGGTATTTGACTTGTTCATGCACACTTAATATCAGTCCAGCTGGAGAAACATAGGGTCTGCAAGATAATAAGAATATAATAAAAATCAGTAGCTACAATCCATATCTGGCCAGTATTTTCACTGGATGTTGTTGAAATTGCAGTTGAATTCCATCAGTCATATGATTTTCCCGTTCGCTTCATGTAACTGTAGAAAATCATAAACATAGATTAAACCCTGAAAAATATAAAGAGTTCTGATTTATGCCTTTTTGATGTGGTTTAAGCCCGGCAGGGAGCTAAAAGGTTCAGCTAAAACAGGCTGAAATATTCATGAAAAACTGTGGCTGCCACTACGTTTGTAACACCAGGAGGTTTGCGTGGTTGTTCTTTAGCTAAAGAAGGGTACAGATGGGCAAGTGAAAAGTAAATGAAGTTGCTGAGGTGTGGAAATCAGAGCCTGTATGAAAACAAGGCTCTCTTTTGTCTATATTTAACGTGTGGTTTTGAACAGGTGTGGTTTTTAAGCAGATAGGCTTAAAGTAGAACTTCTTGAGACTTTTAACAATCATATTTTCAGAAATTTCCAGTTAGCAGCAGTTAACCAGAATTTGATTTTGTGGGAACATACTAGTTAAAAACCAATATTTTTTTTTTTTTAATTGTTGCTGTTTTCAGGAAAATTTATTGGATTTAGGATGAAGTTTCAGAAAAACCTAGGAAAGGCTGGTTATTTAGGGGTTTTAAGCACCCATTATGGTCCTCCACATTCCATTTTGTGGACTTTGCCAAGGGTGAGGAATTGAACTTGATCTGCTATATCCAAGTCATAACTTGAATATGGAGGATAATAGGAGGAGGAATTCAGATATTTTGGGTCTTTCTAAATGTCTGCCTTTTTGCAACGAGGTGAAGTCATGAAGCCCAAAGTTTTTAGAAATAAACTATTTCTGCAAACTTCAAGTGTGAATTACTTGCGTGCTGTTCCTAAAGGCTTTGTTCTGTGTAAAGTGGCATATGTATATTTAAGGTAGTTTGCCTCACAGATTTGTTTATGATTTTGAAGAGTTTTGTTTATGTTTTTCTGTGTTTTGTCTCGTTTGTTAAAAATATTTTGCTCCTCTGGAAAATGACATGTGAAGGAAGCAGTGTCTTGTGTGGGTGACATTGCACAGGAAGGACAGGGATTTATTTATGCTAGCAGCAGAGCAGAGTGAAAAATGGGTCTTCCATGTACACCCCAGTGTGTTATTTATGTTAATTTGGAGAAAAACCAGATTATTTTTTTCTACAGTGTTTTGCATTACTTTAGTTATTACCAGTTCAATTCTGTTGGATTTTCCTCCTTGTAGACAGGAGAAGAGGAGATTCATGCCTCATTTTCATAACTTAATAAGCTACTGGTATGCTTTAGAGAAATGTTTGAACTTTGGGGTTTCAGGGGATTACTGGGGACATTTTAAGATATAAATATAAAGTGTTTATAACTCGATTTAATGACTTCCCCTTGGCTGAGCTGTAATAATTGATCAC
This sequence comes from Calidris pugnax, assembly GCF_001431845.1. Lineage (NCBI taxonomy): Eukaryota > Metazoa > Chordata > Aves > Charadriiformes > Scolopacidae > Calidris > Calidris pugnax. The sequence continues at coordinate 430,531 of NW_015090818.1, forward strand.
ATGGTCAGTTATTGTGCACTTAAACAATGTGTATTTAGTGTGCTCTACGCCCACATGAGAAGAACAGGCACTACTTCAATTCCACTTCACGGTGTCCTTGAAAAACTACCGTAGGTGGTTGTAGACTGGGATGAAATTATTACAACAAAAAAACCCAGCTAAAGTTACATCCTCCTGAAGGTACTCCTGACGTTGTTGCTGATGTTCCTGGTCACCCGGGGGCATGATCCTATTTAAAAATACTAGAAGCTGTAATAAAATCCAACAGAAAAGGGTAGATGACTTGATTTTTCCCTACTCTTAGAATGATAGAATCATAGAATGGTTTGGGTTGGAAGGGACCTTAATGATCATTGAGTTCCAACCCCCCTGCCATGGGCTGGGACACCTCCCACTAGAGCAGGTTGCTCAAAGCCCCATCTAACCTGGCTTTGGAAACCTCCAGGGATGGGGCAGCCACAGCTTCTCTGGGCAACCTCTTCCAGTGTCTCACCACCCTCACAGCCAAGAATTTTTTTTCTGATATCCAATCTAAATCTCCCTTCTCTCAGTTTAAAAATGTTTCCTTTCTTCCCCTTCTTAACCTATATAAGATACTCAAATATTGCCAGAAGACTCTTCCGTGCTTAATGAGTCTTTGGTCCTTAGAGCTCTGAGGACAGTCTTCATCCCCATCCTTATTCTATTTTCTCCTTCCCATACACACTTCACACTCTGTGCTGATGTATTACCATGTTATAGAATAATCAGTGTTATCCACTGAGTTAAAACAGAAATAAAGCAAATTACTTCAAAGTAAATTACTGGAGTTTTTAGATACTTGATTCCAGTTAGGTGAGCTTTTCAGCATGGGGGTGCTTTTTACTAATTTGGGATTTTTTTTGGCTGGTGTCCTGGAGTTGATTCCTCTAGTTAAAGCAGGGTTGGGAAGGTGTACAGCATCGTGGCATTGGGATTTATCAAACATTGTGAACTACTGTAGGAGCTTTAAATAGGCACTTACACAGAAAACTTCCATCTGCTGAATTTATGGCAACTGCATTAGCTTGCTGTGTGTAACAGCTTTTATAAAAGATCGATCCAGGAATGTTTTCTGCAGCTTCTGTCCATCTTTACTCATGTACCTTCAGCTGAAGCACAGAGGGAAAAACATATTGAATCAGATTTGAATAAATTGAGGAAGTCTCTTGTCCCCAGGCAAAAGCGGTTTGAACTGGTGTAACTTCTACAAATAATTCTTCTATTCTGCTAACCTGAACTGAAGAGACTCTGGATTTTATTAGATTCCACTGGACTTAATCTGGAACTGGATGTGCTGTTTGTTGACTCGGACAAGTAGGAGATTTCTTCATCGTTACCCAACCGGTGGCAGCGCCTGTGAGGTCTTTGCTGATGCATTTCTGAACGGTGACTGTGTCGGTGTGATACTCACCCTATTTGCTGTACGGAGCCGTAGCTGAGCCTCACATGGAGCAGAATCCACTTTTGGTGTGCACAAAGGAAGGCTTTGCTGATTCCATTTATTCTGCGTGGGCTCAGGAGGTAGGAAGATGCCTAAAAATCAAATGGCTTTAATTCCCTATTGCTAGTGTTAGTCCTCTGAACCTTCAGCAGTGACTCAAACCCTCTCTGTCCCTTCTTAGGTAAAAGAGGGTGGGATGTGGGGGACCCACCCCATTACAGTTAATATTTGGGAGCAGCTGTTGGAGCAGTTTTCTGCTCCTTCTTCCTTTCAAGCGCTCCAGGCTGGGGGCAGAAAAGGACCTGGGGGTGTTGGTGGCCTGTGGGCTGAACAGGAGCCAGCAGTGTGCCCAGGTGGCCAAGGTGGCCAACAGCATCCTGGCCTGTATCAGGAACAGAGTGGGCAGTAGGACTCGGGAGGGGATCGTCCCCCTGTGCTGGGCCCTGGGGAGGCCCCACCTCAAGGGCTGTGTCCAGTTTTGGGGCCCTCACCACAAAAAAAGCCATTGAGGGGCTGGAGCGGGTCCAGAGAAGGGCAACGGAGCTGGTGAGGGGTCTGGAGCACAAGTCTGGTGAGGAGCAGCTGAGGGAGCTGGGGGTGTTCAGCCTGGAGAAAAGGAGGCTGAGGGGAGACCTTCTGGCTCTCTTCAACTCCCTGAAAGGAGGGTGTAGCCAGGGGGGGTCGGTCTCTTCTCCCAAGCATTTCTGAACGGTGACTGTGTCGGTGTGATACTCACCCTATTTGCTGTACGGAGCCATAGCTGAGCCTCACATGGAGCAGAATTCACTTTTGGTGTGCACCAAGGAAGGCTTTGCTGATTCTGTTTGTTCTGCGTGGGCTCAGGAGGTAGGAAGATGCCTAAAAATCAAATGGCTTTAATTCCCTATTGCTAGTGTTAGTCCTCTGAACCTTCAGCAGTGACTCAAACCCTCTCCATGACTGTGTGACAGGTCCCCAGCTTTGCTGCTCTGTGTAAGGCAGGTCTCATGGGACTTGCCCTGCCTGCTGGTCTGGTTCTTGTCCTCCCCAGCGCAGTGACTCCTGGTTGTTGTTCCTCTTGCTGCCGGTGTTTTTTCCTGTGCACACCACGTGGGTGCCACGTTTCCTGTGGAAGCCTTGGAGCATGGCTTCATGAAACTGGGCAATGTGGTGGGTCTGGCTTGGACCATCTGCTACTGTGTGGCTGTAATGCAACCTTAGGTGATCCAAGTGAGAAGTGAGGTTCCAGGCTGCAAAAGGGTAATAAGCAGCACTCATTAAATGTATTATTTCCCCCCAGTTTCATGCTTCTACGTTGTGGCCTTCTTTTTACAATGCTGTGGGTTATGTGTTGATTCACCTTGCTCTCCAGCTCTAAACCTGCAACAAGCTCTAGTCCTGGCCACTTGAGGGTTTAAAGTTTGATTTTCCCAATATTAAATAGAAGGGAGGTTGAGATGGGAAGAGAGCTGATTGTAGGTGACTTGGGAAAGCTCCTCTTCTACAGAAAGGGAGAGAGGAAACGGCCTCAAGTTTAGGTTGATGGTTGGATTGAGTGATCTGAAAGGTCCCTTCCAACCCAGACAACTCAGTGATTCTATGAAAAGACAGTATATATTGCAGATCTGGCAGGAACATCTCTCTCAAATGCTCCTACCTGTTAAAAAATGTAAATATTTCCACTGTAAATCTCACTACTCCTGTAACTTATGCAGCGAAAAGGTAACTTTTATACGAGACACTATTACTATCTCTATTATTTTTTTTCCTGTGTCATTTTTTTCCCTTTCTTACTAGAGGGGGAGCCTCCTCTGACTAGGAATAGAACCGGCGGTTGCCTTAGTAAAAGTAAACAGGAGCTGACTCTTAAATAATTGTAGGAATTCAGGTTTGGTCTTAATTGTTTCCCTGGCTCATCATTAACCGCGTCTGACCTGTTCCTCAGCATGTGACCCGTCTGAGAGTGGCTTTCATCAGCTAATAGCTATGTGTGATGAGATCTGGATCAGGAATGTCACAAAGACGAGTGAAAAAGTCTTCTCACTAATACATTATTGCTTCTTTCTAACACAAGACTCGTTTTCAGGTGGAAAAAAGTGAGTTTCTTTCCTCTTGCTTGGAGAAAATGTGTTTTACTTGGGTGGTATCGTGTGCCACGTTCCCAGGGGGTACTTGACTTCTGTGGTGGCTCGTTGCCAGCCCTCAGCTGACAAGGTGCTGCTCCTTCAGGGTAGCAGTCTGAGCCCTGAAAGAGCTCTTCATCTTCATTATATGCAAACATCTACCCCCATCTTCAGCGTAGAAGTGGCTGCAGGAGTGTGGCAGAGGCTGCTGGTGACTTTGGTGAAGAACGCCTGCGTGCACGTGGTGTGTGTCCTCCTGCAGCTCCTGAGCAAAGTCCAACAACAGCTGTACCTACCCAAGGAACCTGAGTGAAAGGGTCAGACTTTGTGCTGAAACACATTAAAATCACACACAAGATCTGGTCGGGCTCTTTTACGGGATTGGTAAAGCCCAGAAGGATGGGAAGGACCTCTGGTGTTCATATGACTCCCTTCAGAGCGCCTTGGGAAGTCGGAAGAATGGGGAAGTGGGGAAGGGAAACCCATAAAGGATGAGGTAACCTAGGAACCTGTCAAAACTCTGCTCTGATCTTTGGTCTCTGACTGTTACTGGTGTGTTTACGGGGCAGAACTGGGACTTTGTGAGTTGAGCCTCAGCCTTCGGCTCTTCTGTACAGGGGGAAAAAGCTGGTTAAACAAGAGAGGCAGTACCCTTATAAATACCACCATCAGCAGAGAAGCTGAGAACTTCGGGGCCTCTGTTTTATGGAAAATAATTCCAGCAGTTTTGCTCTCCCCCTCCAGTGCCAAGACCCTTTCCCTGCTTGTTTTTCAAATGGGGCAATGGAAGGAGCCAGCAGAGGAGAAGCTGAGGCTTCCTTGCTTTTCCCTCAAGGAAAAGGGATACTGACTTCATCTAAGGAGTTTTGAAGCCAGTTCTTGCTTTGAATCAAATTCTGTAAGATCTTAGTGTGTATGTGTGAGGGAACAAGACACTTTACCTCTGTGGTGCAGGTGGTAATGTCATAGAATCATAGGATGGTTAGAGTTGGAAGGGACCTTAAAGATCATCCAGTCCCAACCCCCTGCCCTGGGCAGGGACACCTCCCACCAGCCCAGGTTGCTCCAAGCCCCATCCAGCCTGGCCTTGAACCCCTCCAGGGATGGGGCAGCCACAGCTTCTCTGGGCAACCTGTTCCTGTGTCTCACCACCCTCACAGCAAAGAATTTCTTCCTAATATCTAATATAAATCTCCCCTCTTTCAGTTTAAAACCATTACCCCTCATCCTATGGCTCCCTTCCCTGATCAAGAGTCCCTCCCCATCTCTCCTGGAGCCCCTTGAGGGACTGGAAGGGGCTCTAAGGTCTCCCTGGAGCCTTCTCTTCTCCAGGCTGAACAACCCCAAATGCTAAATTACAGGAAGTCCAGAAAAATTGGTGTCTGATCAGTCCTTGTGGTTTTTTTTTTTCTTTATTTTATTTTTTCTTGAGATTTAAAAACCTGTTGGCACTTTGCTATTTTGATGCGTATCCACAGACTTCTTGGTAAAATGTGTTGTAATTTTATGCTGAGTTCTTGAATTGCAAGACCTGAACCGGGATGAATTTCCCTTTGCCTGGAAGTTATAGCTGACCAGCTACACCCTGCTGGCTTTTAATTTCCCCTCAATTATCTACTTGTGTTGAGTTTTAGAAGTAGGATCAATATCCAATTAACTTGGAATGCAGATATTTAAAACACAGGCTTTGTTTCAGAGAAATTCTCGAGTGAGAGCCTTTATTTAATAAACACAAACAGGTATTTTCTTTATTTGCAGTAAAATAATGTATCTCTAGGTGGCGGTAGGACACACCGGGACTTTTTCTGTCTGCAAAACGGGAAGGAATTAGCTATAATAGTTGTCGACATGGGGACAAAAGTGGTGTAGAAGATCCAGTATCATCTAATTCACTGGAGACTTGTTATGAAACAAAGACAAGAATTAATGTTACTACTGAAAATGTTTGAAGGAGTTCCATTTTTATTTAACTGCTTAACAGAAGTCACAGGTAACTTTCTTCTTGTAACTGAAGTTCTGTCTGTTAGGGATTTTTTATAATGGTTTTCTTCATTACTTCATTACAATTTTAACTGTATTTAGGGGAAAAAAGGGATAGTGTGCAGGTAAGATGAGGATCCCATGTAGTATCATGCAGTGGTATTTTGTCGTGACTGTGGTACCCTGGTCTGCCTGGGGAGGGCCACAGAAACACAGAGGAAGTTATTTTGCATGTGTATTCTTTGGTTTTATAAGATGTAAAGGTGTTACACTGAGATAAAGCACATAAGGGATATTAATTTTGCAGTGTGCACACTTGAAGTGTCTGTCCATTTTTTCTCCTTTCTCATGTGACGGTAAAATACATTAAGCTGAAAATAAGGCTCAGATGATGTGTCACTTCTTGCAGTTCAAAACTAATATTTTTTTTAATGAAATACAATTAAAAATCACTGCTGGTTTGTATGCCACGTTTAAAAATGTAAGGGTATTAAAATTGCAATTTAAACCTGGACACCTGACTTTCTTTTTTTTTGATGTACTGTAATCCATGAGTGCTTTGGGTCTGAAATATTTGTGTGTGATAATGTCATGGCAGTCTCTCCTATAGCTTTCTAAAATAATGTGAGTAAAATATGACTAAACCAGAATAAGAATTGTGCTGCTTGCTTTAAAAATTAATATTAAAAGGCCTGATTTATATTTATTATAGTGAAATTATTAACTGACCTTTAAATTGCGTGTTTCTCCCTAGACCCTTGAATACGTTCCCATCCTTTATGAAAAATCCTGGGCTTTGTCTTTAATTTGGCAAATCCCATTCACTAGATGTTCTGGGACTTCTTAAGTGGAGCCTTTGTAACAGGTTGAAAAAGTCTCGAGTATCAGTTTCTGTCAACTTTTATAGCTTGAGAATTGTCGAGCAAAAATGCGTAAAATTAAGTGGGAGTTGTCTGTGCCCCATTAAAATTTCTCTTCCTTTTCCCAAACAGCTGCCGAAATCCAAAGGATACTCCATCAGCTTGGAACACCACAAGACACGCCGGAGCTGAGGCAGCAGCTGTGAGTATTTCATGTGAAAATACTTAATTTCATTGCACTGTAAACAATCTGAGGTGGGTTTTTGTTAGGCTGAATGCTTGATCTCAGCGAGAAAGGCAAGTGTAGAGAAATACTTGAATACTTCTTAAAATTAATCATGGATAATCTGTGAAATAGTCAGCTGGGTTGCCCGTGTACGTTGCCTGCAGTATCAGTACATCTATAGAACAATCAATACATCTAAAAAAAGGGAAAGTGGCAGGACCAGAAAGAAATATCACTGTTTAAAATGCAAACACTGCATCTTGCCACCTCAATCAACTCCTCAAATCTGTCAAGGTAATGAATATTTCGGGTTTTCATGAGATGTGATCCTGGGGGAGAGAGGGGAAATGTCTATTTAGTGATGAAAGCTACGGTGAGGGATGACACTGTAGAATAGTACCAGAAATATTAAAATAGCAGAAGTGAAACAAGGCTCCAGGGCAGATGCTGTGATGTAGTTTGGTCACCTGAAGGTGACATTTCTGTGCCACTAGCGGAGGCAGTCAGCTGCTGTCCACCTTTCTGCACAGCCTGTTGATTTTTTCCCTTAAACTCCTTTACCACATAAATCTCAGCATAAATGCTGTGATAAATGCACATAAGTGATTTGTTGTGCTAACCCTGTGGGTGGGAAAGTCACCGGTCTTCAGCGTGGTTAATGCCACACTGAAGAATAGGAGGAAGTGGGTATTAGGCCAAAGGCATCATTCGTTTTGTGTGAGCAGCCAAATTGCTTTAAAATAGCCTGAGTTCAGGGCCCATAACATCAGCCAGGTACAATCCACAGTGGGTATCCTACTGGAGACTGAAGAGGTGAAGATCAACATACACAGGCAAGATCTAGGCATAAATTCACAGCTAAACAGGATAGAAACTGCTGTGAAGGACACGTTCACGGAGGTAATATATGTGATAAGCTTCCTTGAGTTCTCATCTGCCCCTTTTCCACTTGTCTGAGCATTTGGCCTTTCCTTTCCTGTTGGTCTGTATCTGAGGAGTTATTTGATTATTTTAAATATTGATGTTGATTGCTGGCTAATAGCTTTCCAGATAAAACCTTTTTATATACACTGGGGAGGAGGATGGAAAAACAGGTAAAGAATTTGAGTTGTTCCAGGAAAAAAAATATGAAGATTGGTAAAGAAGTATGTGATAGTATCAGAAGCAGAGACAAAATACCAAAAATAGCAATGCTGTTGAAAACAAGGCTTTATTTTCTTTGCCTTTTTTTTTTTAAGCACTGTTAAAGCTATTAGTAAATAATGAAGTTTTCAGCTAAATTCACAGCTATTGTATCATTGGCAGATATACATCTCTTTAAATAAGCTTCCCAGTTAACTACCAGGAATTGACCTTGTGTGGACTTTGGTATCAAATTATATTCAAGCCACAGTATGTTCTTCCACACAGAAAAAAATGTGTTGGGGTTTTCATGAGGTGTGATCCTGGGGGAGAGAGGGGAAATGGCTATTTAGTGATGAAAGCTACGGTGAGGGATGACACTATAGAATAGACATGTACCAGAAATATTAAAATAGCAGAAGTGAAACAAGGCTCCAGGGCAGATGCTGTGATGTAGTTTGGTCACCTGAAGGTGACATTTCTGTGCCACTAGCGGAGGCAGTCAGCTGCTTTCCATCAGCTTGGAACACCACAAGACACGCCGGAGCTGAGGCAGCAGCTGTGAGTATTTCATGTGAAAATACTTAATTTCATTGCACTGTAAACAATCTGAGGTGGGTTTTTGTTAGGCTGAATGCTTGATCTCAGCGAGAAAGGCAAGTGTAGAGAAATACTTGAATACTTCTTAAAATTAATCATGGATAATCTGTGAAATAGTCAGCTGGGTTGCCCGTGTACGTTGCCTGCAGTATCAGTACATCTATAGAACAATCAATACATCTAAAAAAAGGGAAAGTGGCAGGACCAGAAAGAAATATCACTGTTTAAAATGCAAACACTGCATCTTGCCACCTCAATCAACTCCTCAAATCTGTCAAGGTAATGAATATTTCGGGTTTTCATGAGATGTGATCCTGGGGGAGAGAGGGGAAATGTCTATTTAGTGATGAAAGCTACGGTGAGGGATGACACTGTAGAATAGTACCAGAAATATTAAAATAGCAGAAGTGAAACAAGGCTCCAAACCTTAAAAAAGAAAAGTGAGTAATGATGCTGTGTCATCAGTAATGATTCAATAGTGGAGGAACATACTTTGTCAGCATCTGTAAAAGAAGATTGGTGAAGAAGTATGTGATAGTATCAGAAGCAAAGAGACAAAATACCAAAAATAGCAATGCTGTTGAAAACAAGGCTTTATTTTCTTTGCCTTTTTTTTTTTTTTATTCGTTTTGTGTGAGCAGCCAAATTGCTTTAAAATAGCCTGAGTTCAGGGCCCATAACATCAGCCAGGTACAATCCACAGTGGGTATCCTACTGGAGACTGAAGAGGTGAAGATCAACATACACAGGCAAGATCTAGGCATAAATTCACAGCTAAACAGGATAGAAACTGCTGTGAAGGACACGTTCACGGAGGTAATATATGTGATAAGCTTCCTTGAGTTCTCATCTGCCCCTTTTCCACTTGTCTGAGCATTTGGCCTTTCCTTTCCTGTTGGTCTGTATCTGAGGAGTTATTTGATTATTTTAAATATTGATGTTGATTGCTGGCTAATAGCTTTCCAGATAAAACCTTTTTATATACACTGGGGAGGAGGATGGAAAAACAGGTAAAGAATTTGAGTTGTTCCAGGAAAAAAAATATGAAGATTGGTAAAGAAGTATGTGATAGTATCAGAAGCAGAGACAAAATACCAAAAATAGCAATGCTGTTGAAAACAAGGCTTTATTTTCTTTGCCTTTTTTTTTTTAAGCACTGTTAAAGCTATTAGTAAATAATGAAGTTTTCAGCTAAATTCACAGCTATTGTATCATTGGCAGATATACATCTCTTTAAATAAGCTTCCCAGTTAACTACCAGGAATTGACCTTGTGTGGACTTTGGTATCAAATTATATTCAAGCCACAGTATGTTCTTCCACACAGAAAAAACTTGGTCTTTTCTACAGTTATTCCATACTCAGAAATGACCAGGTATTTCCAAGTATAGATAGCCTTAAAAGGACTATGGAAAGCCTCTTTAGATGTTCATAATATTAAGAAACCTATTGCTGCGCATTGGGAAAATAGAATCACAGAATCTTAGTGGTTGGAAGGGACCTCTGAGATCATTGAGTCCAACCACAAAAACAAAAAAAAATAACCAACACCAAACAAATACAAAACACACCACACCAAACACCCACCAAAAACACCGCACCCACCAACTAAACCCCACACTCAACACCTCACCATAAACCAATAACCTTGGGCACTAGAGCATGCCCTGAAGAGCCATGTCTATATATTTGATTATTTTAAATATTGATGTTGATTGCTGGCTAATAGCTTTCCAGATAAAACCTTTTTATATACACTGGGGAGGAGGATGGAAAAACAGGTAAAGAATTTGAGTTGTTCCAGGAAAAAAAATATGAAGATTGGTAAAGAAGTATGTGATAGTATCAGAAGCAGAGACAAAATACCAAAAATAGCAATGCTGTTGAAAACAAGGCTTTATTTTCTTTGCCTTTTTTTTTTTAAGCACTGTTAAAGCTATTAGTAAATAATGAAGTTTTCAGCTAAATTCACAGCTATTGTATCATTGGCAGATATACATCTCTTTAAATAAGCTTCCCAGTTAACTACCAGGAATTGACCTTGTGTGGACTTTGGTATCAAATTATATTCAAGCCACAGTATGTTCTTCCACACAGAAAAAACTTGGTCTTTTCTACAGTTATTTCGAACTCAGAAATGACCAGGTATTTCCAAGTATCGATAGCCTTAAAAGGACTATGGAAAGCATCTTTAGATGCTCATAATATTAAGAAACCTATTGCTGCACACTGGGAAAATAGAAGAAAGCTTAAAAAAGAAAAGTGAGTAATGATGCTGTGTCATCAGTAATGATTCAATAGTGGAGGAACATACTTTGTCAGCATCTGTCCCACCTGGAATCCACAATGTCATGCCTTTACAGGGAAGAACGGAATAAAAATGCTTTTGTGCACTTTAGAGAAGCATTTAGTACTGCTGCTTTTCAGAGAATCGGTGAAATTCAAACACAGTAACCCAATGGGTTCTAATGGAGCTTTGCATTTTGTTTTTCAGGCAGCAGAAGCAGCAATACACTAACCAGCTTGCCAAAGAAACCGACAAATACATTAAAGAGTTTGGATCTCTGCCTGCAACAACTGAACAGGTATAAAACCAAAGAGCATGGCTTGTTTGACGACCATGTTGCCTCACATAGATGATTTGAGTGGCTTCGGTTCTGCCTATTTTTGTGTTCCTCAGCAGGCTTATGGAGTGCTCTTGAGTTACTCAACACATTGGCAAGATAGGAACTCTCACAACATAAGAATATTTTGTTGCAGTCTAGACTTGTTCCAAAGTTGTTTTTAATGTATTGAGAGTGAGGTAGTTTGACTGAAAGGGGAGGAATCAAGTGCCAGTGATTTCAGGGAGCTGGGCACTTTGGAATCATAGAGTGGTTTGGGTTGGAAGGGACCTTAAAGATCATTCAGTTCCAACCCCCCTGCCCTGGGCAGGGACACCTCCCACCAGACCAGGTTGCTCCAAGCCCCATCCAGCCTGGCCTTGAACCCCTCCAGGGATGGGGCAGCCACAACTTCTCTGGGCAAGGTTGCCCAAGGTTGTTCCAGTGTTTCACCACCCTCACAGCAAAGAATTTCTTCCTAATATTTAAATTAAATCTCCTCTCTTTCAGTTTAAAACTAATACCCCTTGTCCTAGGGCTCCCCTCCCTGATCAAGAGTCCCTCCCCATCTCTCCTGTAGCCCCTTTAGGGACTGGAAGGGGCTCTAAGTTCTCCCCAGAGCCTTCTCTTCTCCAGGCTGAACAACCCCAACTCTCTCAGCCTGTCCTCACAGCAGAGGTGCTCCAGCCCTCTGAGCATCTTTGTGGTCCTCTTGTGGACCCATTCCAACAGGTCCATGTCCTTCCTGTGCTGAGGACTCCAGAGCTGGATGCAGAGCTCCAGGTGGGGTCTCCCCAGAGCAGAGGGGCAGGATCCATTGCAGAGATGCTGATTCTGACTCTGCAGACACTCTGCTGCCAGGGTCAAGGAAATTTATGCCAAAAATGCTTGCAGGGCAAATAGTCTGACTGTCCAAATAATTTGATTATACACAGTAGGTCTGTTCTGTATCACTCAGATCAGTACATGTGCTATGTCTTGTCCACAGGCCTTTCCTGTTTTGTTTTTTTTTTTTTTTTAAGAGACACGTGTGCTATGTCTTGTCCACAGGCTTTTCCTGTTTTGTTTTTTCTTTGTTTTTTTTTTTTTTTAAGAGGAGTGTACAAGAGCTGTTACTAAAACACCTTCTACAGTCTTTAAACTGCTTCTTTCCCATGTCTGTGTGAAATCCCCTTCAGATGTAATATGAGAAATGGCTGTTGTCATTAGCACACTCCTGTCTGCTGTCCTGTGGTTTCTTATCCGAGCAAAATCTGTTGCTTTAAAGAAGGGAAGAGCAACAGGATCCCAGAAAAAAAAAAAAAAAATGGATTCAGGTCATTGTCACTCAAACAACTTGCCTCATCTGTGGCTGGTTACTGAGAAAATGGATTGTCCTGAAACACTGAATTCATGTCCCACACATGATCCACGTGTTCTCATCCTGTCAGGTTGTAAACTTCTAATAGAGGTGTTAAAACTTTTGGTCTTGGTATATAACCTCCAGGCCAGGCAATATATGTTTGGGGTCGTTTGTTATGGTTTTTCTGTTTCTTTATCTTGTAGCTGAAAAGGTTGTAAACTTCTAATAGAGGTGTTAAAACTTTTGGTCTTGGTATATAACCTCCAGGCCAGGCAATATATGTTTGGGGTCGTTTGTTATGGTTTTTCTGTTTCTTTATCTTGTAGCTGAAAAGTTGGCTGTGAGATGTTTTACCATCTAATTTTACTCCTAATTATGAATATCTTCATCAAAGCTACCTCCCAATGAACTGTGTAAATGATGAGTTAATGAATGGTGTTTATAGGCTCTTGGAAATTTAGAAGGAAGGGTTGATTCAATGTATATATTTAGGAAAACATGGTGGAGGCTCTCCTGTGTGTTCATTATTCTTCTTCCCACCCTACATCTTAAAGAACAACAAACAAACAAACCCAAACCAACCAGAATAAACAAAACAAAACAAAAAAACAAAACACCAAACCTCAATGTATATATTTAGGAAAACATGGTGGAGGCTCTCCTGTGTGTTCATTATTCTTCTTCCCACCCTACATCTTAAAGAACAACAAACAAACAAAAAAACCCAAACCAACCAGAATAAACAAAAAAAACCCAAAACACCAAACCTGAAAGACTAAAACAAGGTATTTTTGTACACATTCTGAAGCACTTATGGGAGGATGTGAACCCACTTCTGGATGCAGCTCAATATATATTTCCAGCATTTATGTAAAATACATGTGTCATGTTCTTTCTTTTCTGTGTCAGCTTTGCATAACTTGAACCATTTTATGGTTGTAGCATCCATGATACCAAAATATTTCACACTTAAACAGTAGGTTTTATAATTAACAAATAATAAGGAAGGTAGAAGATTTCTTGTCCCTTCCCATTTCTTCTTTCCAGCTGTTAAATGAAAATAAATACATTAATTTCCTCTTTAAATGCCTTAAATTGTGCGGAGTTCTGTGATTCCAGAGGAAGGTTTGTCCATGCGGTTGCAAATGGTTTTATTAGACCTATTTAGAATAAAAAGAGTATATGCCTTGGCATCGAGCAGCCTGGAAATGGCAGAGCCTTGAGAAGCTGGAGCTCAGTTGACCTGGTAAAACTATTTTTTTGCTCCTGTAGCGTCAAAGAAAAATACAGAAAGACCGACTTGTGGGGGAGTTCACCACAGCACTAACAAACTTCCAACGACTCCAAAGGCAAGCTGCTGAGAAAGAGAAAGACTTTGTAGCCAGAGTAAGAGCCAGTTCAAGGGTATCTGTAAGTATCAGAAAATGTGCCATTATACTGTTTATTGGTGTTAGATGTCAAATTTGCCTCCTCAGTGCTACTTGCAGAAGCTCCTGTCTGACTCCAAATACTGCCGAACGTGTGCTAAATGATTTTACAGTAAAGGCTGAATGAAGTTATGTTACTTTTTTCCTTGCCTTTGTCACCCAGAAATATAAACTGTCCCTGGGTTTATGCCATAATCGTGCAAAAAGCAATATTTTGGTAGATTTTGAAATGCTTTTGTTGGGATTTTCGATATCAACAGATATTTTTTTCTATAGGGAAGAATCACTTCCCAGACTTCTCTGCAGTATTACAGTGGAGAAGTGCTGAGAAGCTTGAGATGTTGAGCTTTTTCTTGTTAGCATATCCATTTTGCCTTTTCACTCTGTGCCAAATACAGGTTGTAAATTTTAGCAGGCAGTTCCTGAGTTGAATGTTTTTGCTCATATTTCAGCTTTGTGCATGCATAGAGCAAAACCAGGAGGAGAACATGTTAAATCACGTTTTCAGTTTGAAGTTGACTTACTATAAACCTTATAATATTGACTCATTATAGAAATGCTGACAGTGCTCTTTTCAGGGCCGTAATGTTTTATGTATCTTTTTAAACACTGATCATGTAGGGTGGTGCTGCTGAAGATGGCTACAAAGAAGGAACACTTGTCTCTTGGGACAGGTAGGATGAATTTGTTAGTAAGTCTTAACCTCACTCAAAATAATTAATAGCCTGCAGGGAAGCCAGCTGCCTTTTTTTATTATTATTTTTTCACTTTTAATTATTTTTTTTCTCATCAATTGCCTTTTTTCTGGAGGTAGTTGGGGTAGGTTGTTCAGTTAGGCTTTCTTCTGTAGGGTAATTATAAAGAGGCTCTGGTGGAATAGATGTGAAGAAAAAGGACCATCACCTTCCTGTTTTTTCCCCATGTTTCAGATTTAATTATCTTATTAAACTTCCCTAAGTCTGTATTTGGGCTTCCTGAGACCCAGACTTAGGTAAGTGGGTCCAGAGAAGGGCAACGGAGCTGGTGAGGGGTCTGGAGCACAAGTCTTGTGAGGAGCAGCTGAGGGAGCTGGGGGTGTTCGGCCTGGAGAAAAGGAGGCTGAGGGGAGACCTTCTCGCTCTCTCCAACTGGTGACATGGGACAACAGGCCATGGGACAAGAGGAAATGGCCTCAGGTTGCACCAGGGGAGGTTCAGATTGGATATTGGGAAAAATTTTGGCACGGAAAGGGTTATGAAACCTTGGAATGGGCTGCCCAGGGCAGTGGTGGAGTCACCATCCCTGGAGGTATTTAAAAATCGTGTTGACATAGGGCTTAGTGACATGGGTTAGTGATGGTTTTTATCAGAGTTTGGTTGATGGTTGGACTCAATGATCTGAAAGGTCCCTTCCAACCCAGACAATTCTACAATTCTAAGCACTTTCCAACCTGTGAATGGAGTAAAACTGTTCATTTGTGATAAGCGTTGAGTGTTTACTGGGATCTCTCCCTGCTTTCACGCCCTCCAAGAACTCCTCCTCAGTCTCAGATTGTTTTGTTGGCTACCTCGCTTTTGCCTCAGAATGGGTGTAAACCCTGCAATTTATCATTCAGAAGAAACTTTGCCATCGTATTCATACTTGGAATTCCCAAGCAGTTGGCTCAATGTGAGTGTTTCTCCAGCAGCAGCTTCCTCTACCGAAGGAGCGAGCGCTGATAGCGAGAGCTAAGGGTAAAAATGTGCAATTTTTAATTAAAGTATGTGCTGTGTACTATCCTTTTCTTCTTCTGAGTTATTCCACATTCTGCCTGTTCACTTAATTATAAAGAGGCTCTGGTGGAATAGATGTGAAGAAAAAGGACCATCACCTTCCTGTTTTTTCCCCATGTTTCAGATTTAATTATCTTATTAAACTTCCCTAAGTCTGTATTTGGGCTTCCTGAGACCCAGACTTAGGTAAGTGGGTCCAGAGAAGGGCAACGGAGCTGGTGAGGGGTCTGGAGCACAAGTCTTGTGAGGAGCAGCTGAGGGAGCTGGGGGTGTTCGGCCTGGAGAAAAGGAGGCTGAGGGGAGACCTTCTCGCTCTCTCCAACTGGTGACATGGGACAACAGGCCATGGGACAAGAGGAAATGGCCTCAGGTTGCACCAGGGGAGGTTCAGATTGGATATTGGGAAAAATTTTGGCACGGAAAGGGTTATGAAACCTTGGAATGGGCTGCCCAGGGCAGTGGTGGAGTCACCATCCCTGGAGGTATTTAAAAATCGTGTTGACATAGGGCTTAGTGACATGGGTTAGTGATGGTTTTTATCAGAGTTTGGTTGATGGTTGGACTCAATGATCTGAAAGGTCCCTTCCAACCCAGACAATTCTACAATTCTAAGCACTTTCCAACCTGTGAATGGAGTAAAACTGTTCATTTGTGATAAGCGTTGAGTGTTTACTGGGATCTCTCCCTGCTTTCACGCCCTCCAAGAACTCCTCCTCAATCTCAGATTGTTTTGTTGGCTACCTCGCTTTTGCCTCAGAATGGGTGTAAACCCTCCAATTTATCATTCAGAAGAAACTTTGCCATCATATTCATACTTGGAATTCCCAAGCAGTTGGCTCAATGTGAGTGTTGCTCCAGCAGCAGCTTCCTCTACCAAAGGAGCGAGCGCTGATAGCGAGAGCTAAGGGTAAAAATGTGCAATTTTTAATTAAAGTATGTGCTGTGTACTATCCTTTTATTCTTCTGAGTTATTCCACATTCTGCCTGTTCACTTCTGTGTGTTCTAATTTATTTTTTTTGCTTGATAGTCAACCACAAGCACAAGTGCAAGATGAGGAAATTACAGAGGATGACCTCCGTCTCATTGAGGAGAGGGAATCTTCCATTAGGCAGCTTGAGGTAAGCACAAGTGGTTTCACAGCAGAGTATGCTTTTAAATTTTTCAAAGAAAAAGCATTTTATGGAGGCCTGAGGATTAATTGCAGATATTAATCTGGAGGAGTTAGGGTTTGTGGGTGTGGTTTTTTCCTTCCACACTATAAATATTGCCTTTATATGTGAAATGTGCTTTAAAAATCTATTGTGTCATGAAAGCCATGTTTTGATACTGTGTTTAACTTCACTGGGTCATGTATGGAATAAGGGAGTGCTCATGTGATTGCAAAAAAGAATACATACCATTTTTTTTCCAACATATTGGTCATAACCTT
>NW_015090819.1:0-5732 GCF_001431845.1 Calidris pugnax
CTGCCTTTCCTGCAACGGTTTTTTTTTTTCCCGAGAAATAAAGGCACATATTGCCTTTTGGATTTTTATTTTATTTTTATTTTTTCCAGGAAATAAATGTATATATTGCCTTTTATTGCAACCTGGATTTTTTTCCCCAGTAATAAATGCACCTCCCACCTTTATGGCAACATGTTTTATTTTTTTTACCCAATAAATAAAGGTACATATTGCCTTTAGTGCAAGGTGGGTTTTTTTTTTCCCCAGAAATAAATGCAAATATTGCTTTTAGTACAAAGAGGGTTGGATTTTTTTTTTCCAGGAAATAAATACACATATTGCCATTTATTGCAACCTGTTTTGTTTGGTTTTTTTTTTCCAGGAAATAAATGCACATATTGCCTTTTATTGCAACCTGGATTTTTTTCCCCAGATGATAAATGCACCTCTTACCTCTATGGCAACGTGTTTTTTTCCCCAAAAAATAAATGTACATATTGCCTTTAGTGTGAAATGGTGGTTTTCCCCCCAAAATAAATGCAAATATTGCCTTTAGTGCAAAGAGGGTTGTTTTTTGTTTGTTTTTTTTGGTTTTTTGTGGTGATTTTCCCCCCAAAATAAATGCAAATATTGTCTTTAGTGCAAAGAGGGTGTTTTTTTTTTTCCAGGAAATAAATGTATATATTGCCTTTTATTGCAACCTGGATTTTTTTCCCCAGTAATAAATGCACCTCCCACCTTTATGGCAACATGTTTTATTTTTTTTACCCAATAAATAAAGGTACATATTGCCTTTAGTGCAAGGTGGGTTTTTTTTTTCCCCAGAAATAAATGCAAATATTGCTTTTAGTACAAAGAGGGTTGGATTTTTTTTTTCCAGGAAATAAATACACATATTGCCATTTATTGCAACCTGTTTTGTTTGGTTTTTTTTTCCAGGAAATAAATGCACATATTGCCTTTTATTGCAACCTGGATTTTTTTCCCCAGATGATAAATGCACCTCTTACCTCTATGGCAACGTGTTTTTTTCCCCAAGAAATAAATGTACATATTGCCTTTAGTGGAAAGTGGGTTTTTTTCCCAATAAATAATAGTGCAAAGTGGTTTTTTTCCCAGAAATAAATACAAATAGAGTGTGTACTCCAAAGAGTTGTTTTGTTTTTTTTTTTTCCCAGGAAATAAATGTACATATTGCCTTTAGTGTGAAGTGGTGATTTTCCCCCCAAAATAAATGCAAATATTGTCTTTAGTGCAAAGAGGGTGTTTTTTTTTTTCCAGGAAATAAATGTATATATTGCCTTTTATTGCAACCTGGATTTTTTTCCCCAGGTAATTAATGCACCTCCTACCTTTATGACAACATGTTTTTTTCCCCAAGAAATAAAAGTACATATTGCCCTTATTATAATATGTTTTTTTTCCCAAGAAATAAGTACACATAGTGCCTTTATTCCAAAGAGGATTTTTTTTGTCCCAGGAAATAAATGCACAGATTGTCTTTAGTGCAAAGTGGGTTTTTTTCTCAATAAATAAATGCAAATATTGCCTTTAATGCAAAGTATTATTTTTTTTCCCCAGGAAATAAATGCAGATATTGCCTTTTATTGCAACCTGGATTTTTTTCCCCAAGAAATAAATGTACAAAGTGTTAGTACAAAGTGAGTTTTTTCCACAATAAATAAATATACATATTGCCCTTATTATGACATATTTTTCTCCCAAGAAATAAATACACATAGTGCCTTTATTGCAAAGTGAGGGTTTTTTCCCCAGAAATAAATACAAATATTGCCTTTACTGCAAAGTGGGTTTTTTCCCCCAGAAATAAATGCAAATTTTGCCTTTATTGCAAAGGTTGTTTATTTGGTTGTTGTTTTTTTTTATTTCCCAGGAAATAAATGTTCATATTACCTTTTTTTCCCCCCCTAGAAATAAATGCAAATTTCACCTTTATTGCGAAACATTGGGTTTTTTCCCCAGAAATAAATGCACATATTTGCCTACGAAATGTTGGGTTTTTTTCCCCAGAAATAAATGCACATATTTGCCTTTATTGCCCAGTTTTTCCAGGGGGAAGGAACACTCCGTCCCCTTCCCGCAAAGATTTTTGTGGGAGCAAAGCTGCCCTCCCCGCTTCTTGCCAAGAAAATTTTCCCCCAGAGGCAAGACCCTCTCCATCCCCAAAAATGAGATTTTTTTTTTAAAAAAAGAGAGCTCCCTCTCCTTACGGCAGATTATTTTTTATCCCCAGGGGAAGATCGTTGCAAAAAGGGATTTTGCAGGGGGGGACCCATGGATTTGCCCCAAATACGGGACATGAGGGCGAAATACGATGGATTTTCAATTTGAAATTTGATTTCATTTTGGATTTGGGATCGTGTTTTCAGCTGGCAATGTGTTTGCAATACGTGATGCAATCACAGTTTGGGATGAGGAGCTTTGAATTTGGGGTGGGTTTTGAATTCGGGATGAATTTTGAACTTGGGATAAATTTTGAATTCAGGATGAATTTTGAATTTGAGATGCATTTTGAATTTGGGATGAATTTTGAATATGGGATGTATTTTAAATTTGGGATGAGTTTTGAATTTGGGATGAATGTTGAATTTGGCATGAGTTTTGAATTTGGAATGAGTTTTGAATTTGGGATGCATTTTGAATTTGGGATGTATTTTAAATTTGGAATGAGTTTTGAATTTGGCATGAGTTTTGAATTTGGGATGAATTTTCAATTTGGGATGCAATTGGAATTTGGGATGCGTTTTGAATTTGGGATGAATTTTCAATTCGGGATGCATTTTGAATTATTTGGGATGTATTTTCAAGTTGTGGTGCCTTTTCAATTTATGATGCAATCACAATTTTAGCGATAAACCTCAATTCCTGCTGCATTCACCACCTGGGCCCCCCCAGGCCCATGGGATGTTGATGGGCACCACTTGTAAAAACCACCATAAACCGCCCAAATTCCGGCGTTATTGAAGAAAAAAATTAACCTCGGTGCTTTAAAAGGGGATTTTTTTTAAAAAATAAATAAGATAAAAATTTAATGTATTACTTACTGAATCATCCGTGGAGCATCTCGGCGCGGCCACCTCCTGTGCTCCAGCAGGATTTGGGAAGATCAAAGGTTGGATGGAGGAAAATCCGGGGCCCGTGTGCTTGCTGGTGGGGGGGGGGAGGGGGGAGGCACCCAAAGGAAAAATAAAACCAAAAAAAAAAAAAGTTCTGGTGTAATTTGGGGTTTTAAAAGGGCTTTTGGTGAGGAGGAATGATTTGGAGGCGCTGATTCCTGCCGGGATGGGTTTGGACGCGCAGCCCCGGCGCCGCGTTCCCCTCCCAGTTACCTGCTTCCCCCACCAACCAGCGGGCTTTTCCCATCCAATTTGGGGTATTTTGGGGCGTTGCTTTGCTTTTTTTTTTCCCTAATCCTGGTAAAAACGAAAACTCAAAGCATCCCTTCCAGGGGCAAGAAGAGGGACTGATTTATTCAGGGTTTTTCCGCGGCACCGATGGCAACCTGATGGGATCCCAAATGATGCCCAAACCCAGCTGGTTATCCCTAAAAATTTTACCCCCCCCCTTTGCTTAAAACACCCGCTGGGTTAAACGGGGTGGCTGGGAAGATTCGGAGGCAGGTTGTGTCAGGTTAAACTGGTTTTTCCTGGCATTAAGGAAAGAAACTGGTTTTACCTGTTAAATTCCCCAAGGCCTGGGATGGGGGGGAGCGACTCACCTTAGATGACCTTAACCATTCCCCAGGCCTGGATCCCTCCCAGGGTGGGGGGGGGGGGTTTGAATATATTTTGGGGTACCGCTGGGGATGGTGATATTTAGGGGTGCTATTAGAAAAGGGGAGGGGGGGTTTGATGCAAAAAAATCACCCCGTCCGTGGGAGAGGGCGGTTTGGGGCGCAGCGTGGGAATGGGTGCTGGAGGGGGAAGAATTTGCATCCTCTGCCCATAATCCAGCAAAAATCCATCCGGGAGATTCACCGCAATAAATGCAGGTCCCTTTTCCTGCCCCTTTTGCCACCCAAATTCCCCCCTTTCCCCCCCACCCTGGAGTTTTTAAGCCAGTGGTGGGTGCTCTGGGAGGTGGTTTATCCGCCGGGCGAAGCCCACGTTGAGTTTTCCCAAGCGTTTGGCTCGAGCAAGAGGGGGATTTAAGGTCTGGTTTTCCTCCTGTTGGCGGGACGTCGTGGGCAGGTGGGGTTTCAGGAGGGTTCTGCTGCCAAAATCCAGGTTTTTTCTGGGAATCATGTGGCCGGGAGATGCGGAGACAGCGAGGGATGAGCTTAAAAAAGAAATGAACCCAAGCCTTGGCAGCGGGCGTCGTGCCCTTCTCTGGTGGTGGGTTTGTGTGCCTCCAGATGAATAAAATAATTCCTAAAATAAGGAATACACACATTTTGAGCTCACATCTGTGTGCCTTGTGAGCTCGTACAAGGATTTGTCCATCTTCATGAGGCTTTTGGTTGGGAGAACAATGAACCCAACCATCCTGGCGGCTCTCCAGCATCCTTGGTGGACCAAGAGGTCTGGCATCTTCATCCAGGGTTTCTAGAAAGACCATGGTGCCCCCAAAAAGTGGCTTTTTGGTGCCTTCCTGCAAGGCGTGTGCCGTGTGAGCTCGCACGAGGATTTGTCCATCTTCATGGGGCTTTTGGTTAGGAGAGCAATGAACCCAATCATCCCGGTGTCTCTCCAGCATCCTTGGTGGACCAAGAGGTCCAGCATCTTCATCCAGGGTTTCTAGAAAGACCATGGTGCCCCCAAAAAGTGGCTTTTTGGTGCCTTCCTGCAAGGTATGGGTTATTCAGCCTGGAGAAGAAGAGGCTGAGGGGAGACCTTCTTGCTCTCTCCAACTCCCTGAAAGGAGGGTGTAGAGAGGTGGGGGTCGGTCTCTTCTCCCAAGTCACAGGCGACAGGACGAGAGGAAATGGCCTCAAGTTGCACCAGGGGAGGTTCAGGCTGGATATTGGGAAAAATGTTTTCACCAAAAGGGTTCTCAGACACTGGAATGGGCTGCCCAGGGAGGTGGTTGAGGCACCATCCCTGGAGGTGTTCAAAAGAGGGGTTGATGTAGTGCTGGGAGGTATGGGTTAGTGATGGTGTTGCTTCTTGTTTGTTGTGTGGGTGTCTATTTTTGTCAAAGTGAGGTTGACGGTTGGACAAGATGATCTTGAAGGTCCCTTCCAACCTAGAAGATTCTGTGATTCTGTATTCCCCCCCAAAAAATATCCTTCTGGAGAAGTTGGGACACCTCTTGGAGAAGGTGTCCCAAAGCCTTCCCCGGGAGGATGCCAGCAGGGGGCATCCCCAGCCCGGCTCCATCACCCCAGTCACACAGATCTCTATAAATAAATATATATATATATTTATTTTTTTTTATAT
The DNA here is from genome assembly GCF_001431845.1 of Calidris pugnax. Taxonomy (NCBI): domain Eukaryota; kingdom Metazoa; phylum Chordata; class Aves; order Charadriiformes; family Scolopacidae; genus Calidris; species Calidris pugnax. Next base: position 5,379 of record NW_015090819.1, read on the forward strand.
GGAATGGCTGTATTTAAATACACTTTAAATAAACACCCTCCTTCCACGCACCCCGTGTCCTCACGGCTGAGATTTAAAAGCCAAATATTTAAAGTTCCTAGAAAAAGCCTCTGCTCCACGCCCATAAAAACAGGTTTATTGAGCTTTCCTGTCACATCAAATATTGTGAAGCTTTACGGGGAGGGTGTAAACGAGCCCAGGGAGGGGGGGGTTAATTTTTGTCCTGCATTTTAAAGCCGGGGGGGGTGGCTCTCTTTTGGGAGGGAGGCGGCAGGATGGGGCCAGCTGGGCTCCATCAGCCCAGAGGAGGAGGCGGCTGGTGCTGATTTAAGGGCTGAGCACGGTGGGGGCTGG
>NW_015090819.1:5772-6156 GCF_001431845.1 Calidris pugnax
AAAAAAGCAGGAGGTGTGTTGAATTGTTTCCAAACAAGGAGCAGGAAAAGCCTCCTCAACCCTTGCAGGTGTTTGAGGTCCTGCTGCAGGAATGCAGCCCTGCACCCCGAAAAAGGGAGTTTGTTGGTGAGGGGGGGGGTCTTGCCTGGTTGCTGCAGCCAGGAGCCCCTGGGTTTGCAGAGGAGGTGATCTGTGTGGTGATCTTTTATCTGTAATTATTTAATTTTTTTTTTAATGTTTCTTTTCTTTTTTTTTTCCTTTTTCCTTCTTTTGCTGTCTGTACAGTATTTTCTTGTTTTCTGACCTTTCTTTAATATGCTTTTGCAGAGATGCCCCTGACTTGGGTGATGGGCTCAGCTGTGGCCTGTGGGGATCTGTGGCATC
>NW_015090819.1:6522-16702 GCF_001431845.1 Calidris pugnax
CTCCTTATTCATTTTTCCTCCTTATTCTTTTCCTTTTTTCCTTTTCCTCTTCTTTTCCTTTTTTCTTCTTTTTTTTTTCTTTTTTCTTCTTCTCCCCCCACTTTGCCACAGCTTCTTATAGCCAGTTAAAGAATGGGACTTGCATACTTTGAATGTCTGTTTCATTTATTTGCTTAGGAATGTCATCCCTTGCTACTGAAAAAATACATCCCTCCTTTCCTTGTACTTAAACATTTTCTGTATTTTTTTTTTCATAAGTGAAAATATAAAGCCTTTCAGTAACTTCCTTCTATAAAGTAATATTTCATTTTTCATGCCTTTCTAGTATAGCATCAAATAGGACTTCATTAGTGCTATTAATGTTCCATATAGCCCACTGATACACCATAACCACTGGCCAAGCAAAACTTCAATCAGGTTTTCTTCTCTTGTCAGCTCACACCTCTGACTGAGCAGCTGCAAGATGATTCATCAGAGAATGTTTCACCATAGGACAGAGAAAAATTATTTCTGGCTGCTTTTCCCATACTAATAAGATAATTTCAGTTGTAGATACTTCTGCAGCACTTCCTGAGCCATGCTATGCCCATTTGAAAATAGAAATCCTTTTATCCAAATGTCAAGAAAATTTTCCATGAAATCAGTGCTTTGGCTCTACAAAAAAAATTCTGCTGCATTTTCTAGTTTAACAGGGTTGCGACAGTTACATTTTTTCCCATAACAGGGCAAGTGTCTACTAGAATTAATGACCAGCATTACCTGGGAGATTTAGAACAAAATTCTGTGCATAAGGAACATCTATATTCTGAAACCCACTGGCAGGTGCTGTAAAACGCCGTTTGCCTAAATAGTTACTGGTGAGAAGAATTGTTTTGGATTTCTTTTGTTTGCTGCACAATCACGTAAGGAGTAACGGGCTATTCAGCATTGATGCAGCAATGGTTCCAATGCAATGGTTTCAGGCAAACAATCTGTCAAGAACAGTGCATTTCTTAAAGACCAGCAGTGTGCTTCCGTCCACGCTTGTTATGGGAGGGTTTCATACATAACTTCATTCAACTTTGCGTGCAGCCGTAACAAAACCAGAAGAATGTATTTCTTTGTTTATTGGCATCTGTAAAAGCATTTTATCCCAAGCAATATTTCTTTTGATATAGGTTTGTCAGCTAGTTTGCAAATAAATACAGGAAAGCTGCTTTTGTGGTCAGTTTACCAATACTGACGTGACATTCAAGGCTTGTTTTTCCTGAATAATCAGTAAGTGAGTTCATCAGAATGCATTCAGCCTGTGCCTGCAATACTGTTCCTTTTCTTTGCCCTTATTTCTGGTGATTCTCTCAGCTCCCAGCACCCCTGGCTGGCCCAGCCCCACTGAGGCGGGCACCCAGCCCTGGCTGAGTCAGTGCCACGGGCACCCGGGCACCCGCTGCTGCCAACCCACCACCCACCAAACCTCTCCTCGCTCCTGCTTTCACCAAACGCGGGGTGAGTTTTTTGGGGGGTGGGGGACAGGTTTGGGGTTGCCCTGCAGGTGCTGGGAGGGTTGATATTGTGGGGTGCATCAGTGCACCCTTGTGTGGGGGGTGCCCATCGCTGCTGGGTGCCCTGGGAAGGGTTGCGTGGGTGGAATTTGGGGTGTGCCCAACCTCACCCCCTTGGCCAACGCCGGGAAGAGTCATCCCTATACATCCCACAGGGATGTAGAGTGGCACGATGGGGTCCCAAGTCCCCAAACATGGGTGCACCGGGACCTTTTTTGGGGTGCTGGGTGCTCCAGGACACGGGTGCACCCCACGGGTGCCTTTCTGCTTGGCTGGTGGGAAGGGGAGTGGGTGCTGCCTGCCCAGGGGTGGGTGCTTTGGGTGCTCTTTGCTCCCTTCACCCTCCTGCAGAGCTGGGTTTTTTTTTTTGGGGTGTGTGTGTGTGTGCAATAACCCCTCACCCCTTCAGGAGGGGCTTTAAGTCCAAATTTCTGGGGTGGGATTGATTCTGAGCTGGAACCCAAACTGAAAAAGCCTTCAAAATAACTTTAATTCCCATCATGACCTCTGAGGTGCTTTTGCTGCTCCCAGATCCTCCTTCCCCCCCAAAAAACGGGCGGTGGAGGGACTCCCTCTTCCAAATATCGGGATAACGGGGAGAAAGTCCTCTCCACCAGGATGCTCGGGTCCCGTTCCCTCTTGCAGAGAGGTCCCCAGCACCTCCACGGGCATCAATCCCAGCAGAAACCCCACTGCCCCGAAGGAAAAGGTGGGGTTTTATTTCGGCTGCCTCGGAGTCATCCGAAGGGCACTGGGATAGATATATTTAATTTTTTATTTAATTTTTTTTTTTTTTTTTATGCCGGGCTTGTTTGGCTGGTTTGGAGCCGTCATAAACCCGTCGGCTCTTTGGTTTGTTTGCAAATGGGAGGTTATTTTTTTTTTTTTCCAGCAGGGCTGGGCGGCAGCAGCCGGGGTGTGCCGGCAGGTAACGCCGTGACAAGGGCAGAAAACTCCTTCCCAGGGAGAAAAAACCTCCATGAAATAGGTAAGACGGGCACAGTTTGTCGCGGGGGGGTCGCTTTTAAATAAACTCATCCCCGGGGTCCTCCCAACTGCTTTAACTTGTTTTTTTGGGGGCTGGACGGCGTGTTTTTGGGGGGGTTTTAAGGCTTGAAAAGCCAGCGTGGGGGGGAATGGTAGGGAAACTGAGCTGTTTTGGGTCTGCTGCTGGCTTGGATGGGAAATATCCCAGTGAAAATCCTCTTTGCCTGGAAGTTTTGGAAGCTCCTGGTGGTTTTTTTACAGGGGGGACACCGTCGGCAGCGAGAGGGTTAACCGGTCACCCCGGCATGCAAGGGGTTAAAAAGCAAGGAGGGGGCCAAATCCTGCTTTGGGGGGGCTCGGGGGGGAGCGTGTGTGTTATTTATTAGGCTTGGGAACACCAGGGGTGTAAATCAGAGCTGGATGAGAAGAAGAAGAGGAGGAGGAGGAGGAGGAAGGAGAGAGGGGGGGGAGATGCTGCCCAAAAATCCCGGCATCCCTCGCTGCGGCCGCTGGACCGCGGCTCCCATCCGGCTGCCAGCCCTCGGCCGCCAGGATCTGGGGGTGCTGGGGGTGACACCCACCCCGGGCACCCCCTGGTGGGTCTTTCCTGGGGTGGGGGGCACCATCCCCAAGGCTCCTCGGGTGTTTTTTTCCACCCCCACCCCATTGCCTCCCCGCCGGGGGCCTGCTCGGCCGATGCGGACACAAAGCCGGAGGAGACCAGGCCTTCCCAGGTCAGCAAAAACCCCTCTCCCCCCCCCCCCTTAAACCCCCATAAACCCCTAAAATAGAAATATATAAATATATATTTTATATATCTATAGCTTATCGCATCCCCTTGCGGAGGGGGGAGGCCGCCCGTCGCTTCCCCCCTGCCACCAGCCAGCCGGGCTTTTGTTATTTATCTATATTTTTGTATTTTTTTTTAAATTCTTTTTTAAATAGAGAAGCAAAAAAGCAGGAGGAGGAGGTGGGAGTGGGAATCGTTGCGTTGAGCTTTTTCCATACCCGTTCCTCACTTTTTTTTTTTTTTCCCCACCCCTGTTTTATTGCAAATCCCTCCCCGGGTTTTCCCAGCTGGGAATTGTGGCACCTGCAGGAAAAGGCAATTTCTAGGGGTGGGGGGTGTGTGTGTGTGAAAACTTCCTCCAGGCTGATCTTAACAGCAAATAATAGCATTTTCCCCCCCTTTTAATGATTTTATAGGGATATTGTTTACGTCGCGGTGCAAGGTTGCAAGGGGGCTGAAGTCAGTGCAATATTCCACCCCACCATCTGTTTGCCCCAGTTTATTTGTTTATTTAATGCATTAAGTGTGTTTTAGCAAAAGGCCGTGGCGCAAAAAAGCAGGTTTTGGCCCCAAAATAACAGCAAAAATTAAAAAAATAAATAATAATACCTTTGCAGGGTGGAAAACCTAATATTTTTATGGGGTGCTTGAAGAGGTCTTTGCAAAACGGGGAGAGAAATTATGAATATTGGGGAGGGTGACCTCAAATCTCTGGGTGTCACCACCTGATGCTGATTTTTTTTGCTTTGGGGGTCACTTTTCAGCCAAAATAAAGTGAGCCCAGAGCAGGAGGGAAAATTGCACGCGAAGGGTGGGAGAGGTTGGAATTTGGAGCTTTGCCCTAAAGCAAACCCCAAAACTGTTGGGAATTTGGAGCTGGAAACCCCAATAGGGGAAATAAACCCTTTTTTTGTTTTGTTTTGTTGGTATTTCTGATTCAAATTCTTCTCCCTCCAAATTCCTTTCCGGGATAGTTTCACAGCGAGTGAACTTTGCAATCACTTTGCGAAGCATCCAAAGGTGGAAATTGGGATAAACATCAAATTGGGGGGATTTTTGGCAATGAGTAAGGCTTTTTCATTGCTTTTTGGGGTCTCTGCAAGAAATCTTCTGGGTTTTTTTTCATTTGAAGTGCTACAATTCTGATTTTGTCCTGATTTTTTCCCCCTGCATTCACACTTCTCACGGCGTGAGCTGGACAAGGGATGGATTTTTTCCGGTTCGTCGGTGAGATTGAAAAGGAAAATAAAAAGGGAAAAAAAAACCCAACAACAGCGGCAGTTTTCCAGGTCTTGGGGGTTTTTAGCTGGAATATTTGCAGGATGTTTGCCCAGAAGAGCCTTTTTGAGGCAAAATGAGGGAACGCTGCGTTCAAGAAGAGCTTTTCCAAACTTCTGCCCCTTTGGGCGAGAGTTTTATTGAAAAGATAATGACAAAATGGCCTTGAATGTTGAATTTTCATGGAATTTTTTTCAGGGGAAACACCCTTCTTTTGGCTTTTTTTTCTGGGAAAGCCCATTTTTTTGGAATTTTTTTTTTGGGAAAAAAATCCATCTTTTGGCTTTTCTTAGGGGGGAACCCCCCATCTTTTTGCTATCGGTCCATTCCCACCGCTGGCCCATCTGCCCCAAAACATCAAACTGCATCAAAACGCCCAATTTGGGGGAATTTTGAAGAGGTGGGATCATTTTTCTTCAGGGGAGCCTTCATTCCTGCACTGGGGCCTTCAAATCTCAGCGATTAATTCCTTGGAAAAGTGGAAAATTAACCACTCAGCCCATAAAATAATGCACTTCACTCACTCAATTAGGGCTGGGGAAAAAAAAGCCCCAAAACTTACCTTGTAGCAAATATTTGCTGGTTGGTTTTTTTGATAATTTAATGACTATTATTAATACTTTATTAATAATGCATTAATATAAACTATAATATTTTATCAATATAAAATATAATGCTTTATTAATAGTTTATTAATGTTAATTATTAATGATTTATTTTAAAGGACTGAGATTTAGGGGAGAAAACATCCCCGCTTTGCTCTGGGGACCGCGCCGCTCTTCCTGGTGATAATACTGGAAATAATCTAAATTAATTGTATTTATTTTATTTATTTATTTATTTATTTGGGCCGAGGTGATGGCGGAAAATCATCCAGGTGGTGAAATAACCCCAGTTCGGAGGCGGGACCGTCAGCTGGAGGGAATTAATGAGGAGTGGGAGGAAACTGGTGGGAGACAAAAGCTAATTCTTATTTCTAACCCCCCCCATCTCCCTCCCATCCCTTATAAATAGCGCTGGGTTTATTTATAAAGAGGGATTAATGTGTGGGGGGGATGCGGAGAGGAGCAGGAGGGGATTCCCGGGGTAAATCCTGGCTGTATCCCTGCTGGGAGAGGATGGATTTATTTATATTTTTTAATTATTATGATCATTATTATTTCCAGCCCCTATATTTAATAAAAAAGGGGGTCAGTGGGATGCAGGGCAGGGGGGGAAGGATGCTTTACCCGGGTCCCCGGGGGCTGGCAGCCCTCCCCGCCAGCTGGGACCTGTCGCTCCGTGGCGGCGGCTAAAAATAAACAAAATAAAGGCAAATAGTTGCCAGCTTGCTGAGCGATGGGTCGGGCCGGGTTTAGCAGATGGCTCCTCTTCTCTGCCTTTATTTAGAGCCCGGCTCTTATTTATTTTTCCCTTCCCCGCCCCCGGGGTCGGGAGGGAGGGAGGGAAACTGGGAGGAAACTGGGAGCTGAACCCTGCTCCTGCCGGGAGCTCTTTGGGGAGGACCCAACAGCTCCCACCGCCTTTAAATCCCTATTTCCAAGGGTGGTACCATATCCCTGTCTCCTTTTGGGATTATATCACATCCCTTTGATGCTTCTCAGATTATTCCACATCCCCTTTTCCCTACCGGTGTCTGCTCCGGGGCAGGGGGTGTGGGGGGCATCTCATTCCCCACCAATTTTCCCCCATCCCATGGGATGCTCCGGCCCCCGATGGCATTTTTTGCTGCGAAAAATGATGCAAAAAATCACTTTTTTTTTGTTTGTTTGATTGTTTGGTTGTTTTTGGTTTGGTTTTGTTTTTTTTTTAAATTTAGCAAGACCTAATTAAAGGTGGGGGCGGGTTGTTTTGGAGAGCTGGTGCTGGTGCTCGTGCTCCGGGGGAAAAATAACCAGCCCCTGGGACAAATCGGGCCGATGGCGGAGCTTATGTCAACTGTCAAAATGGGAAGTGACCTTCTCCCTCCCCGCTGGTGGCATAAAATCAGGCCCCAGCCCCGGGGCCCCGGCCGTGCATCGTCCTCCCGCTCCCCTCTCCGAATGCAGGAGCCGCCGGGCTACTGGAAGGGCGAAGCAAACCAGTAAGCAAACTGGTTTTCTGGATTTAAATCCCTCCTCTGGGTTTATTTTATTATTTTCTCCTTGCTTGGACTTTTTTCATTTTGTCGGGGAAATAAGGGTTGTTTTTTTTTTGCCACGTGGTCCTTGGTGCTGTCCCATCTCCTGGTGGGGCTGGTTTATTGTGGATTTATGGCTTGATTGAGATCACATCCATAGGGAGAAAACCTTGGAATTTGGGAAAAGGGGAGAGAAGGGAATTGCCTGCTCCCACGCGAATGGGAAGCAGGTTGGGTGAGAGAGACAAGAGCAGCCTGGGCTGTGGAAGACTTTCTGCTTTGAGGGGCAGGAAAAGAGTTCAAAGAGGAGGAAAATCAGCATCCCCGGGTCCTCCTCCCAAATAATTCCCTATAAAGTGTTTACGGAGGCAGCGGGCTCCGTGTGGAAGTGGCTGGAAGAGGATATTTGCAGCCGTGATGCAGGTCGAGGAGGGGAAAGAGAAGATTTATTTGGATTATTTATATTTTTTTAATGGCTGGGGAAGGGTTGGATGGGTTTTTGGGTCGATGCTTTTTGGGGTGGGGGGATTTGCAGGGGAATGGGGTTGGGGTCGCTGAGCCCTTTGCAGCCTGGTGGGGTTGCAGCATCCGCTTGTGCATGTGCTGAGGTTGCTGAAGGGTTTATATCTTATTTTCCAGGGGGAAATTGTAAATCTGGGAGGTGGTTTCCAGACCTCAGCTCCCTCCTGCGTGTCCTCTAGACTTACATAAATCTATATGTGTGGCCCTGGGACTGTATGGCTTCATGCAAACCCCCACGGGGCTGTTGCACCCACGCTGTGTTGGAGCTCAAAGGGGTTTTCTTCCTGTTTTAACCCACCTCGGCGGCTGCTTTTCCTCTTCCAGGTCTGGACATCGATGTGAGGGTCTCCACCAGCCTCCCCATTGCTCACCCCCACCGGCAGCCTGCAGGAAAGGGGGTCAGGGAGCACCCCGGGGTGCTTTAAACCACCCCAGGATTGGGTACAAACTCCCCAGGATTGGGTGCACCCCAGGATTGGGTGCACCCAGACCCCTCCTAACCCCCCCCTTCCCATTTCAGGGGTTCACAAGCAGAGAATGAAGCTCACACCAGGTGTCATCCCCCCTCATCACATGGCACCTGCTTCACAGATTTTGCCCAAATTGGGCAAAAATCCCCCAAATGGCTTTTTTTAGCCTCAGACCGCAGGCTGCTCCAGGGCAGGAGGACGCACTGCTGTCTGGGTGCGTGGGGAAGGGGTCTCCATCCCTGGTGGGGGTCCTGCCCCTCGCTCCCTCCTGCGTGTCCTCTAGACTTACATAAATCTATATGTGTGGCCCTGGGACTGTATGGCTTCATGCAAACCCCCACGGGGCTGTTGCACCCACGCTGTGTTGGAGCTCAAAGGGGTTTTCTTCCTGTTTTAACCCACCTCGGCGGCTGCTTTTCCTCTTCCAGGTCTGGGTATCGATGTGGGGGTCTCCACCAGCCTCCCCATTGCTCACCCCCACCGGCAGCCTGCAGGAAAGGGGGTCAGGGAGCACCCCGGGGTGCTTTAAACCACCCCAGGATTGGGTACAAACTCCCCGGGATTGGGTGCACCCCAGGATTGGGTGCACCCAGACCCCTCCTAACCCCCCCCTTCCCATTTCAGGGGTTCACAAGCAGAGAATGAAGCTCACACCAGGTGTCATCCCCCCTCATCACATGGCACCTGCTTCACAGATTTTGCCCAAATTGGGCAAAAATCCCCCAAATGGCTTTTTTTAGCCTCAGACCGCAGGCTGCTCCAGGGCAGGAGGACGCACTGACATCTGGGTGCGTGGGGAAGGGGTCTCCATCCCTGGTGGGGGTCCTGCCCCTCTCCTTGTACCCCCCCTCTGTGCTCCTCTGGGGGGTGACAAACTTTCCATGGAGCCAAATTTGCATTTTTTCCCCCCAAATCTGCAGCTGGGGTGAATACCAGCCCCCTTCAAACACCCATCCCTGGGTGTTTCCTCCACCAAGGGCTGGAGAAAGCCACAGACACCCGATGGTCCCCCCAAATCCCCCCAAACCCCCCACCCCAGATCCCCCAGGTTGTTTTTTTTTTGCCACGTGGTCCTTGGTGCTGTCCCATCTCCTGGTGGGGCTGGTTTATTGTGGATTTATGGCTTGATTGAGATCACATCCATAGGGAGAAAACCTTGGAATTTGGGAAAAGGGGAGAGAAGGGAATTGCCTGCTCCCACGCGAATGGGAAGCAGGTTGGGTGAGAGATGAGAGCAGCGTGGGCTGTGGAAGACTTTCTGCTTTGAGGGGCAGGAAAAGAGTTCAAAGAGGAGGAAAATCAGCATCCCCGGGTCCTCCTCCCAAATAATTCCCTATAAAGTGTTTACGGAGGCAGCGGGCTCCGTGTGGAAGTGGCTGGAAGAGGATATTTGCAGCCGTGATGCAGGTCGAGGAGGGGAAAGAGGAGATAAATTTGGATTATTTATATTTTTTTAATGGCTGGGGAAGGGTTGGATGGGTTTTTGGGTCGATGCTTTTTGGGGTGGGGGGATTTGCAGGGGAATGGGGTTGGGGTCGCTGAGCCCTTTGCAGCCTGGTGGGGTTGCAGCATCCGCTTGTGCATGTGCTGAGGTTGCTGAAGGGTTTATATCTTATTTTCCAGGGGGAAATTGTAAATCTGGGAGGTGGTTTCCAGACCTCAGCTCCCTCCTGCGTGTCCTCTAGACTTACATAAATCTATATGTGTGGCCCTGGGACTGTATGGCTTCATGCAAACCCCCACGGGGCTGTTGCACCCACGCTGTGTTGGAGCTCAAAGGGGTTTTCTTCCTGTTTTAACCCACCTCGGCGGCTGCTTTTCCTCTTCCAGGTCTGGGTATCGATGTGGGGGTCTCCACCAGCCTCCCCATTGCTCACCCCCACCGGCAGCCTGCAGGAAAGGGGGTCAGGGAGCACCCCGGGGTGCTTTAAACCACCCCAGGATTGGGTACAAACTCCCCGGGATTGGGTGCACCCCAGGATTGGGTGCACCCAGACCCCTCCTAACCCCCCCCTTCCCATTTCAGGGGTTCACAAGCAGAGAATGAAGCTCACACCAGGTGTCATCCCCCCTCATCACATGGCACCTGCTTCACAGATTTTGCCCAAATTGGGCAAAAATCCCCCAAATGGCTTTTTTTAGCCTCAGACCGCACGCTGCTCCAGGGCAGGAGGACGCACTGCTGTCTGGGTGCGTGGGGAAGGGGTCTCCATCCCTGGTGGGGGTCCTGCCCCTCTCCTTGTACCCCCCCTCTGTGCTCCTCTGGGGGGTGACAAACTTTCCATGGAGCCAAATTTGCATTTTTTCCCCCCAAATCTGCAGCTGGGGTGAATACCAGCCCCCTTCAAACACCCATCCCTGGGTGTTTCCTCCACCAAGGGCTGGAGAAAGCCACAGACACCCGATGGTCCCCCCAAATCCCCCCAAACCCCCCACCCCAGATCCCCCAGGGCTGCAGGATGCACCCCAAAAC
>NW_015090819.1:17147-30596 GCF_001431845.1 Calidris pugnax
GTTTGGGGGGGATTCACCCTGAGTCTGTGCACCCCCTGTATCCCCTTTCCCAGGGGAAATGAAGGTCCAGGAGAGGAGAAATGGTTGTGGGGGACAGGGGGGATCATGTCTCTTTGGAACGGGGTGGTGGCATCCCACGTGCAGGACCAAATTAGCAGGATTTGGCCCCGTTTTGCTCTTCGCAGCCTCTCGGGCATCATTTCTCTCCACTGCGTGGTCCCTCAGGCACGGGGGGAGGATGGGGGGGTCCCAGCTCCATCCTTCCTCTTCCTCTTGGTGACCTTTCAGGGCGTCCTGCCGGATGTCTCCGGTTACCAGAGCAGAGAAACCATCGATCTCAAAGGAGGATGCTCAGCTCTTCCCACCCTCTGAGACCTTCAAGCTGGATGCTCGGGGTTGGATTTGCCGTGTAGGGGCTGGATTTGCCACGCACGGGATAAATTTGCTGTACCCGGGGTGGATTTACCCTCCAAACTGGGACCTGGGAGCAGCTTTTCTCCTCCCTCTCAAGGTTTTGCAGCAGCCGGAGCTGGATCTGTCCCACCTGGGGTCTCCCCACATCGCTGCCTCTCCCGGGATGGATTTTCTGGGGGGGTGATCTCCCCTTCTCAACCCATTTCTCCTCCTCTCCCACAGGAAAGCCTCGGGGAAGGGCCCAGGTGGAGCATCTGGACCCCCTGAGCCATGGCTTCCTCCGAGCTGCCCCCCCACCTGTGGCTTTCTCCAGCCCTTGGTGGAGGAAACACCCAGGGATGGGTGTTTGAAGGGGGCTGGTATTCACCCCAGCTGCAGATTTGGGGGGAAAAGATGCAAATTTGGCTCCATGGAGAGTTTGTCACCCCCCAGAGGAGCACACGGGGGGGGGTGCAATGAGAGGGGCAGGACCCCCACCAGGGATGGAGACCCCTTCCCCACGCACCCAGATGGCAGTGCGTCCTCCTGCCCTGGAGCAGCGTGAGGTCCGAGGCTAAAAAAAACCATTTGGGGGATTTTTGCCCAATCTGGGGCCCTAAAAACCTGGCTCCCCCCCAGATCTGTGAAGCAGGTGCCATGTGATGAGGGGGATGGTTTTTTTGGGGGGGGGATGACACACAATACCCAGTTTTGGGCAGGAAAGGGGGGGTGCATCACCCAGGGACATCCCACCCATCCCCATCAGAGCCTCATGGGGTTGGGAAAACACGAAGGGCTGGTGCATCTTGCATTTTTTGGGGAGGTGGTGCTTCTTTCTGACCCCTCCATCCCTGCTTGGAGGGGGGGGGACACAAAAAATGACAGAGTTTCTCTCTTCAGGTGACCATCTCGCCCTGGAGCCCCCCAGCCCCCTGCCCCACGGGGAGGAGGACCTCGGTGAAGCCTTTGACTTTGAGGACAGCGAGGAAGAGGAGGAGGAGGAGGAGGAAGAAGACTCGGCGGCTGAGCCCGGTGGTGAAGCGGTTCTCCGGGCCCCCCCCCGCAGGCGACGTGCTCCCAGCTCTGGAGTTGGTAAGGAGGGCAGCTGGGGGGGTCCCCAATGTCCCCGGGGGGGTCCCCAATGTCCCCAGGGGGTCCCCTTTGGGTGCCCAGGGTGGCATCGCACGAGCCCAGGTGCCAACTCCGTTTTACTCGGCGGCTGAGCCCGGTGGTGAAGCGGTTCTCCGGGCCCCCCCCCGCAGGCGACGTGCTCCCAGCTCTGGAGTTGGTAAGGAGGGCAGCTGGGGGGGTCCCCAATGTCCCCGGGGGGGTCCCCAATGTCCCCAGGGGGTCCCCTTTGGGTGCCCAGGGTGGCATCGCACGAGCCCAGGTGCCAACTCCGTTTTCTTTTGCTTTTCCTCTCCACAGATGGGCTGGTGCCAGAGACCCAGGAAGGGTATGTGGGGTTTTTGGGGGGCTTTTTGGGGGGTTGAGTGCCTCAAAGGAGAAAATACAACTCTGGGGTTTGTGCCCCCCCCATCTGGCACATTGCAGCCTGGTGCTGTGCCTCAGTTTCCCCGACTTCTCCCTGTTGCTTGTGACAGGGGTTGCAAAGGGGAGAACCCTGGGGTTTTGGGGTGCAACCTGCAGCCCTGGGGGATCTGGGGTGGGGGGTTTGGGGGGATTTGGGGGGACCATCGGGTGTCTGTGGCTTTCTCCAGCCCTTGGTGGAGGAAACACCCAGGGATGGGTGTTTGAAGGGGGCTGGTATTCACCCCAGCTGCAGATTTGGGGGGAAAAGATGCAAATTTGGCTCCATGGAGAGTTTGTCACCCCCCAGAGGAGCACACGGGGGGGGGTGCAATGAGAGGGGCAGGACCCCCACCAGGGATGGAGACCCCTTCCCCACGCACCCAGATGGCAGTGCGTCCTCCTGCCCTGGAGCAGCGTGAGGTCCGAGGCTAAAAAAAACCATTTGGGGGATTTTTGCCCAATCTGGGGCCCTAAAAACCTGGCTCCCCCCCAGATCTGTGAAGCAGGTGCCATGTGATGAGGGGGGACACCACCTGGTGCGAGCTTCATTCTCTGCTTGTGAACCCCTGAAATGGGAAGGGGGGGGTTGGGTGGGAAGGGTCTGGGTGCACCTAATCCTGGGGTGCACCCAATCCCGGGGAGTTTGTACCCAATCCTGGGGTGGTTTAAAGCACCCCGGGGTGCTCCCTGACCCCCTTTCCTGCAGGCTGCCGGTGGGGGTGAGCAATGGGGAGACTGGTGGAGACCCCCACATCGATACCCAGACCTGGAAGAGGAAAAGTAGCCGCCGAGGTGGGTTAAAACAAGAAGAAAAGCCCTGCCAAGATTTGGGGAGGATTTCTCCATCCTGGCTTGAGCTTCAGGTCATGATCTGAGTCCCCTGGGGTGTTTTTTTTTTTGTCCCCCTCCCCAAAAAGGTGAGCGTTTTGAGTTCCCAGCAGTGGAGGATGATGTGATCTACGATGATGTCCCCTGTGAAACCCTCGATGCTGAGCAGGATGGTGAGGACAGAACCTTCCCCCCCCTCCCAGATGTTCCCCAGGGACCACGAGCCCATTTTACAGCTGGGGAAACTGAGGCACGCTCTGGGAAGGAGAAGCTCATCCTAAAAGAGCTTGTGAAGGGGGGGATAACCCTGGAAAAACTGCTGGGATTCGGGGAGGGATGAAGGGAGATGTGTTCCCAGTGGGGCTGCAGGACACTGAAGGTTTGGGTGGGTTTCCTGTGGGTCCCTGGGGAGGGGGAAAACTGCCTTTTTGGAAGGGAAAGGAGCTGATTTTTGCCTGCCAGGCCCGGGGACGGAGCAGAACCTGATCTACGAGGAGGTGCAGCGTGGTGAGGGGCCACGGGCGGGCGAGGATTTGGGCTGGAGCTCCAGTGAGTTCGAGAGCTACAGCGAGGACTCGGGGGAGGAAACCAAGCCAGAGGCCGAGCCAGCCAAGCAGCGGGCATCCTTCCAGCCCAAGGTAACACTTGAATTTGGTTTTTTATCATTATTTTTATTATTTTCCATTTTTTTCCTTCTTTTTTTTTTTTTTTTTCTTCTTTTTCCCCTTGGGTTTGCTCGTATAAAGGCACCGGAGCATCAAGCCCAGCTGCTCCCGCAGATGGTGAAGCAGAGGATGCCGCGCTTCCTGGGGTCACTGCAAAACCAGCCTGAACCTTCAGGGTTTTCATTTATTTTTTTATTACTTTTTTTTTTTATTTCCTCCCCCTCTTTCTTTTTTTTTTTTTAATTTTATTTCCTTCCCCTTCCCTTTCCTCTCGCATTTCGGAGCATGGCTGCTGCTTTTCCCCACGCTTGCTCCCTTCCCTGCTCGAGCCATATTGGATTTTGGGAGGATGCTGCCTGTTCTGTTGCTGCTTTGGGATGATTTCTCCTCCTCTTTGTTGTTTGTTGTGTTTTTTTTGTTTTTGGCTGCTTACCTGGATCTCTTCTCTGCCTTCTCTCGCCTCCTCTGCCTTCTCCTCCCGCCTGGTTTGCTTTGGGCTCAGCTTTCTCCAGACCTGAATAGACTAAAGGAGAGATACGCCAGGACTAAGAGGGACATCCTGGCTTTAAGAGTTGGGGGGAGAGACATGCAGGAGCTGAAGCAGAAGTACGATTGGAAGGTACTGTCCCTCCTCCGTCCCTTGTCCCTCCTCCCCCAAATTTCCCAGGGGGGAGAAAAAAAAGAAAAACCAAACAAAAAAACAACCAAACCCTCCCGGAGTTTATCCAGCCTGAATTCATCCCGTTTTATCCTCCAGGAGAGAGAGAGAAAAAAAAAATTGAGTTAAACACCACAAAGCTGCCTCTCATGTCCATCTGTACCCTCCCGGAGTTTATCCATCCTGAATTCATCCCATTTTATCCTCCAGAAGAGAGAAAGAGAAAAAAAATTGAGTTAAGCACCACAAAGCTGCCTCTCATGTCCATCTGTCTTGCAGCTCCCCAGCCTCCGGTTGCCCAAATCATTCGCTTTTTTGGGTGTTTTTTGTCTTTTTTAAGGGGCGTTTGGACGAAGCGAGGTTGCCCGTGGGGTAGATGGATCTGAGAAGGTTTTTTCCCCCCCCAAGATACGGGGTGGAAAATCAGGTGGGGAAGGAGATTCCTGGGAGGTGTAGAAACTTAGCACGAAGACCTTTCCCAGCCCCAAACCATCCGGGTTGGTGGTTTGTGGCCAGTTTGGACTGGGAAGGTGACGCTGGTGTCAGCTTGGGCTAAAAATGCTGCCATTTGAGGTGTGAAAAACCAGCACCCCCCTGCCTCAGCCCTTAAAATCCATAAAATTCCCTCCTCCTTGCTTTGGCTGCACGCTCCCACTCTGCCCGCGCCTGCTTGTGTCCCTGCGGAGGGAGGAGGGATGCTGGAGCATCCTTCCTCCTCGGCTACGTGCCTCCTCTTCCTCCTCATCGGGCTGCATGGGAAAACGGGGACGATGCTCAGAGGGGACATCCCCAAGGGGGTGGCACCGCTGCATCTGGATCCGAAAAGGGGGACTGTGCTCGGAGGGGGATGTCCCCAAGGGGGTGGTACCCTGCATCTGGGCCTGAAATTGGGAAGGATGCTCAGAGGGGATGTCCCCAAGGGGATGGTTCCCTGTATCCAGACCTGAAATTAGGGACCATGCTCGGAGGGGGGTGTCCTCAAGGGGATGGTACCCTGCATCCGGACCCAAAATGGGGACCATGCTCAGAGGGGGGTGTCCCCAAGGGTGTCCTACGTCTGGACCCAAAATGGGGAAGGATGCTCGGAAAGGATGTCCCCAAGGGGATGGTACCCTGTATCCAGACCCAAAATGGGGAAGGATGCTCGGAAAGAATGTCCCCAAGGGGATGGTACCCTATGTCTGGACCCAAAATGGGTAAGGATGCTCGGAAAGAATGTCCCCAAGGGGATGGTACCCTGCATCCGGGCCTGAAATTGGGGACCATGCTCGGAGGGGATGTCCCCAAGAGGATGGTACCCTACGTCTGGACCCAAAATGGGTAAGGATGCTCGGAAAGAATGTCCCCAAGGGGATGGTACCCTGCATCTGGGCCTGAAATTGGGGAACATGCTCGGAGGGGGGTGTCCCCAAGGGGATGGTACCGGTACCCTGCATCTGGACCCGAAATGGGGAAGGATGCTCAGAAAGGATGTCCCCAAGGGGATGGTACCCTGTATCCGGACCCAAAATGGGGAAGGATGCTTGCAGGGGATGTCTCCAAGGGGATGGTATCCTGTATCTGGACCCAAAACGGGGACCATGCTCGGAGGGAGGTGTCCCCAAGGGGATGGTACCCTGCATCTGGACCCAAAACAGGGACCATGCTCGGAGGGAGGTGTCCCCAAGGGGATGGTTCCCTGCATCTGGACCCAAAATGGGGGACTGTGCTCAGAGGGGATGTCCCCAGGGGGATGGCATTGCTGTATCTGGACCCAAAATGGGGGGCCAAGGGAAGGGACATCCCCAAGAAAGTGGCACCGCTGCATCTGGACCCAAAATGGGGGACAATGCTCAGAGGAGATGTCCCCAAGGGGATGGTATGCCTGTGTCTGAATTTGAAATGGGGGATGGTGCTTGGAGATGTCCCCAAGAGGGTGGCACTACTGTATCTGGACTCAAAATGGGGGACAATACTTCAATGGGATGTCCCCAAGAGGGTGGTGCCACTGTATCCAGACCCAGAATGGGAGATGATGTCCCCAAGGGGGTGGTAGCCCTGTATCTGGACCCAAAATGAGGGATGATGCTTGGACGTATTCCCAAAGGGGTGGCACCACTGTATCTGGACCCAAAATGGGGGAAAATACTTGGCAAAGATGTCCCCAAGGGGATGGCAGCGCTGTATCTGGCCCCAAAAATGGGGGGGATGATGCTTGGAGGTGTCTCCAAGGGGACGGTACCCTGCATCTGGACCCAAAATGGGGGACAAAACTTGAAGGGGATGTCCCCAAGGGGATGGCACTGTTGTATCTGGATCCAGAATGGGGTCCCAGTGCTGCCTCGAGCCTCCCGGTCCCTCTCGTCCCCCTGCTCAGATGACCCAGCTGATGAAAGCAGCCAAAAGTGGCACCAAGGATGGTTTGGAGAAGACCAAGATCGCGGTGATGAGGAAGGTGACATTCCTGGGTGGATGGAGGGAATCCTATCCCCAGGGGGGCTTGCAGAGCATTCTGACCCCAAGGGGGCTACAGAGCATCCCAGCCCCAGGGGGGCTTAAATTCTTTTGGAGGCCCCTTGGGGGGGGGTCCCCAAGGGGGTGGTAGCCCTGTATCTGGACCCAAAATGAGGGATGATGCTTGGACGTATTCCCAAAGGGGTGGCACCACTGTATCTGGACCCAAAATGGGGGAAAATACTTGGCAAAGATGTCCCCAAGGGGATGGCAGCGCTGTATCTGGCCCCAAAAATGGGGGGGATGATGCTTGGAGGTGTCTCCAAGGGGACGGTACCCTGCATCTGGACCCAAAATGGGGGACAAAACTTGAAGGGGATGTCCCCAAGGGGATGGCACTGTTGTATCTGGATCCAGAATGGGGTCCCAGTGCTGCCTCGAGCCTCCCGGTCCCTCTCGTCCCCCTGCTCAGATGACCCAGCTGATGAAAGCAGCCAAAAGTGGCACCAAGGATGGTTTGGAGAAGACCAAGATCGCGGTGATGAGGAAGGTGACATTCCTACACCGGAAAGAAGCGCCAGGTAAGCGGGGAAACCCCCCCTCTTTTGCTTTTGAGAGCCAAAAAAAGCCTTTTTGGAAGATATTTTTTAAAAAGAATCATTGTGAACCTTTATAGCTTTCAGCTTTTCCCTTTGCTGATTTATTTTCTGCGTTTTAAGATCTTATTTGATGCTTTTTTTTCCTTCTGTGCTTCCCTGTGCAAGCTCTGTGGGTTCAGCTCTCTCCTTGCTCCAAGCAGCCACGTCCCCATGGGGAGAGTGACCCCACCACGGCAGCACCCCTCGGACACAGAGCAGGATCTGCCCCCAAATACTGATTTTTTGGGGGTGTTTTCCTAACTTTCCTGCTGTCACTAGGGGATGGGGAGCGGAGGAGGAGGGCAGTGGAGGTGGAAAAGCAGCCTCCTGCCCGCCGGAGCTCGAGGGTCTCCCTGGAGCATCACGGGGGAGGTAGGATCCCGGTGGGCAACCTCATGGCTTGGCCGGGGGCTGCCCGGGGGGATCCTTGGCGTGTGTGTCCCCAGCCTTGCTGCATGTCCCCAGCGTGGCTTAGCCTCAACGGGGTGGGGGCTTAAATCCTTTTGGAGGCTCCTTGGGGGGGGGTGGATGGAGGGCATCCCATCCCCAGGGGGTGCTTGAGGAGCATCCTGACCCCAGGGGGGGCTTGAGGAGCATCCCGACCCCAAGGGGGCTGCAGAGTGTCCCATCCCCAGTGGGGCTTAAATGTTTTTGGAGGCCCCTTGGAAGGGGTGGATGGAGGGAATCCCGATCCCGGGGGGGCTTGAGGAGCATCCTGTCCCCAGGGGGGGCTGCAGAGCATCCCGTCCCCAGGGGGACTTAAATTCTTTTGGATGCCCCTTGGAGGGGGGTGGATGGAGGTCATCCTGTCCCCAGGGGGGCTTGAGGAGCATCCCAACCCCAAGGGGGCTGCAGAGCATCCCGTCCCCCAGGGGGGCTTAAATTCTTTTGGAGGTCCCTTGGAAGGGGTGGATGGAGGGAATCCCGTCCCCAGGGTGACTTGAGGAGCATCCTGACCCCAGGGGGGCTTAAATTCTTTTTGAGGGGGGGTGGATGGAGGGAATCCCATCCCCAGGGGGGCTTGCAGAGCATCCTGACCCCGAGGGGGCTGTAGAGCATCCTGTCCCCAGAGGGGCTTAAATTTTTTTGGAGGTCCCTTGGAAGGGGTGGATGGAGGGAATCCCGTCCCCAGGGTGACTTGAGGAGCATCCTGACCCCAGGGGGGCTTAAATTCTTTTGGAGGCCCCTTGGAGGGGGTGGATGGAGGGAAGCCCATCCCCAGAGGGGCTTGCAGGGCATCCTGCCCGACCCCAGGGGGGCTTGCAGGGCACCCTGTCCCCAAGGGGGGTGCAGAGCATCCCATCCCCAGGGGGGCTTGAATTCTTTTGGAGGCTCCTTGAGGGGGGGTGGATGGAGGGAATCCCATCCCCAGGGGGGCTTGCAGAGCATCCTGACCCCGAGGGGGCTGTAGAGCATCCTGTCCCCAGAGGGGCTTAAATTTTTTTGGAGGTCCCTTGGAAGGGGTGGATGGAGGGAATCCCGTCCCCAGGGTGACTTGAGGAGCATCCTGACCCCAGGGGGGCTTAAATTCTTTTGGAGGCCCCTTGGAGGGGGTGGATGGAGGGAAGCCCATCCCCAGAGGGGCTTGCAGGGCATCCTGACCCCAAGGGGGCTGCAGAGCATCTCGACCCCAGGGGAGCTTGCAGAGCATCCCAACCCCAAGGGGGCTGCAGAGCATCCCGTCCCCCAGGGGGGCTTAAATTCTTTTGGAGGTCCCTTGGAAGGGGTGGATGGAGGGAATCCCGTCCCCAGGGGGACTTGAGGAGCATCCCAACCCCAGGGGGGCTGCAGAGCATCCCATCCCCAGGAGGGCTTAAATTCTTTTGGAGGCCCCTTGGGGGGGTTGGATGGAGGGAATCCCATCCCCAGGGTGACTTGAGGAGCATCCCGACCTCAGGGGGGCTTGAGGAGCATCCCATCCCCAGGGGGGCTTGCAGGACATCCCATCCCCAAGGGGGGGCTTGAGGAGCATCCCGTCCCCAAGGGGGGGCTTGAGGAGCATCCCGTCCCCAAGGGGGGGCTTGAGGAGCATCCCGTCCCCAAGGGGGGGCTTGAGGAGCATCCCGTCCCCAAGGGGGGGCTTGAGGAGCATCCCGTCCCCAAGGGGGGGCTTGAGGAGCATCCCGTCCCCAAGGGGGGGCTTGAGGAGCATCCCTGCAGGACATCCCATCCCCAGGGGGGCTGCAGAGCATCCTGTCCCCAGGGCATGGAGGTGGGGAGAAGGAGCTCGCGTTGAGCTGGTGGCTGAGGGTTGGCCATCGTCCCGGCCAAAATTAGGGAAGGAAAAAGGTCACCCGGCTGCCAGCGCCCTCCCCTCCCGCCCCGGGGAGCTGGTCCTCCCCGTTACCAGCTATTTATAGTGCCCGGGGATGGGCCCGGGGGGGCCGTAGCGGCCATGTGGAAGAAGCGGCCGTCCCTCCACGGCGAGGCCGCCGCTTTGGCTCGCTCACCCTCCTCCTCCTCAGCTGCTTCGGCCTCGGGTAAGGGGTCGCCGGTGCCGGCCGGCGGGCGCTCGCCTCTCGCCTTCCCCATTTCCATCTTCCACCCTGCTTCGGGTTCCTTTTCCCCCCTCCTCGCCCCCCATTTCCCCCCCTGGCAGCCACCCCCGGAGGAGGGAGGATGGAGGGGGGGTTTTTTCCTCCAACCAGGGTTGTTTTTTTGGGGACGGGGGGGACCTTTTTTGTCCCCTCCCCACGGGGGACCTGGCTCCATCCCTGCTGGCAGCCTGACTCATGCTGGTGTCCGGTGACAGCGGCGACGGGCAGGCGATGCTGGGAGGACACCAGAGCCCATCTCCATTTGCAGCTCCAAACCCAAACGCATCCCCAGCTGAGCAG
This sequence comes from Calidris pugnax, assembly GCF_001431845.1. NCBI lineage: Eukaryota > Metazoa > Chordata > Aves > Charadriiformes > Scolopacidae > Calidris > Calidris pugnax. The sequence continues at coordinate 27,133 of NW_015090819.1, forward strand.
CCAGTGGGGCTACAGGCTCTTCTAGAGACCCCAAAAAACGTCTAAATTTGGGGGTTTTTTGGTTGGTTTTTTTTTTTTGGCATTTGGTTGTGGTTTTTTTGCCCTGCAGGGGACTCTGAGGAGGAGGACACGGGTTTCCTGGAGGTCACCGTCTCCGACATGAAGCACCCACCACCGGAGCTGGGTCCCATGCCCGAGGGGCTGAGCCCACAGCAGGTGGGTGTGGGGTGGGTTGGGGGTCCTGGAGTGTGTGTGGGGGGGTGTGTTGGATTTTAGGGGGGCACAGCTTCCCCTTGGTCCCGTGATTGAGCAAGCGGGGAAAGGGCAAGTCAGCAGAAAGCGATACTGCCGCGTCAGCACTTCTGCAGAACGCTGTGCCCGGGTTGCCCCCACCACCCCAAATCCCGTTTTTGGGGGGAGGGGACCACAGCTGAGCCCCAGCATCGTTGCAGGTGGTCCGGCGACACATCCTGGGCTCCATCGTGCAGAGCGAGCGGAGCTACGTGGACTCCTTGAAACGCATCCTGCAGGTGGGACACCCCCTTTTTTGAGGTGGAGGTTCTTGGGGAAGGATGGGGGGGACACATGGGGATGCTGATGGACCAGCATCTCCTGCAAGTGGGACAACCCCTTTTTTGAGGTGGGGGTTCATAGGGAAGGATGGGGGGGACAGATGGGGATGCTGAAGGACCAGCATCTCCCGCAGGTGGGAGACCCCCTTTTTTGAGGTGGGGATCTTGGGGAAGGATGTGGGACACACATGGGGATGCCGATGGACCAGCATCTCCTGCAGGTGGGAGACCCCCTTTTTTGAGGTGGGATTCCTGGGGAAGAAACTTGGGGACACACAGGGATGCTGATGGACCAGCATCTCCTGCAGGTGGGAGACCCCCTTTTTTGAGGTGGGGTTCTTGGGGAAGGATGGGGGACACACACAGGGATGCTGATGGACCAGCATCTCCTGCAGGTGGGAGACCCCCTTTTTTGAGGTGGGGTTCTTGGGGAAGGATGGGGGACACACACAGGGATGCTGATGGACCAGCATCTCCTGCAGGTGGGAGACCCCCTTTTTTGAGGTAGGGTTCTTGGGGAAGGATGGGGAGGAGGCACACAGGGATGCTGATGGACCAGCATCTCCTGCAGGTGGGAGACCCCCTTTTTTGAGGTGGGGTTCTTGGGGAAGGATGGGGGGGACATACGGGGACGCTGATGGACCAGCATCTCCTGCAAGTGGGACAACCCCTTTTTTGAGGTGGGGGTTCATAGGGAAGGATGGGGGGGACAGATGGGGATGCTGAAGGACCAGCATCTCCCGCAGGTGGGAGACCCCCTTTTTTGAGGTGGGGATCTTGGGGAAGGATGTGGGACACACACGGGGATGCTGATGGACCAGCATCTCCTGCAGGTGGGAGACCCCCTTTTTCGAGGTGGGGTTCTTGGGGAAGGGTGGGGGACACACACATGGAGATGCTGAAGGACCAGCATCTCCTGCAGGTTGGAGACCCCCTTTCTTGAGGTGGGGTTCTTGGGGAAGGATGGGGGGGACACATGGGGATGCTGATGGACCAGCATCTCCTGCAAGTGGGACAACCCCTTTTTTGAGGTGGGGGTTCATAGGGAAGGATGGGGGGGACAGATGGGGATGCTGAAGGACCAGCATCTCCCGCAGGTGGGAGACCCCCTTTTTTGAGGTGGGGATCTTGGGGAAGGATGTGGGACACACATGGGGATGCCGATGGACCAGCATCTCCTGCAGGTGGGAGACCCCCTTTTTTGAGGTGGGATTCCTGGGGAAGAAACTTGGGGACACACAGGGATGCTGATGGACCAGCATCTCCTGCAGGTGGGAGACCCCCTTTTTCGAGGTGGGGTTCTTGGGGAAGGGTGGGGGACACACGAGGATGCTGATGGACCAGCATCTCCTGCAAGTGGGAGACCCCCTTTTTTGAGGTGGGGATCTTGGGGAAGGATGTGGGACACACATGGGGATGCCGATGGACCAGCATCTCCTGCAGGTGGGAGACCCCCTTTTTTGAGGTGGGATTCCTGGGGAAGAAACTTGGGGACACACAGGGATGCTGATGGACCAGCATCTCCTGCAGGTGGGAGACCCCCTTTTTCGAGGTGGGGTTCTTGGGGAAGGGTGGGGGACACACGAGGATGCTGATGGACCAGCATCTCCTGCAAGTGGGAGACCCCCTTTTTTGAGGTGGGGATCTTGGGGAAGGATGTGGGACACACATGGGGATGCCGATGGACCAGCATCTCCTGCAGGTGGGAGACCCCCTTTTTTGAGGTGGGATTCCTGGGGAAGAAACTTGGGGACACACAGGGATGCTGATGGACCAGCATCTCCTGCAGGTGGGAGACCCCCTTTTTCGAGGTGGGGTTCTTGGGGAAGGGTGGGGGACACACGAGGATGCTGATGGACCAGCATCTCCTGCAAGTGGGAGACCCCTTTTTTGAGGTGGGGTTCTTGGGGAAGGATGGGGGGGGACACACACGGGGATGCTGATGGACCAGCATCTCCTGCAGGTGGGAGACCCCCTTTTTTGAGGTGGGGTTCTTGGGGAAGGATGGGGGGTGCACACGGGGATGCTGAAGGACCAGCATCTTCTGCAGGTGGGAGATCCCCTTTTTTGAGGTGGGGTTCTTGGGGAAGGATGGGGGGTGCACACGGGGATGCTGAAGGACCAGCATCTCCTGCAGGTGGGAGACCCCCTTTTTTAAGGTGGGGGTTCATGGGGAAGGATGGGGGACACACACAGGGATGCTGATGGACCAGCATCCCCTTTTTTGAGGTGGGGTTCTTGGGGAAGGATGGGGGGTGCACACGGGGATGCTGAAGGACCAGCATCTCCTGCAGGTGGGAGACCCCCTTTTTTGAGGTGGGGTTCTTGGGGAAGGATGGGGGGGTGGCACATGGGGATGCTGATGGACCAGCATCTCCTGCAGGAGGGACAACCCCTTTTTTGAGGTGGGGGTTCATAGGGAAGGATGGGGGGGACAGATGGGGATGCTGAAGGACCAGCATCTCCCGCAGGTGGGAGACCCCCTTTTTTGAGGTGGGGATCTTGGGGAAGGATGTGGGACACACATGGGGATGCCGATGGACCAGCATCTCCTGCAGGTGGGAGACCCCCTTTTTTGAGGTGGGATTCCTGGGGAAGAAACTTGGGGACACACAGGGATGCTGATGGACCAGCATCTCCTGCAGGTGGGAGACCCCCTTTTTCGAGGTGGGGTTCTTGGGGAAGGGTGGGGGACACACGAGGATGCTGATGGACCAGCATCTCCTGCAAGTGGGAGACCCCCTTTTTTGAGGTGGGGATCTTGGGGAAGGATGTGGGACACACATGGGGATGCCGATGGACCAGCATCTCCTGCAGGTGGGAGACCCCCTTTTTTGAGGTGGGATTCCTGGGGAAGAAACTTGGGGACACACAGGGATGCTGATGGACCGG
>NW_015090819.1:40011-73437 GCF_001431845.1 Calidris pugnax
AGTGAACCCCTTTTTTGAGGTGGGGTTCTTGGGGAAGGACTGGGGGGCACACATGGGGATGCCGATGGACCAGCATCTCCTGCAGGTGGGAGACCCCCTTTTTTGAGGTGGGATTCCTGGGGAAGAAACTTGGGGACACACAGGGATGCTGATGGACCAGCATCTCCTGCAGGTGGGAGACCCCCTTTTTCGAGGTGGGGTTCTTGGGGAAGGGTGGGGGACACACGAGGATGCTGATGGACCAGCATCTCCTGCAAGTGGGAGACCCCCTTTTTTGAGGGGGGGGTTCTTGGGGAAGGATGGGGGGGACACATGGGGATGCTGATGGACCAGCATCTCCTGCAAGTGGGAGACCCCCTTTTTTGAGGGGGGGGTTCTTGGGGAAGGATGGGGGGGACACATGGGGATGCTGATGGACCAGCATCTCCTGCAAGTGGGAGACCCCCTTTTTTGAGGGGGGGGTTCTTGGGGAAGGATGGGGGGGACACATGGGGATGCTGATGGACCAGCATCTCCTGCAAGTGGGAGACCCCCTTTTTTGAGGGGGGGGTTCTTGGGGAAGGATGGGGGGGACACATGGGGATGCTGATGGACCAGCATCTCCTGCAAGTGGGAGACCCCCTTTTTTGAGGGGGGGGTTCTTGGGGAAGGATGGGGGGGACACATGGGGATGCTGATGGACCAGCATCTCCTGCAAGTGGGAGACCCCCTTTTTTGAGGGGGGGGTTCTTGGGGAAGGATGGGGGGGACACATGGGGATGCTGATGGACCAGCATCTCCTGCAAGTGGGAGACCCCCTTTTTTGAGGGGGGGGTTCTTGGGGAAGGATGGGGGGGACACATGGGGATGCTGATGGACCAGCATCTCCTGCAAGTGGGAGACCCCCTTTTTTGAGGGGGGGGTTCTTGGGGAAGGATGGGGGGGACACATGGGGATGCTGATGGACCAGCATCTCCTGCAAGTGGGAGACCCCCTTTTTTGAGGGGGGGGTTCTTGGGGAAGGATGGGGGGGACACATGGGGATGCTGATGGACCAGCATCTCCTGCAAGTGGGAGACCCCCTTTTTTGAGGGGGGGGTTCTTGGGGAAGGATGGGGGGGACACATGGGGATGCTGATGGACCAGCATCTCCTGCAAGTGGGAGACCCCCTTTTTTGAGGGGGGGGTTCTTGGGGAAGGATGGGGGGGACACATGGGGATGCTGATGGACCAGCATCTCCTGCAAGTGGGAGACCCCCTTTTTTGAGGGGGGGGTTCTTGGGGAAGGATGGGGGGGACACATGGGGATGCTGATGGACCAGCATCTCCTGCAAGTGGGAGACCCCCTTTTTTGAGGGGGGGGTTCTTGGGGAAGGATGGGGGGGACACATGGGGATGCTGATGGACCAGCATCTCCTGCAAGTGGGAGACCCCCTTTTTTGAGGGGGGGGTTCTTGGGGAAGGATGGGGGGGACACATGGGGATGCTGATGGACCAGCATCTCCTGCAAGTGGGAGACCCCCTTTTTTGAGGGGGGGGTTCTTGGGGAAGGATGGGGGGGACACATGGGGATGCTGATGGACCAGCATCTCCTGCAAGTGGGAGACCCCCTTTTTTGAGGGGGGGGTTCTTGGGGAAGGATGGGGGGGACACATGGGGATGCTGATGGACCAGCATCTCCTGCAGGATTACAGGAACCCGCTGATGGAGATGGAGCCGAAGGTGCTGAGCGCCAGGAAGTGCCAGGTGGTGTTTTTCCGCCTGAAGGAGATCCTGCAGTGCCACTCCATGTTCCAGATCGCCCTCGCCTCCCGCGTGGCCGAGTGGGACTCGGCGGAGAAGATCGGGGACCTCTTCGTGGCCTCGGTAGGAGGAAAAGTTGGGGGACCACTGCTGCACCTCCTCCTGGACCCCTCCCAGTGATAGCGAGGGGGTGTGGAAGGATTTAAGTGATGCATCCCCAACTTGGGGTACCACCAGCATCCTCAGCATCACTCCAAAAAATACATGAGCACCCCCACGCTTTGCTGGCCCCCCTTTTTGGGGGGGGAAGCCCCACGCCATCGTGGCTCTCCTCTTGTCCTCTCCCCAGTTCTCCAAGTCAATGGTGCTGGATGTCTACAGTGACTACGTCAACAACTTCACCACCGCCATGTCCCTCATCAAGAAGGCTTGTCTCACCAAACCCGCCTTCCTTGACTTCCTCAAGGTCAGCAGGACCCAAAAGTGGACACATGGTGCTGCTGATCACCGTTATGGGTGAAAACTCTTTTTTTTTTTTCTGCTTTTTTCTTTCCTGCAGAAGAGGCAGATGGCCAGCGCTGACCGGGTCACGCTCTACGGACTGATGGTGAAGCCCATCCAGAGGTTCCCCCAGTTCATCCTGCTCCTGCAGGTATGGGTGAGGGGTACCAGCACCCACCTTGCTTTGCACCCTAATTTTTGCAGCCTGAGTGCTGCAGGAAAGGGTTTGGCAAGGGACATGTTTTGGGGTTGGCAGCTTGGTGGCAGCTTTGGGGGCTTTCCCAAGGTTCATCTTCCAAGCTTTGATTTTGGAGGTGCCGAAAGTGCTTCCAACTGTAGCATCCCCCAACGAGGCTGATCTTCCCGGGGTGGCATTTGTCCCCTCCAACACTTTTCTTGCTCCAGGACATGCTGAAAAACACCCCCAAGGGCCATGCAGACCGCTTGTCCCTCCAGTTGGCCCTCACCGAGCTGGAGACGTTGGCAGAGAAGCTCAACGAGCAGAAGCGCTTGGCCGACCAGGTGGCCGAAATCCAACAGCTCAGCAAGAGCATGAGCGACCGCAGCAGCCTCAACAAGGTGGGGTCCTTCAGCCTCACCTCCTCATCCTCTTGATGGGGGGCAGGGACGGGGGTGGGTTTGGAGCTGGTGGTTGAGCTTTGCAGCTTCCACCTTCCTCTCTGCGTTGGGGATTTCGGGAAGACAGGATCCCTCTTTTCTCTGAGAGGACGTTGAGCAAAAGCAAATCTTGAGGCTGGCACGAGGAAATTCCCCTCCTGGGGAAAGCTGCTCTCTCTCCCCTGCCTGATTTTGCAACCGCTGGTGGAAAAAAAACAAAAAAAGCAAAAAAAGCCCTAAATGAAGCTATTGCGACACATCCTGGGCTGGGGATGGCCGTGGTGGCAGAAACCGCAGTGGGGCACCCGCCGGCACAGGATTTGGGGCCAGAGGATGAAGAGGGGACCCAAAAAGGGCTGTGAAAGGATCATGTTGGTCTTTCAGGGCTCTCATGGTGGTTGGACATCGAGGGTGGAAAGGGTTTTTGCATCGTTCAGCCTCAGAGCACGTTGCGTGGCCGTCTCTGCGGAGCTCGGGGCCTTGTGTGCTCCTGGCTGGAGGAAAATCCTTGCACTAAGGGGAAAAGCAACCCAAATTTTGGGGCAGGAGGTTTGCAGGAGCCCTCAGGATGAACCCCTCCGCCTGCTCCATCCCCTCCACAGCTGCTGAGCTCGGGGCAGCGGCAGCTCCTGCTCTGCGAGACGCTGACGGAGACGGTGTACGGCGACCGGGGGCAGCTCATCAAGTCGAAGGAGCGGAAGGTTTTCCTCCTCAACGACATGTTGGTCTGTGCCAACATCAACTTCAAGTACGTGCTGTGGGCCCCAGACCCCAAAATCATGTCCCAAAGCATCAACGTAGCGACCTTCCCCCTTCCCCACCTGGGATTTGGGCTGGGTGGGTTGTGCTAGCTCTACCCCCAAAGCCTTTTCAACCCACCCCACCTTGTTTTGGAGGAGGAACCCACCTGGTTTGGGGTTGCTTTGCCCCCCACTTTTGGCATGCCTCCATGCAAAGCCTCCATCCCCTGGTGCTGTGGGGTCCTGGAGCTGGTGTGTGGTCCAAGACCTTGCTGGGACCTCATGGCTTGGTGGAGGTTGTTGTTGTAAAGGGGTGAACCCTCCTTGAGCTCCCCATAATACCTCTTTATCCATCATTTTTTCCCCCTCTTCCAGGCCGGTGAACCCAGGGTAGGTGCCCAATGTGGTCTGCTGTGGTTGTGTGCCCCATGTTTTGGGGGTGCAGGCATGAACCAGTGCACGGTGTGGGGTTGCAGAGGGCATGCAAAGTGCATTTTTCAAGGGTTTGCCGTGCGAGCCACGGTGGATTTATTTCCATATTTTAATTTTTTTTTGCATCGGCAGAGGCCAGCTGGAAATTAGCAGCCTGGTGCCCCTGGGTCCCAAGTACGTGGTGAAGTGGAGCACGGCCCTCCCGCAGGTGCAGGTGGTGGAGGTGGGGCAGGAGAGTGGCACCTATGACAAGGACAATGTTGTCATCCACAACGCTGGCGCCAAGAAGCACGCACCAGCCGGGCAGTCTTCACACAGTGAGCACCCATCCCTTGATCTGGTTTCGGTGGGGTGGAATGGGATGGAGCATCCTCCATGGACCTCATTTCTCCATTTCTCCACCCAAGATAAAGTCTACCTGGGGCCACCACGGCTCTTCCAGGAGCTGCAGGACCTGCAGAAGGACCTGGCGGTGGTGGAGCAGATCACCCTTCTCATCAGCACCTTGCATGGCACCTACCAGGTACCTACATGCCAAAGCGTGGTCGTGAGTTGGGTAGAACCAAGCTTGGGTGCTCTACAATAACCATGTGGTTCCTCAGGGACTGCTGGATATGTCATCCCCCTTCTGAGCCCCATGGATGAAATTTGGGAATGATTCAGGCTTGTTTTGGAGGTACTTCAATGACTTATGACTTTTTCCCCCAGAACCTGAACATGACGGTGGCCCAGGACTGGTGCTTGGCCCTGCAGAGGATGATGAAGGTGAAGGAAGAGGAGATCCACTCCGCCAACAAGTGCCGCCTTCGTCTCCTGCTGCCTGGGAAGCCGGACAAGTGAGTTTGCAGATCATGGGGGAGCTCTTCCCACCCTGGGGAGGAGGAGGAGGAGGCCAAAGACCAACCTGGTGATGCTTTCCCTGCGCAGGTCTGGCCGCCCCATCAGCGTCATGGTGGTCTTCATCACTCCAAACCCCTTGAGCAAGATCTCCTGGGTGAACCGCCTGCACTTGGCCAAGATAGGACTCCGTGAGTAGCCCCATGGCGTGTTGCCTGCCATCACCCTCGCTTTGAAAAGCCAAATTTGAGAGGAGAAGGGAGGTTGGCTTCCCCCTGAGCATCCAGACACAAAATGGGGCAGGGGAAAAATTTTGGAACAAGGTGTTGCAGAACATTTTAGGGGTTTGCAGGCTGGAAATAATGGGAATCAGTAATTCTGGCTCAAAATACTTTGTGTTTTGCTGCTCTTGGGTGACATCTCTGGAACAGCATCATGTGGTGATGGGTTTTCCGTTGGCTGTTGGGCCAACGGTGTCAGGGCTGACCCGTTTTCCACGAAATTGGATGAACAAGGAAGGGAGGAACTGCCCCTCCTGTCACCACTTCCCGATCCCTGTTCCTATCCAACTCCACCAGCTGCAGCAGGAAAAAAAAGTTTAATGGAAGAAAGAAAACAAAGATTGAAATCCTATTTGAGTGCTCAGATCCCCTGGGGCTGGAACGATTTTTGATTCTCTTGTTTTTAATAGTTTATGTCCTTTTTGTTTGTTTTTTTTTTTTTTCTTTTTTTATCTGGGATGCCTGGGGGAAAAATCCTATATCCATGAGTTAGGAAGGAAAACACATTAAAGCCTAATGTGAAGAAACACATTAGGCTGTATATATATATATTTTTTTTTTTCCCCTTTATATATATATATATTACTGGGGGTTTGGGGCTGTTTTTGTTGCTGATTGAGGTGGTTGGTTGGCTGCGTGCAACAGTTTGGAGGAAAGTGGTGAGATGTGCCCCACGTTAGCAGATGATGGTGGTTGGGGTTGGAAATAAGAGCTCTGTGCCCCAAATTATTAATTTTGGGGTCCCATCGGGGAGAGGAGAGATGCTGGGGGGTGTCTGAGCCATCCTTGATCTTCTCTGCTCACCACAGGGGAGGAGAACCAGCCGGGCTGGCTCTGTCCCGACGAAGACAAGAAGAGCAAAGCTCCTTTCTGGTGCCCCATCCTCTCCTGCCACATGCCTGCCTTCTCCTCCAAAGCCCTCGATCTGCAGGTAGGAGTGATGGCCAACCTCTTCTCCAACCCCTCAATACCTCCTCCTTCTTTCCATCCAGATTTTTGGGGAATAAAGACAGAAATCCCACAGTGGGTGGGCTGGGGTTGGGGGGGGGAAAGAATGATGGCCAACCTCTTCTCCAACCCCATAATACCTCCTCCTTCTTTCCATCCAGCTTTTTGGGGAATAAAGACAGAAATCCCGCGGTGGGTGGGCTGGGGCGGAGGGGGGAACAAGCTGGTTGCGAAGGCAGAAAATCCTATAAAATTGAAAATATCATAGAATCCTAGAATCATAGAATGGTTTGGGTTGGAAGGGACCAAAGATCATCGAGTTCCAACCCCCCTGCCATGGGAAGGGACACCTCCCACTAGAGCAGGTTGCTCAAGGCCACAACCCATCAGTTGGGCTTTGGCTGGATCTTGGTTTTTGGGTTATGCACCGATACCTTGTACATGGTGGGGTAACTTGGGGGTGTTATGGACCCCCCCGTTACCCTGGTCTCTCCCCCAGCTCGGCGCCGCGGTGCACAACCCCGTGCAGTCCTCCCTGCTGGGCTTCTCCGCCGTCAGCACCTCGCTGCCCCAGGGCTACCTCTGGGTGAGCAAACCAACCCCAAAACGGGGCAAAACCCACCAGGTTTGGGCCAAGCTGGCTGCAAACCCCCTCTCCAGTGCTTCTGGCTGGTGCTAACACCCATTTTTTTTCCTGGTCCCCTCAGGTCGGGGGGGGCCAGGAAGGCGCAGGGGGGCAGGTGGAGATCTTCTCCCTCAACCGTGCCGTGCCACGGACAGTGAAGTCCTTCCCGGTGGCTTCACCGGTGCTGTGCATGGAGTACATCCCCGAGCCAAGCGAGGGGGACCCATCAAGCACCCAGGACCCCCAACCCACCACCGACCAGCCCCCTACATCCCTCCATCCCACCGTGTGCCTGGGGCTGCGGGATGGCAGGTGAGCCCCCATCCTCTACCTTCCATCCTTTGGTGCCGTCACCGGCACCAAACCTTGAGGATGGCCAAGTTCTCCTGCATCTCCCCCAACTTCCCTCCTCAGCATCCTGGTCTACGGCAGTGTGGACACGGGGACACAGTGCCTGTTGACCTGCAAAAGCCCAGGTTTGCAGCCCGTCCTCTGCCTGAAGCACAGCCCCGAGCACCTCTTCGCGGGGCTGCAGGATGGGACCGTGGCCGCTTACCCCAGGAGTAACGGTGAGGCCACCCCCCCCTTGCATGTTTTGGGGCAAGCTTTTTGCTGGGACACCCCAAAAAACAGGGGGTGGGAGGTTCTTCAAGCTGGTGAGATGCGTTGGCCGCTAAACTGGTGAGAAAAGCACCGATTTGCGTGGTTTTTTCCCCTATTATTTCATCCTCTCCCTTGCAGCACAGGGTGATAGAAAAAAAAAATTCCATATTTTTGTCAGGATGAATGCAAGAGTTTTGGGGGGAAAATATACGGAAAACAGTCCTGGTGAGGGGTTTCACAGCCAAGGGTTTGCTGGGGGGGTGGCTGCGGGAAGGGTCCGACGTTGGGATGCACAAGGAACCCGTAGAGCTTTTGACTTAAAAAAAAAATCACCTTTTTGGCGCTATAAACCAAGCGGATCCCCTCCAAACCCCATCCATGCGGGACCCCTCCCCTCTTTTATTAGCTTGATTTTGGGTTCATTTTCCCCCGTTCCAGCTCAGGGCAAGGCTGCAGCTCGCTCAAAGCCTTCATCCCCAGGGACTCCTCGCTTGGGCTGTTAAATACCTTCCCTTCAGCGCTAGAGGGTAGGAAAGAGCCTCAAATAATGAGCTGCTTTGGCCTATTTTTGGACAAAAACCCTTCATTTGCTCTGAAATAACCTGCAGCGAGCAGCACCCGGGCCAGCCCCGAGCTGGTAAAGCCGCTTAAATTGCATTTTGGGGTGTTGTGCATCCCCTTTCCCATCTTATCGCAATTAAAGCCAATTAATAAAGTGGCTTTAATTGAACCTCAATTGTCTAAATGCGCGTTGAAGGTGGCGAGCGGCTGGCAGGGCTGTGGGGTGGGATTTTTAATCTTATGCCCATTTTTTTTTTTTGGATGGAAAAAGCTTTCCTAAAATAGCTCTTTTTATTATTTTTTTTTATTTTTTTTTAATGGGGAAATTAGGATTTGCTGAAAGGCAGCTCGGTTGCAAACTCCTGCCGATGGGAGCAGAGGTCCGAGAGCTCCAAGGGCTCTTTTATCCCTGGGATCTTGTGGTTTTAATTAAAAAAAAAAAAAAAAAAGGGGGGGGAAAAAAAAAAAAAAGAAAAAGCCCTTGCATTGGAAATAAGGAAAAGGAGAGCAATTATGTATTGAAGCTGCTCGGCCGCCGCTGGTGGCGAATTCATCCCAATCCAGATTGGACGCCGCTCACAGAGACACTCCAGATCGGCCCCGGATGAATCGACTCTGGAGTGTCCCTTCAAGAGCAAATACATTTCAAAAAACAACAAAAAAAAATTTTAAAAAGGGAGATTTTTGGCTTTTTCCAGCGAGGAACGTGCCCAAGTGTTGCAGGTGCCCAGCTGTTTGATGCTAAAAAGTCTTTTTTTTGTTGTTTTTTAATTTCCAAGAGGGCAAAGGGGGCTTTGGGGGGGTAGAAGCTGGAGGTGGGAAGGTTCTCCCCCCTCATCCTTTTGATTGTGGCATCAAGATGCTCAGAGGCATCCTTGGGGACGCTGGGCACCCCAGCAGTATTGATGGTGGTTTGAAGTGCCATCAAAACCCTTTTGCTGAGCATCTTCTTGCCTGCCCCCACCCCTCATCACCCCCATATCTCTGCTCTAGGGGGGCTGTGGGACCCGTCGGAGCAGCCCACCCGCCTGGCCGTGGGTACGGGCCCCGTGCGAGCCCTCCTGACGTTGGATGAGACCCTCTGGGCCAGCTGTGCCAACCAGGTCACCGTCCTTGATGCCACCAGCCTCCGCCCCCAGGTAGGGACCATCACCTGGAACCCCCCCTTGATGCATCCGTGGGGTTGGTGGTGGCTGTTGGGGTGGGGGGATGTCACACCGGTTTGAACCCCAAAGGATGGGGCACATCCCCGCTTGTGCAATGTTAAAACCAACCTTTTTTTGCTGCTTTTCATCACTTTTGTGTCCGTTCCCTCCAACGTTCAGGAGGAGGATGCTGAGACATCTCCCGCAGCTGCATAAACAGGGAATGCTGAATAGTTCCTTTTTTCACTTTAAAAAATAAAAAAAAAAACCATCAAAAAACAAACCCCAACCCTCTCACCCACCTTTAATTTTCACATTTAGTGCCCAAACTTAGTTTGCATGTATTAGCTGTCGTAAATCCAGCCTAACGGCGGTGCCGGGGATGAATAATGCATCGGGGACTGGATTCGTTTTCAGTCTCTGATTTTTATTTATGACAGGAGCTGGGTGGGAATTTTTGCAGAAGAAAAAGTGATGGGGGAAGGAAAAAAAAAAAACTGGGTGTAAAAAATAGCATTTGATGGAGAGCTGTGAAATAGGGTCGTGTGTCTGCTTGGATAGGGCCGGCGACTTGGGAATAAACCATCAGTGAATAAATCCCATTTCGGGGTGGGGAATAAGGGGGGGATCACCTAAAAGTCTCTATTCACCCCCATTTTGGGCAAGTTTTTTGCAGGGATGGTCTATGCCGCTTGTCTCCGGGAAGGGGGATCAGCACTCGTTCCTCATTTTTTTTCATATAAAGCAAATTTTAAAGCAAAAAAAGAAAAATATGCTTCAAAGCCTTAGGAGAAATGAAAGCGAAGTTGCTGCGTGCAGGTTTCTCCCCCCGTGATCTAATCCTTCAGTGCTGTTATGAGTTCTTATTTTGGGAAATCTGCAGCAAGGGCGATTTTTTGATACAAAAGAGGTGTTTTTCCTGCAGTTTGCATTCTGTACCTGATAGCGAAATGCTCCAACAGGGAGCTGGGGAAGGAGATGGACCGGCTTGTGATCCCCAAAATAGCTCTTGTGGGGGTGGGGGCTGAGCCTTTAATTGCTGATTTTTCAGGGTAGAGGAGGAGGAAGGTCTTGTCCCATCTTGGGATGAGTTTTACGGATGCATCTAGTCTGGGAAATGAGTCTTTTAAAGAAAGACAGGAGGTGATTCTGCCCCTCTACTCTGCACTCCTGAGACCCCACCTGGAATAACTGTGTCCAGCTTTGGAGTCCTCAACACAGGAAGGACATGGAGCTGTTGGAACAGGTCCAGCAGAGGGCCATGAAGATGGTCAGAGGGATGGAGCACCTCTGCTGTGAGGACAGGCTGAGGGAGCTGGGATTGTTCAGCCGGGAGAAGATAAGGCTCCGGGGAGACCTACTAGCAGCCTTTCAATACCTGAAGGGCGACTATAGAAGAGCTGGGGAGGGACTCTTTGCCAGGAAGGGTAATGATAGGACAAGGGGAAACGGGTTTAAATTGGAAGAAAAAGGATTCAGATTAGATCTCAGGAAGAAATTTTTTACTCTGAGGGTGGTGAGACACTGGAACAGGTTGCCCAGGGAAGTTGTGGATGCCCCATCCCTGGAGGGGTTCAAGGCCGGGCTGGTGGGGCCTTGAGCAACCTGCTCTAGTGGGAGGGGTCCCTGCCCAGGGCAGGGGGGTTGGAACTTGATGATCTTTGAGGTCCCTTCCAACCCAAACCATTCTGTGATTCTATGAAGGAAAAAAGCCCCGAAGGTGTGGGAAAGGTTGTCATATCATCCAAAAAAACTCCCCAAAACAGTTTGGTGATGGGTTGGTTTCGGTGTCCTCTGCCCAAGCTGGAGCTGGTGAGGAGGGATGGGACCTCAGGGTCGCTCTGGTCCCCTTCCCGTGCAGCTTTGCATCTCCTGGAGGGAGCTCGTGATCGTGGCGATTTGACTTTTTTTCCTGAGGAACCCTTTTGATTTCCTTTTTTTTTGCAATTCCCCTTTTTTGGCAGCAAACCTTCGAGGCCCACCCAGACGCGGAGGCCAGCGTCACGCACATGATCAAGGCAGGCAGTGGGGTCTGGATGGCCTTTTCCTCGGGCTCCTCCATCCGCCTCTTCCACACCGAGACACTGGAGCACCTGCAGGAGATCAACATCGCCACCAGGACCACCTTCGTCCTGCCCGGTGAGCTCCCCTTTCCCTCCTGGCTCTTAATTGCAATTAACGGGCGGGTTGGGGCATCACCCCATAGACCTGTAGCTTTGCTGTGCTGATCTGCAGAGAAATTGTGCGAGGAATTTATCTGCTTAATGGTGTAAAGGTTTGAGCTTGGAACTCTGGGGTCTCATTGACTGGGGAGATGGAGCCAGTGACATCTTTGCCTCCGTGTGTGCATCCATGCAGCCCATCTTATCCTTGCACCCCATCCTCGCACGTGTGTGTGCATCCACACACCCCATCTTTTGTGCTTCTGGGTCTCCTTGCCTGCATCCACACTCCCCATCTTTGTGCTGAGAGCATCCTCGCACCATGTGTTCACCCTTCCACCCCATCCTTGCACCCATCTTCATCCTCACGTGTCCCATCTTCGTACACGTGCTCCTGTGGGTGCACCTTATCCTTGCACCCCATCCGCACAGGTGTGTGCATCCACACACCCCATCTTTGCACCCCTGCATCCTTACACCCCATCTTTTGCACTTGTGGGCACCCTTGCCTGCATCCACACCCCCATCTTTGTAGTGTGTAGGTGCATCCTTGCACCTATCTTCATCCCCATGCAAGCATCCATGCATCCCATCTTTGCTCCTGTGTGTACCTCCTTACCTGTGCACCCCATCCTTGCACTTTTGTGTGCTTTCACACACCCCATCTTTGCACCCGTGCATCCTTGCACCCCATCTTTTGTGCCCATCTTCGTACACGTGCTCCTGTGGGTGCACCTTATCCTTGCACCCCATCCGCACAGGTGTGTGCATCCACACACCCCATCTTTGCACCCCTGCATCCTTACACCCCATCTTTTGCACTTGTGGGCACCCTTGCCTGCATCCACACCCCCATCTTTGTAGTGTGTAGGTGCATCCTTGCACCTATCTTCATCCCCATGCAAGCATCCATGCATCCCATCTTTGCTCCTGTGTGTACCTCCTTACCTGTGCACCCCATCCTTGCACTTTTGTGTGCTTTCACACACCCCATCTTTGCACCCGTGCATCCTTGCACCCCATCTTTTGTGGTTGTGGGCATCCTTGCACCACGTGTGCATCCTTCCACCCCATCCTTGCACCCATCTTCATCCTCACGTGTGCACCCATGCGTCCCATCTTCATACACGTGCTTCTGTGTGTACAACTTCTCCTTGCACCACATCCGTACAGGTGTGTGCATCCACACACCCCATCTTTGCACCTGTGCATCCTTGCACCCCATCTTTGGTGCTTGTGGGCCTCCTTGCCTGCATCCACAACCCCATCTTTGTGCTGAGAGCATCCTTGCACCCATCTTCATCCCCATGCGAGCATCCATGTGTCCTGTCTTTGCCCCTGTGCTCCCATACGTGCACTCTAACCATGCACCCCATCCTTGCACGTGTGTGTGCGCCGTGAACCCCATCTTTGTACCAGTGCATCCTTGCACCCCATCTTTTGCATTTGTGGGCACCTTTGCCTGCATCCTTACACCTGCCTTCGTCTCCATCCCCACGCGAGCATCCTTGCACCCATCTTCGTCTTCATCTTCATCCCCACGTGAGCATCCTTGCACTTGTCTTCATCTTCATCCCCACGTGACCATCCTTGCATGACATCTTTTCACTTGTGCTCCAGTGTGTGCTCCTTATCCCTGCACCCCATCTTTTCCCTGTGTGTGCATCTGTGTACCCCATCCTTGCACCTGCCTTCATCCCCGTGCCTGCATCCTCACACTCATCTTCATCCCTGTGCCTGCATCCTCACAGCCCATCCTTGCACCCACACGTGCATCCTCACACTCATCTTCATCCCTACACGTGCATCCTCGTGCCCCATCCTTGCACCCACACGTGCATCCTCGCACCCCCCCTGCCCCGTGCACCCCCTTTTCCCCCAGTTTACCCTCCAGCCCCATCTCCCAGCCGTGTCCTCCCACCCGCCCGGGGCTTACAAGGTTGTCACCTGCCTTGTTCCAGCTACTGAGCGACATAATTGCGTAATTAGTTATAAGCAAGATACTCATGTAAGTCGCTTTTTCTTTCTCTCTCTTTTTTTTTTTTTTTTTTACTACATCCTCCACAAATTTTACTAAGTGCTTTAAGCCACAGTGATCCCAATCCCTTTCCCTTTCCTCTCTCTTTTTTTTTTTTTTTTGCCAGGGCATGTTAAAATATTTATCACTTCCTTTTCTTCCTGGGCGAGTGAGCGTTGGGTATTAATGCGTTTTTGAACTCGCGCTCCCTCATCCTTTTTAATTCGACAGGTCATTAATAAAGTCCTCCCGGAGAAACCCGAGTTGCATCTCCACAGATATATTGCTTGGCTGAGTCCGACGCCGTGCAGCGCTAAGTCCCGGCGATAAAATATTCATTTGCCATTAGAAGTCTCACTTTTTCTTTTTTTTTTTTTTTTTTTTTCTTTTTCCCTCTCCTCTTTTTATTTATTTATTATTTGTAGTGCTCTACTGGCACGGAGACCTTGGCGCTTGGTTTTGAGGGGGCTCTGGAGTGTGTTCCCCGTGAAAAATCGCCCGGTGAAGGGTTATCTGGGAAGATGCTGCTGTGGAATTGTCCCTCACCCTCTTTTTTGACTCTTGCAGGTCAAAAACACGTCCGTGTCACCAGCCTCCTCATCTGCCAGGGTTCCCTCTGGGTGGGCACCGACCAGGGCATCATCGTGCTGCTGCCCGTGCCCCGCTTGGAGGGCATCCCCAAAATCACTGGTGAGCACCCAAAAGAACCCTCCCTGGGTGGATACAACCTGATTTTTGGGCTCGTTTTTAGCAAAATCCCTCTCGTTTGGCAGGAAAAGGCATGGTGTCCCTCAACGGGCACGGTGGCCCCGTGGAGTTTTTGGCGGTGGCTTTGAGCACCCTGGCCCCCGACGTGCTCAAGGGCGACCAGGAGGAGGAAGAAGAGGGCGGCGAGGAAGAGAAACCGGCGGAGCTGGATGGCCCCCCGCCTCGAGAAATGCGAAAAAAAGGGATTTTATTACAATATCGTCTCCGATCCACCTCCCACCTGCCCGGGCAGTTGCTGTCGGTGAGGGAAGCTCCGGCGGCTGGCACGCCGGCGCACACCGAGGAGGACGGTTCCATCTACGAGATGGCTGATGACCCCGACGTTTGGGTGCGGAGCCGACCCTGCGCCCGCGACGCCCCCCGCAAGGAGATTTCCTCCGTGGCCATCGTTTCGGGGGGTCGGGGCTACCGTAATTTCCACGCCGAGTCGCCGCGCCGGGGCGGTGACGCCGACAGCACCCTCCTCATCTGGCAGGTCCCGTTGATGCTATAGCACCCTGGGGACAACCCCCCCATCACCAACACCCACCCACCCGGCACCTACCTCAAAAAAGCCACCCAACAAGCTGCCGGGGGTGGTCCTGCCCTGGGTGCATCACCCTTTATGGTTGTGGGTTTTTTTAAGGAGGAAAAAAAAAACTGAAAAATGGGCTTTTTTTTCCCCCAAAATCCAGCTTTGTGGGTGGGGAGAGGGGAGTTTTTAATCGGTGGGATCGGCCACCTCCCTGCGGGCTTTGGAGGTGCCGGCTCTTCGGCCGAAGGAGTCTGTGTGTCTGCGTGTGAATATCTATATATATATATAAATATATATATATATAAATATGATGTATATTATTACCTGTATAAAGAAGGAATCTGTATATATTGGGGCACTTGGAGATGCAGAAATAGCAGCGGGGGATGCTCAGCGGGGGCCGGCTGCGCTGAAACGGGGGTTTTGCTGAAATAGCTGGGTTTTTGGTTTTTTTTTTTTGACTGTGAATCGAGGTTATTTGGTACCAAAATCCCCTGGTTTTGGGAGCTGAGTACGTGTGGTTTCTGGAAGGAAAGGAAATTTTGGGGAGCATGGAAATAAATCCTATAGGAATCAGCGTGTTTCCTCGTAGTATCTTGCAACCTGGCTTGGTTTTGGGTACAAACATTTTCTTTCCCTTGTTTCAGTGACAGCATCCCAAGGCGTTAATATACCCTCTCAGAGCTGCACATGCTCAGAAATCAATAGAAGACCCCAAAATGCCCTTTTTCCCCCCAAGAAATGCTGCAGGATGGAGGGAAAATGGGCAGAAGGATAAGCCCCAAAATGCCCTTTTTCCCCCCAAGTGGTGCAGGATGGAGGGAAAATGGGCAGAAGGATGCGCCCTGTCACCTGCATCTCTGGTACCCAGAGCTCTCCCCATCCTCAGCGGAGAAAGCCGGGGCCAGGGAGGTGGAAACTTGTCCGAGGACTAAATCAATTTATAATGCGATCCTCTAACCGGCTTCAATTTGATTTTCATTTGTAGCATTACAATTATCAGATTGATATTCCCGACCGCTCAACCTTGAAATGGGACGGCGCGGCTCCTGCTGCCGGGGAGCGGAGATTATCCGCCTCGCACCGATTTCTGAATATTTTTTCTAATTAGCCATCAAATGTGCTTTGCTGGGTTTTTCTTTCTTTGCCCTCAAAGTCTTTTCTGATTAAGTTTTCTCCCCGTCTCAGCTGTGGGGAACCAGCAAGAAGAGGGTGGTGGAGTCTCTGGACCAGCCATTCAGCATCCGCAGCCGAAGGACCACGAGCACCAGTGATGCCCATGGGAAGGGTGTCAAGGAGCTTCTGGCTTTTCCTACCCATTTTTCCTATTTTCCTTTGCAATTTTGCCACCTTTTGGGTCGGTGGGTGGGAAAGCAGTGGGTTCTCAAGGGTATTGCCCCATGGCATGGCAGGGAGTCCTTGTGGTATGCGACTGAACAGCACAGTTAAATATATAATTATCTATATATATTGCAATGCTGTATGTAACACCAACCACAGAGCTTGCAATTTATTTAAAAAATAGACATCATAAAAAAAAAAAAAATCTGTAGGATCTCAGATGTTGTCCTTATAGGCTCCTTGGCCCTCTGAGCTATAATTTCCTTTAAAATATCCCAAAATAAGGATGCTCCTGCTTTCGAAGCACGGAGGAGATGCTGCTGCAGGTGTTCCCCCCCCGACACGAACGGCCCCATGGTGCCAGGAGGCTGCTCTACCTTGGATTTATTTTTTTTTTCCTCATCCCAAATTAATGTCCTTTAGCTAATGAGGATGTTTCTCGCGCTGCCTGTTAAAGGTGGGTGTTGTGCTCCCAAAAGGAGATGGGACCCGTGAAGCCAAGGTGGGTCATTATTGCTGCCTTAATGAGCCGCATGATTAACCCAAGCGTGGTCCGACCTCAGTCCCACCCCATTTAGGGACCACCCCACCACCTCCTCCTATGCACGGGCAGCATATTTTTTTCTGTTTTAACCATATAGTGCATTTTAATGCACTAAATACAAATATTTCGATGCTGGTACCCTTTAGAAGATGCTTTTTGCATCCTTGCTTTTTTTAGAAGATGTTTTTTCCAAGACCCATCCAAGCTGGGGATGGGTGTCCTGCACCAAAACTCATCTTCCCAAGCCTATTATTATCGTATTTTTATTTATTACTTTGCTGTTTTCTTCTTGATATTCCCTGTATCGATCCCTTCCTCCAGCCTCATTATCTCACCCGGATGCTGACGTGCCGGGGCGGCCGGTGAGCTTGTTGCAGGCTGCCTTTGCAACCCGCCAGCAAATGCTGTTAAGCAGAAACCTCCCTTTAATGACTGAAAAATGAATATATAAAACCTCAGGGCTCTGGTTTAGGAAAGATTTTTTTATTTTTTTTTTTCTCTTATTCTCCAAAAGATGCTGTTTGGAGGGGCTGCAAGGGGCTTGGAGCAGCCCTGCCTGGCTTCGGAGAGCTTGCAGAGGGGTTATTTTGGACTTAAAATGGAGATTTTTGCTACCGTGAAGGGTTAGAAATGGTTGAGGGGTGTTGTTTGGGTTTTTTTCTCTTTCAGAAAAAAAAACAGGAGAAACAGGTTCATGACCCTCATTGTGGGGGTCACACATCCTGTGTGGAGCATCTGACATGCAAGTGTCCTTGCAGCTGCTTTTGCAGTGGTCCATGGAGAATGAGAGGTGTCCAGATGAGGCCATGGAGATGTTGGGAGGGCTGGAGCCCCTCTGCTGGGAGGACAGGCTGAGGAAATTGGGGGGTTCAGCCTGGAGAAGAGAAGGCTCCGGGGAGACCTTTGAGCCCCTTCCAGTCCCTCAAGAGGCTCCAGGAAAGCTGGGGAGGGACTCTGGATGAGGGAGGGGAGCCCTGGGAGGAGGGGGAAGGGTTTGACACTGAAAGAGGGGAGATGGAGATGGGATCTGGGGAAGAACTTGTTTGGTGTGAGGGTGGTGAGAGCCTGGCCCAGGTTGCCCAGAGAAGCTGTGGCTGCCCCATCCCTGGAGGGGTTCAAGGCCAGGTTGGAGGGGGCTTGGAGGGACCTGGTGTGGTGGGAGGTGTCCCTGCCCAGGGCAGGGGGTGGCACTGGGGGGGCTTTAAGGTCTCTTCCAACTCGAACCATTCATGATTCTATGATTTGCTGTGCCAGCGTGCCCCAAACCAGGTATGGACAATGGGGGATGTGCTTCCATGATGCTTTTAACCCCTGAGGATGCAGGAGCCTTCACCCAAATCGGGTTCTTTGCCCATCCATATGCAGCTGGAGTTACCCTTTCCCACCTTCGTCCTCCTCCATCATCATCAGTTGACACCAAGCCCTCTCTGGACGTTGGTAGCCAATACTCTTCAGCCCTCATTTGTGTTGCAAAGAGGCCAGAGAGTGATGTGTTCGTGAGCAGCCCTTGTCCTAAAGCCCCTCTGAGTGACTGAAAAGCTCCTCCTGGTTTGTCCTGGCCGGTGGCCAACGCCGCACAGCTCTCCCTGGCCAGGGGATTAAGGATGTTCCGGTCGTGCTCTTGGCTGAAGGTCAGGGGATGAATTATGCATGGCCATGATTTCTACCTTGGAGTGTGGTACATGATGTAGGTGGGCAGAGGGTTATGGATGTGCTGTGGTTCAGGTCCTGTGGTGGGATAGTGGCTTTGCCACCAGCCCAGGGGTGGTTGTAGGCCCTCAGAATGAGATTTTGCTGTGGGGAGAGCTTGGTGGGGTCTCTTGGCTCCCCTGAAGAGCTGCTGCAGGGAGGGCATGTCCCCAAAGTGTGCCATGGTGACATGTCTCAAAGGTGCCTTGGTGGCTTCCCCTAAGGTTTTTGTGGTGGTATGTCCCAAAGGTTTCCTGGTGGCATCTCCCAGGGTTGCTGTGGTGGTATGTCCCAAAGGTGCCCTAGTGCTATCTCCCAGGATTTTTGTGGTGGTATGTCTCAAAGGTTTCCTGGTGGCATCTCCCAGGGTTTTTGTGGTGGTATGTCCCAGAGGTGCCTTGGTGGCATCTCCCAGGGTTCCTTTTGTGGCATCTCCCAGGGTTGCTGTGGTGGTATGTCCCAAAGGTGCCTTGGTGGCATCTCCCAGGGTTCCTTTGGTGGCATCTCCTAGGTGTGCCATGTTGGTATGGCACAGAGGTACACAAAGAGGATGGAGATGTTGGGCTGTGCTTGATGGGTTCCCCATGACTTTTTCCTTCTTCTTAAAGAACCTGCTCTTCCAGCTGAATGTCCCCTTGCGAAGGGAAGAAGTGTGACCGGAGCAGCCACCTCCTTCAAGCAGAGGGTGACCGTGCGGGGAATGAACTGGGTTAGGAGATGCCTGAGTTGATGACAGCCAGGGAAGGAGAAATTTCCTTTTCTCCCAATATTTTGGTGTGGAAAACCAGGTGGCATCTCCTAGGTGTGCCATGTTGGTATGGCACAGAGGTACACAAAGAGGATGGAGATGTTGGGCTGTGCTTGATGGGTTCCCCATGACTTTTTCCTTCTTCTTAAAGAACCTGCTCTTCCAGCTGAATGTCCCCTTGCGAAGGGAAGAAGTGTGACCGGAGCAGCCACCTCCTTCAAGCAGAGGGTGACCGTGCGGGGAATGAACTGGGTTAGGAGATGCCTGAGTTGATGACAGCCAGGGAAGGAGAAATTTCCTTTTCTCCCAATATTTTGGTGTGGAAAACCAATCTGAGAAGTTTCTGGGAGGGGTAGGTGGTCCAGCCTTGCTGGGCTTTCCCTCCTGCTCCTTCCCCAGGAGATGTGGGCAAAGCCAGTTGCCTTCCTCCCTGCCCGTCATCCTCTTCTGTCGCCTTTAATCAAGCCAGTTTGATTCCTCCTGGATTCCACTCCCCCTCCTCCTTGCAAGCTGTGGGTGGACAAAAAAAAAACCAAACAGAAATAAATTTATAATCATCATCATCATCATCATCATAACAAGCAGCGTGGGAGCCCGGGGGGAAAAAGGAGCAAAGGAAGAATTTGCTTTGAGCTCCAAAGGCAGGACCGCTCTTGAAGATGGGCTCGCCTGAGATTTGGGATGAGAAACCTGCCTTGAAAGGAGCAATTAAAAGCGGAAAGCAATTAAATCGCCGGGAGAAAAAGCGGGGTGCAGGAGCTGGGGTGGGATGGAGGAGGTGGTGGTGGGAGGGGGGGTTGCACTGGGGGCTGCATCCCTGGCGATGCTCCTGGGTTTAGGAGCCCTCAAAGAATTCATGTGCACGCTTATAAGTATACATACATCTATATAAAAATATTAAATATCTATATCTATGCAGCAGGGAAGCGGAATAACATTTCCAGGGGCTGAAGTGGAGGTCTCTCTGAAGGTGTGTGGTTATTAAGTCCTGAAGGGAGCGCGGTGACCGGAGGGCTTTCGGCGTGGAAATTATTCCATCAAACACAACAAGTGGGGGCCGGGTGGGATGAAAGGCAGCTCTGCTTCCCCATAAATACTTCACAAACCCGACCCCATCTGTAAATGTGGGTTGGTTTTTGGTTATTTTTTATGCTGCAGAAGTGGTGGAGTCCCTCAGGCTCCACGTTGGGGCTGCTGTTCCCCCCCCCCCCAACAGGGAACATGGTGGCTTCGGTGTCTCTCCATCCCTGGTGTGACCGTGCCTCAGTTTCCCTCCCTGCTCAGAGGATGCTTCTTCTTTGTGCACCCACTGAAGGGGGATATTTCCCCTTTGCCGGGCGTGGGGGGAATTTAAGGATTAAAATCTTTGCTTGCTATTAAAATCCTCTCTGGTTACATTTATTATTATTCATTTTTGCTCTTGGCATGCCCCCTCCCCAGGCTATAGGGCAGGAGTGGCTCCACTTCCACCACCCCCACCCCACCCCCAGCCCTTTGCTTTTGGGGGGTTCAACCCCATCTCTTCATTTCCAAGGGTCTCTTTGCACTAATTAGACCTTAATTACAGGAATAAATTAAGCTTGGGTCGGGCTTTCATCCAGTCCCTCTCCCCCATCCTGGCTTGGGGCAAGGAGCCCAGAGCTCTATATACACATCTATAATTATATATATTTTTTTAAATACCTCCAGTTGGGATATATTCCTCCAGAATTCACCGAATTTAGTGCAAATCCTTCAGGATCCAGCCCTTAAACCCCCCTCGGGCCGGGGAGGGCTTTTTGGACACCATGGTGCTCATGTTCCCCAGGGGGAAACAGGGATTTGGAGCGGTTTACATGGAAATCAGCTTGGGTTTTTTAATTCTAAAAAAAAAAAAAAAGCATATCTGAGGAGTGGTTACACATGTAAAGCAGCCTCAGAAAGGTTTATGCAGTGCTGCCTCCCCTTATACATATATAAATGTATATATCCCGTGGCCATAATACACAAATGAATAGGCTGGCAATTATCATTCCCAGGCAGGAACAAGGCAGGAGACCAGTTTAAGCAGAGAAAAATAATTTTTAAAAATCTCTTTTTTTTTTCTTATTTTTCCTGGAATGGCAGCTCTTCTGGGCAGGGAGAAATTGCATTTTCCCTCCTCTCCCTCATCTTCAACCAGATTAAAATAAAGGAGGGGAGGGGGGGAGGATGCAACATCCCTAATTTACGCCTTCGCCCAGTTCCTTTTTTGGGGGGTCACAGCCCCCAGCGCTGCTCAGCCCCCACTGGTGCCTTCCCTGCCGTAACTCAAACGCCAATGATTAGCCAAATAAAATTTCCATCTGTTGAGGACTTTCCGGGAGTTATTACAGGCAATAAAACCCGTGCGAGGCGAATGATGTATCCGAGGGGTAAGTGCCTCCATTACAAGCAAAAGTGACTTTTAAATAAGGTTACGGGCTGCTTTATCAGCCTGAAAAAATCCTCTTTGAGATGGCGTGGAAGGGGTATTCCTTAAATCCTGGGAAAAATCTCACTGGAAATGGCTTTTCCAGGTCATCCAGGGTGGATAAGTGCAGGGAATTAATTGCTCCCGTTTCTTGGAGGAGGTTTTGGGAGCTGGGATGCTGCTGCAGCTCTGGGATCCCTCGGGATCTTTTGGGAACCGATATTGCAAACCATGCCCAGAGCATCACTTCATCCCCTAAATCCTGGGAAAAATCCCACTGGGAATGGCTTTCCTGGGCCAGTTGGGATGCAAAAAAGTGGGGAATTAATTACTCCAGGCTGATGGAGGAGGGCTTGGGTGCTGGGATGCTGCTGCAGCTCTGGGATCCCTTGGGATGCGGCACCTTTTGGGACCAGATATTGCAAACCATTTCCAGAGCATCACTTCATCCCCAAAATCCTGGGAAAAATCCCTCTAGGAATGGCGTTTGTGTGTCAGCCAGGGTGGATAAAAGCAGGGAATTAATTACTCCAGGCTGATGGAGGAGGGTTTGGGTGTTGGGATGCTGCTGCAGCTCTGGGATCCCTTGGGATGCGGCAACTTTTGGGACCAGATATTGCAAACCATGCCCAGAGCATCACTTCATCCCCTAAATCTGGGGAATAATCCTGCTGGGAATGGCTTTTCCACATCAGCCTGGGTGGATAAATGCAGTGAATTAATTGCTCCAGGCTGATGGAGGAGGGCTTGGGAGCTGGGATGCTGCTGCAGCTCTGGGATCCCTCAGGATGTGGCATCTTTTGGGACCAGATATTGCAAACCATTTCCAGAGCATCACTTCATCCCCTAAATCCTGGGAAAAATCCCTCTAGGAATGGCTTTCCTGGGCCAGTTGGGATGGATAAAAACAGGGAATTAATCACTCCAGGCTGATGGAGGAGGGTTTGGGTGTTGGGATGCTGCTGCAGCTCTGGGATCCCTTGGGATGCGGCACATTTTGGGACCAGATATTGCAAACCGTGCCCAGAGAATCACTTCATCTCCTAAATCTGGGGAAAAATCCTGCTGGGAATAGCTTTCCCACGTCAGCCAGGGTGAATAAATGCAGTGAATTAATTGCTGCAGTTTGTTGGAGGAGGTTTTGGGTGCTGGGATGCTGCTGTAGCCTTGGGTTCCCTCGGGATGTGGCACCTTTTGGGACCAGATCTTGCAAACCATGGCCACCAGCATCACTTCATCCCCTAAATCCTGGGAAAATTCCCTCTAGGAATGGCTTTCCTGGACCAGTTGGGATGGATAAAAACAGGGAATTAATTACTCCAGGCTGATGGAGGAGGGCTTGGGAGCTGGGATGCTGCTGCAGCTCTGGGATCCCTTGGGATGTGGCATCTTTTGGGACCAGATATTGCACACCATTTCCAGAGAATCACTTCATCCCCTAAATCCTGGGAAAAATCCCTCTAGGAATGGCTTTTGCATGTCAGCCGGGGTGGCTAAAAGCAGGGAATTAATTACTCCAGGCTGATGGAGGAGGGCTTGGGTGTTGGGATGCTGCTGCAGCTCTGGGATCCCTCGGGATGCAGCATCTTTTGGGACCAGATCTTGCAAACCATGCCCAGAATATCGCTTCATCCCCTAAATCCTGGGAAAAATCCCTCTAGGAATGGCTTTTGCATGTCAGCCGGGGTGGCTAAAAGCAGGGAATTAATTACTCCAGGCTGATGGAGGAGGGCTTGGGTGTTGGGATGCTGCTGCAGCTCTGGGATCCCTCGGGATGCAGCATCTTTTGGGACCAGATCTTGCAAACCATGCCCAGAATATCGCTTCATCCCCTAAATCCTGGGAAAAATCCCACTGGGAATGGCTTTCCTGGGCCAGTTGGGATGGAAAAAAG
Source organism: Calidris pugnax (assembly GCF_001431845.1). NCBI lineage: Eukaryota > Metazoa > Chordata > Aves > Charadriiformes > Scolopacidae > Calidris > Calidris pugnax. Next base: position 63,133 of record NW_015090819.1, read on the forward strand.
TGGGGAATTAATTACTCCAGGCTGATGGAGGAGGGCTTGGGTGCTGGGATGCTGCTGCAGCTCTGGGATCCCTTGGGATGCGGCACCTTTTGGGACCAGATATTGCAAACCATTTCCAGAGCATCACTTCATCCCCAAAATCCTGGGAAAAATCCCTCTAGGAATGGCTTTCCTGGACCAGTTGGGATGGATAAAAACAGGGAATTAATCACTCCAGGCTGATGGAGGAGGGTTTGGGTGTTGGGATGCTGCTGCAGCTCTAGGATCCCTTGGGATGCAGCAACTTTTGGGACCAGATATTGCAAACCATTTCCAGAGCATCACTTCATCCCCTAAATCTGGGGAAGAATCCTGCTGGGAATGGCTTTCCTGGGCCAGTTGGGATGGATAAAAGCAGGGAATTAATTACTCCAGGCTGATGGAGGAGGGCTTGGGCTCTGGGATGCTGCTGCAGCTCTGGGATCCCTCGGGATCTTTTGGGAACCGATATTGCAAACCATGCCCAGAGCATCACTTCATCCCCTAAATCTGGGGAATAATCCTGCTGGGAATGGCTTTTCCACATCAGCCTGGGTGGATAAATGCAGTGAATTAATTGCTCCAGGCTGATGGAGGAGGGCTTGGGAGCTGGGATGCTGCTGCAGCTCTGGGATCCCTCAGGATGTGGCATCTTTTGGGACCAGATATTGCAAACCATTTCCAGAGCATCACTTCATCCCCTAAATCCTGGGAAAAATCCCTCTAGGAATGGCTTTCCTGGGCCAGTTGGGATGGATAAAAACAGGGAATTAATCACTCCAGGCTGATGGAGGAGGGTTTGGGTGTTGGGATGCTGCTGCAGCTCTGGGATCCCTTGGGATGCGGCACATTTTGGGACCAGATATTGCAAACCGTGCCCAGAGAATCACTTCATCTCCTAAATCTGGGGAAAAATCCTGCTGGGAATAGCTTTCCCACGTCAGCCAGGGTGAATAAATGCAGTGAATTAATTGCTGCAGTTTGTTGGAGGAGGTTTTGGGTGCTGGGATGCTGCTGTAGCCTTGGGTTCCCTCGGGATGTGGCACCTTTTGGGACCAGATCTTGCAAACCATGGCCACCAGCATCACTTCATCCCCTAAATCCGCTTTCCCTCCAGCTCGACTCAAGGAGCCGGCGTCCTTCGCTCATCCCTTTTCCTTATCTGACGTGATTGAAGCTGCTGGGGTTGGACGTGCAAATCCTCACCCACCCCCCTTCCCTCTTAATTGAAGCGGAGGGTTAACGGCTGCGGCTCTTTCCACGCTCTCCCGGCGGGGAAATGGCTGCCTGCTTAAAAAAGATGGGATGCAGAAGCCGGTTTTCCAACCTCTTCTTGCTCAAAATGAGCCAGGTAGCAAAATACCATGCCCCAGAAGGGCGACTGGATGCTCCCATAAAGTCTTTTTTTAAGGGAGGATGAAGGGTTGCAGGTGATGGGGTGGGTGCCAAGGTGCAGACCCCAGTGCAGGTGATGGCTGGATGCTAAACCCAGCTGGATTGTGGGGGGATTTGCTCCCCCTCCCCCCCCAAAAAAAGAGATATTTCAAAATGCAGCTGCATCTCCAGCTTATTTTCCCTGGCACGTGCTGCAAACCCTGAGCCGTGCCTGGGTTGCATCGTTTTGGCTTGTGAAAAACCTATCGGGGTGTGTTTGCACAAAAATAAAGCTTCTGGAAAACAAAGCCAGGGTGGATTGGGAGGGGACATGGATGGAGAGCAGCGGGATGGAGGCACCATTCCCCCAGAGAACAGGCAATATTTGCGCCCTCTTAATTCCTCCGGGGGAATTTTTTCCTCAGCAATTTGGAAGGATTAAACCCAACTGAGCAGCAGGTAATAAATAATCCCAGTTCTGGTGAACGTTTCACCAGCTGGTGGTTGGCTGCGTCCTCAGTGAGGGGTTTCCCCCCATGCCCAGGGTGTCCCCGAGGTGGACACGTCACGTCTAGGTTCCCCACCAGCCAGGAGTTGGGTGAGGATCCCTTGGGATGCAGCAACTTTTGGGACCAGATATTGCAAACCATTTCCAGAGCATCACTTCATCCCCTAAAGCGAAAGAACCCAAACCAAAAAAACACCCCCCAAAAAAACCCCTCGAGGTGGACACATCACGTCTGGGTCTCCCACCAGCCAGGAGTTGGGTGGCAGCTCACCCGGGGCTGCTTAAATTCCCTCAAATGCTATTTATTCACAGAATAACGGCATCTTCATGGTTGGAAAGGACCTTTGAGATCATCAAGTCCAACCGCGAAAGAACCCAAACCAAAAAAACACCCCCCAAAAAAACCCCACCACTACACCCACTCACAAACAGACACAACCCAACAATCCTAGGCACTAGAGCATGCCCTGAAGTGCCACATCTACACGTTTCTTAAATCTCTCCAGGGATGGTGACTCCACCACCTCCCTGGGTAGGCCGTTCCAGGGCCTGACCACCCTCTCAGGAAAGTCATTCTTCCCAATATCTAATCTCAACCTCCTCTGCCCCAACTTCAGGCCATTTCCTCTGCTCCTGTCATTATTCCCTTGGGAGAAGAGGCCAACCCCCACCTCTCTACACCCTCCTTTCAGGGAGTTGTAGAAGGCAATGAGGTCTCCCCTCAGCCTCCTCTTCTCCAAACTAAACATGCCCAGTTCCCTCAACCTCTCCTCGTAGGACTTGTTCTCCAGACCCTTCACCAGCTTGGTGGCTCCTCTGGACATGCTCCAGCACTTCGATGTCCTTCAGAGGCATCATCACTGCTGGCCACACTGTTCCTGACCCAGGCCAGGATGCTGGTGGCCTTCTTGGCCACCTGGGCACACTGCTGGCTCCTGTTCAGCCGGCTGGCCACCAACACCCCCAGGTCCTTTTCTGTTGGGCAGCTTCAGCCACTCTTCCCCAAACCTGTCACACTGCCTAGGGTTGTTGTGACCGAAATGCAGGACCCGGCACTTGGCCTTGTTGAACCTCATCCCGTTGGCCTTGGCCCATCCATCCAACCTTACCAGGTCCCTCTGTAGAGCCTTCCGACCCTCAAGCAGATCAACACTCCCATCCAGCTTGGTGTCATCTGCAAACTTACTGAGGGTGCACTCAACCCCCTCATCCAGATCATCCATTCCCATTTCCTTGAGATTTCCCAGCAGCAGTTTCTCACCCCACATCTTTATTTTCACTCCTTTGCAACTGCTGGATGGCTAAGATGCTGCAGCATCATCCACACAGGGCGTCTTGGGGTCCTAGAGATTCACCAGCAGCAGTTTCTCACCCCACATCTTTATTTTCACCCCTTTGCAACTGCTGGAGGGCTAAGATCATCCGCGCAGGGCGTCTTGGGGGGGGCATGTGGATTTTGAAGAGGGACACCAAAGGGGTGTGGGATTCGGGGTTCTCCCCCCAGCCTCAACCAGGAGGTATTTTGGCAACGTGGGGGCTTGCAAAAGCCACACTGTGGCTCGGCCCTAACCCCCTTTGGGTTTGGCTACTGGCCTGGCACCCGGCTTAGCCAGGATGATGTTCAGACCCTGCTCGACGTGCTCTAATTGCCTTGGAACTGGCTTTATCCTCCCCCCTTGAGCTGGGCTTTGGTGTCCCAAAGGAGCCAGATCCTGCCCAAAACACCCCATTTCCATCGGCTCTGCCACCCGCGTCGCTTGTGCCGGGGATGGAAACGCAGCTGGGGCTCAAGCCAGGCTGGGATTTGGGGTTTTAACCCAAAGAGGGTTGGGGAAGAAGGGAAAAAAAAAAAAAAAGGGAAAATAAATAAAGGGAAAGTTTGGAAAACATCCACCCAAGCTATCAGCCCTCCCAGCGTCCCAGGCAAAGTATTTATTTGAGTTCTAACGTGCTTGTGACACCCAAATGGCCCTTCATCTTGCTATTGCCCCCCCTGGGACATTCCCAAAGCCTGGTTAAGGCAATATTTTTATTTTTTAGTTTATCTCCTCATGGGCAATGGAGTGTGTGTGGGGGGTGTTCACTGCATAGAGGTGCATCGCTGCGCCATGGGAGAATGCGGGGAGCAGTTTGGGGGGTGCGAGGAGCAGGTTAGGAGCACAAGGGGAAATTTGGGGGATGCAAGGGGTATTTCAGGGATGTGAGGAGAGATTTGGGGGATGCAAGGAGTATTTTAGGGATGTAAGGAGCGATTCGGGGGATGCAAGGAGCAGTTTAGGGGTGCAAGGAGAAATTTGGGGGATGCAAGGAGCATTTTAGGGGTGTAAGGAGCAATTTGGGGGATGTGAGAAGCAGTTTAGGGGCTTGAGGAGCAATTTGGGGGATGTGAAGAGCAGTTTAGGAGTGCGAGGAGCATTTTAGGGATGTAAGGAGAAATTTGGGGGATGCAAGGAGTATTTTAGGGGTGTAAGGAGCAATTTGGGGGATGTGAGGAGTATTTTAGGGGTGTGAGGAGCAATTTGGGAGATGTGAGGAGTATTTTAGGGGTGTGAGGAGCAATTTGGAAGATGCAAGGAACATTTTAGGGGTGTAAGGAGCAATTTGGGAGATGTGAGGAGCAATTTAGGGGATGCAAAGAGCAGTTTAGGGGTGTAAGGAACAATTTGGGGAATGCGAGGAGCATTTTAGGGGTGTGAGGAGTGATTTTGGGGATGCAAGGAGTATTTTAGGGGATGCAAGGAGCAGTTTAGGGGCACAAGAAGCAATTTGGGGGCTGCAAGGAACAATTAAGGGGCGTGAGGAGCAATTTGGGGCTGCAAGGAGCAATTTAGGGGAGTAAGGAGCAATGTGGGGTTGCAAGGAGCAAAAACAGAGGCTGGTTTTTAGGCGGACCCGAGCCGGGGACCCAATCTGGGAGGGTTTTTGCTAAAAGCCGACCCCTCTCAGTGGCGTTTGCGCTTCCCTGGGCTGTGAACACCGAAATCCCCGTTGCAGAGGGACGACCCGGAGCTTTGCTGGACACTTTTTGGCAGCTGGGGCTGCCTTTGGTGCCTGCTGTCGGGGTTAAGGCCAGGCCAAGCACAGCTTTCACGGGGCGAACGTGCTCTCCTGGTACCCGGAGCCGCCGAAACCAGCTGCAGGCATCGCCGGGAGCAAAGGCAGATGAATTTCAGATGCAAAATATCCCTTGTGGCATCTTTGTCTCCGGTTTATAAAGCGAGCAGGGGAGGTAGTGACCCGCCGGGCTGAAGCTTTTTGCTATCAAAGCCCAGCGACACGGCTCCGGCACGGGGAGAAGCCGTCTCCATCCTGGGAGTGATGATAAAAAAACCCTCCAGAAATTCGTGTTCGTTGGCAAAGCTTTCCTCCAGGCTCTGCCCCTGGGGAGCCGAGAGTGAGAGACATCAAATATAGCAGCTGAGCAAAGGAAATAAGCTCTTGTGAAGCTTGAAACTGAGTTTTGGGTTCAGGTTTAGCAAACGCTGTCGTACAGATCCATGGCAAGAGCATCACAAACAGGGGGAGATGGGGGCTCCAGACACTAAATCCTGATTTCCACCCTCTCCCCCCCAATTTTTCAGCTCCGTGCTCTATAACAGAGCATCCTCTGCTGCAGGCAAAATAAATCCCATCTGCTAACTGCCTCTGCAGTGCAATACTTGCATCAGAACCTTAATGAAGTGACTAATGCTGGGGCAGTGGGACAGACCCGACCCCTGCTCCCAGTTGCCTCCTGCCATGAATAAGGCACTGAAGGAGCATCTTCAGCTCAACCTCAGCTGATGGCTCCGGTTTGATCACCCACCATTAATTTTTTTAGAGACACCTGACCACCAATAATCACCAGCTGTTATGCCTTCAGCTGGTTTTAATTTAATTAAATGCAATAATGGGTGTAGAGAAGAGGTAGGAATGAGTTCTTCTGTGTACTCATGGTTTGCTGCCCTGGTTTTCCTGCTCCAGGAAATGTGGGTTTTGCTGCCCCATAAGTGGCTCTGAAGGAGGGATGGAGATGGGGATGGGGAGCAATGGGGTTGTCCCCATTCCTGTCATTTTTGGCTGCTTCTCAAAGGAAGGGGAAGCCGAGCTCTGCTGCTCTTATTTTGCTCTTGGCCGAGTGCTTGAGCTTGGAAACAGTCACCTTGAGTTGGGCGGAAGGGAAGGAAAACACTTGAGAAATGTCAAAACACGGGCTGTTCAAAAGTAATTTGCTAAACTAACAATTTGGGCTGCGAGAAGAGCCGTGATTGCCCTCTTCAGATATCTTGGATGGGTTTGTTTTTCCTCCTGGCTCCACGCCCCCCCCCAACAGGGTTTTGCTTTCTGACTCCTCTTCCTCTGAAACTGTGAGGGAGGTGTGGGGAAAGGACCCCCGTTTCTCCCCTTTTTAGCCAACAAATAAAGATGCTGAAGCCTCTGTGACCATCTCGGGTGTTTCATGGTGCTTTAGTGTTGACCCCAAACCTGGGCTGGGGGATGCCTCTTGCAACATCGTTGGGATTGAGCAACTTTTAATTACCTTGGTGGCACGTGTAGGAGTGATTGCCATCCCAGAGGTGATGATCCAGCCCCAGGGGCTTAAATTATCCTTAAAAAAGGAGTTTTTCCTTCTCCTGGGCTTGCTTGCTGAACTATAAGGGCAGCACTGCCTTTCCTATAGCCACTCTGTAACGTAGGGTTGCCGTAGGCGCCCTGCCAGGCTCTAAATTTGGGTTGGAAAGTTAATTTTAGGGCAACCCTCGCTCCTGACTTGACCTGGGCTAACGGGGTCAGCCTCCGAGGATGCCGTTTAATAACCACGCATCTCTTTTGAATGCCCAGCTTGCTAATATCAGGTGCCGTTAAATGGCACTTAAACGCTTTTAACATTTCGCCCTGGCACGGCTCAGCTGCTTGTTTGCCCGTTCATGCTGACAAACACGACTAGTCTGCATCCAGCCAATTTCATGGTCTGATTCCTGCGCACAAGCACAATGCAATAGTGTCCCTGGCTAAAAATAATGCAACGTACGCGACGTATTAAAGGCTGATTCATGATGTCTCTATGAAGCCGTTGCTTCCGTACCTTCCCCGCAAGGAAGGGGAGGGAGGAGGATGCGATGCCATAAGCGCATGCAACTCGTGTGGGCTCATCCTGGGCTGGTTTTTGGGGTGATAAAGGGATGCTGAGTGGAGCCCAGGGGTTGTCCTGCTGTTGGATGCTCTTTTGGAGGACGTACCTGAAAGGAGGTTGTAGAGAGGGGGGTTGGCCTCTTCTCCCAAAGGAATAATGACAGGACCAGAGGTACTGGTATGAAGCTGCAGCAAGGGAGATTCAGATTAGATATTAGGAAGAATTACTTTACTGAAAGAGTGGTCAGGGACTGGAACAGCCTGCCCAGGGAGGTGGTGGAGTCACCATCCCTGGAGGGATTTAAGAAACGTGTAGACGTGGCTCTTCAGGGCATGCTCTAGTGCCCAAGATTATAGGTTTGTGGTGGGATGTTGTGTGTGGGGTTGTGGGTGTGGGGTTTAGTTGGTGGGTGGTGGTTTTGGATTTGTTGTTTTTGTGTGGTTGTGTGGGGTTTTTTTTTTTGTTTTTTCGGTTTTTTTTATTTTTTGTGGTTGGACTCGATTCGGGTTTTTTTTTTATTTTTTGTGGTTGGACTCGATGATCTCAGAGGACCCTTCCAACCACTAAGATTCTGTGATTCTGTATTTGCCGCGCAAACACCTTTCTGCTGCCATCCACCACTCTGGTGGGCGTGCAGGGAAGGGAAAGTTGGACCCGAGATGTTTCACATCTTGTTTCAACGGGAGCTGGAGCTGTTGGGAAGAGTTTCCCCTTCCCAGGGGAGGATATTAGGCAGCTGCCTTAATCAGGCATCATTGTTTGCAAGAGCTGGACCTCCGCACGCGTTGCTATTCCTGGTGACGGGGCTGTGCCAGCAAAGGTTGCCAAGAGGAGAAGTTGGGTGAGCTGAGAAGTAGCTGCTGCCTTTGGGGAGTGTCATGGTTTCAGCTGGGGTGGAGTTAATTTTTTTAGAATTTATTTTTCGTTTAGCAGCTGGTGTAACGCTGTGGTTTGGATTCGGGATGGTGACCAGTGAAAACTGGTGGTTTTGATGTTGCCAAGCTCTCAAGGCCTTTTTTGCTCCTCACTCCACCTCACCAGTGACTAGACTGGGAGTAGATGGGAGGAGACACAGCTGGGACAACTGATCCCAACTGCCCAAAGGGATACTCCATGCCATGTGATGTTGCCCTTGGTATATAAGGCTTTGGGGAGAAGAAGGAAGGGGAGGGACGTTCAGAGTGATGACATTTGTCTTCCCAAGACCCCATTCTGTGTGATGGAGCCCTGATATCCTGGAGATGGCTGGACACCCACCTGTGATGGGGACCAGGGAATGAATTCCTTGTTTTGCTTTGCTTGTGTGCGTGGCTTTTGCTTTACCTATTAAACTGTCTTTATCACAACCCACGAGTTTTTTCCCAGTTTTACTCTTCCAGTTCTCTCTCCCACCCAAACTGGGGGGGGAGTGAATGAGCAGCTGCGTGGTCCTGGCTGTGAGCTGGGATTAAACCACCATGAGGGGCTTTGCTACTGGTAGAGGTTTGGGAGAGAGGAAGGTGGGCAATGGGGAGGGTGAAGCCAACCCTTGCCTTCAGCATGGCTCTTGGTGGGCTCCACTACTGCTGGGGGTGAGGATGCGACCCAGGCTCCTGGCAATCTCACCCTAAGAGTTGGAAAGATGCCTGGTGACGTGTGACAGGGCTGGTGGCATCCTCTGCAAGACCAGCTCCTGGACTTTAACACCCCACGTGGCTCATTGCACTCAGCAATGGTCACAACTGGGATCAATAGTGCTGGAGAGCCGGGCTGGAGAACCTCGTAACTGCCTATTTGCTGAGCTTGCAACCCCAAAATGCTGGATTTGAGGTCTTAAATCCCCCCAAGCCAAGCATCTCCCAGCTGGTGACAAGAACTCGTGGTTTCCTGGGCTAACAAGGCTCGGCGAGCTCCTTGTACCCCTGGCGAGGAGGGGAAAAAATAACTCAAGAATTTATTAGGCTAATTACATTTTCCTAATGTGGTTGACCCCAGCTGCACAGCGGAGCGCTTCTCAAAGCTGCGATCTCCCAGAGATTATTGGACTCTTTATAAAAAAGTCAATGGGTTGCTGTTTCTCATCAGGTTGGACGTCGCCGTCCCCCCGGGAGCGCGGCGGCAGCTTTGCTTTTTCCATCGTGATGTCGATGCAAAGGGCTGCAGAGCTCTTGGGGTGGGGGTTGTGGGGAGAGGGGATGGAGATGGTCCTGGTCAGGGAGGGTGGGATGGGGGACCGTGATGCCTCAGAAGGGAAAAGGGGGTTGTAACCCCCTTGGGTGCAGATTTGGGGGTCCTGGGTGGCTCGTTGTGGTCTCATCCTTGGCTCGGGGGTGTAAACCACCCTAATAGGATCTCAGGCTGCGAGGGGGAAAGTGCTCTCGTAGGAGCCTCTCGCAGAAACAAGGCTTAAGCGCTCTTTGTGTCAGAGCTTTTTGAAGTCCTCGTCAAAAATGACAATTTTCAGGTTGTTAGCCAAAAAAAAAAAAAAACCCCCCTCTGACAAACCCCAATCTGTCAAGTGGACACGTCCTTTCCCAGCCGCCTTGACAAAGCTGTTTTGATCCGCTGCCGGCACCGAACCCCCCAACGCCTTCACCGGAAAGTGGACAAGTCCTTTCCCAGCCGCCTTGACAAAGCTGTTTTGATCCGCTGCCGGCACCGAACCCCCCAACGCCTTCACCGGAGCAAGATGCTGCCGGGGACACTGGGTCATGTGGCGTGGTGGGGATTTTGGGGGGGCTAAAGAGGGTTTAAAAGGCTGGGGGGGTGTGACAAGAGCTATCCCCAGTAGAGGATGGAGAGCTGGGGGTGAGGATGTGCCCAGGCTGAGTTGGGATGCAACAGGGCACGGACCCCCTCGGCGCAGAGATTTAAAACCCTCTCAAATTAGGTTTTTAACCTCCCCTCAGCCTTGGGAAGGTCAAATCATGCTCGAGGGAGGGGTTAAAAACCTCGTTTGAGAGAGGCCACATCCTTTTTCCTTTGCTCATGGTGATGTTCTGCCCATGTTTGAGAGTGAAGGGTGCCTGGGTTGCACCCCTGGTATTTCCTTCTGCGTCTTATTAACCCACGTTCAGGCCAGAGGTTAATGGGGATTTGAACCCAGGGCTGAGCATCGTGGCTTTGCCTCCTTCAAGCCCTCTGCCTTTAAAGCCAGAGGAGCAAACGAAGACATTAATGCAATAAAAACCCATCAAGGCTGGTGTTAATTCCCCAGAATGGGGATGATGGAGGCAGCGTTGGGTTTGGGGCTGCGTCTCCCCCTTCTCTGCAGCCGGGGGAGGGGGAAAAAAGTCCATTTTTAAAAATTTTT
>NW_015090819.1:73466-78943 GCF_001431845.1 Calidris pugnax
CCCCTTTTCTGCCGGCGGGGGGGGGGAAAAAAACTCTTTTTTAAAAAATTTTTTTTTTTTTTTTGGTAGCTGCTTTTTTTTTAATCTGCTGACTCGTTTGCAGGGGTTTGAGGCTGCAAAGATCCCGCCTGGCTCGGTTTCAGGTTGCCTGACAGGCTATAATCTCCTCTTCTCCAAACAATTGACAATCTCCGAAACGGCACAAAATGGCCATCTGCAACTTTCAGGGGGCTTTTTTTTTTCCCCCCACCAGCCTCCTCCGGTGATGGGAGGGGGAATGTTCTCCTTTTCTCCATTCAAAAAAACAAAAAAGTGTGAGTTTGGGGGGTTCTTGCTGCACACCAGAGCCTGGGGAGGGTGGATTCATCTGGTTTATATATATAAACTGGTTTATAATGGTTTTGGGGCGTAGTGGTCGGTAGATGCCAGCTCCAAGCCCTGCTCTGGGGTGTGGAATCCAACCTCATCCCCGTTGGCTTGCTGAGAAAGGCTCTCCTGCCCCAAAATACCTCTCCTGAGGGATGCTCTGGATGCAGTCTTGGCGTAGCTCAGCGGGGCAGGATGTGGTCCTTTGGGTAGCAGTCGGTAGATGCCGGCTCCAAGCCCTGCTCTGGGATATGGAATCCAACCTCATCCCCTTTGGCTTGCTGAGAAAGGCTCTCCTGCCCCAAAATACCTCTCCTGAGGGATGCTCTGGATGCAGTCTTGGCGTAGCTCAGCGGGGCAGGATGTGGTCCTTTGGGCTGGAGGATGAGCTCGGATGCTCCCACCCCATTCCTGGCCGCTCTCTTGGGCTTTGCAGGAGACGCAACGATGCAGTGGTGATGTCGAGCGGCTGTTTTGGCCTTTTTGGGCTATTTTCGTCTCACTTTTTAAGCAAAAGGGCCGTGGAATAAGACATTATTGAATTTGCTTCCTCCGGGCTGGTTTTTTCCCCGTCTTTATTTCCCTGTCGCTCTGATCTCCCTTGAAACCAGCTTTAAGGCTGGTGGCTGTCCGAGCTTAAACTCTCACAAAGGCTTATCCCTCCCGTACTCTCATTTTTGACAAGCCTTTCAAGCCACGCAACCGCTCCACGTCTCTCTCTTTCCTAGATAATGAGATTAATTACAGCCAGATTTGTGTTCTCTGCACTGGTTTTGGAGGAACTGGTTATATATGTTGACGGCTTCGCCTTCCCCCTCCTTAATAGCTTTGCTTTGGAGCTAATTAATGACCAGGAGGGTGGAAGATGATGGTGTAAAACTGCAAGACTTGGAGCTGGGGGAGTTTGTGGGGTATTTTTGCAAACCATGGTGAGCAAAAAAGCTCTTGCTATGCTGGTAGGGGATGTTGGATGGGTGGCTGTGCCAACAGTGATGCTGACCCCATGGCAAGCCCATAGAGATGTTGACCCCAACCATCCCATCATGGTACGGGGTCACGTGCTGCAGCAAACCCTCACCCCAAACCTTGGGGATATTGGATTGGTGGTCCTGCTGCAAAGCTAACCAACAATGATGCTGACCCCATGGCAAGCTCATAGAGGTGGTGACCCCAACCATCCCAGTGGGGTATGGGATCCCATAATGCAGCAAAGCCTCACGCCAAACCTCTGAGCATGTTGGATCTATGGCCATGCTGGGCAAAGCCAACCCACAATGATGCTGATCCCATAGGAAATCCATAACAAAGCTGACCCCAACCACCTCACTGGGGTATGAGACCAGGTGCAGCAGCAAACCCTCACCCCAAGCCTCGGGGATGTTGGATTGATCATTCTGCTGGGCAAAGCCAACCCACAACAATGATGACCCCATGGCTAAACCCATTATGATGCTCACCTCAACCATCCCATTCAGGTATGGGATCACATGCTGCAGCAAACCCACACTCAATCCAAGCCTTGGGGATGTTGGATCAGTGGCCAAGCCAACCTAGAACGATGCTGACCCCATGGAAAACCCACAGTGATGCTGATCCCAACCATTCCATCATGGGATAGGGCCACCTATTGCAACTAACCTTCCCCCCAAGCCTTGGGGATGTTGGATAGATGGCCCTGCTGCTGGGCAAAGCCAACCCATATTGATGCTGACCCCATGGCAAACCCACAATGATGCTTACCCCAACCATCCCATTACAGTAGAGGACCACATGCTGCAGCAAACCCTCAGGGATGCAGAACAGCCGGTCGGTGGGACGATGTTGCCCTCACCACACCCTTGACCTTCAGGATGTCCAGGTCCACCTTCAGCCCCATCCTTACACGCCCTTGTACGCTAATTATGATCACCGTGTTCTCATTAAGACTCAAGCCTGGGCTATTTCTCAGCACCAGCATCCAAGCGGCGTGCAGCTGGGGAGGAGGTTAGATGGTCCATTCATAATTACAGGGCCAGAGCCCGCGTGAACATCAAACCATTAGTCTAATTTGACTATCTAACAAGGAGCTGTGATGTTTTATGCATGGCGCCTAATTTTACCCTCGCAATCTCCTGCTATATTTAACATCATTAATCATTGATTCCCATGGGGCTGGAACCCTGATTAGTGTCAGATGTATTATGGGAGGAAAGGGATTTAAAATAAAACCCCTCGCCTTTCTCCTGGGGGAGATGAAGCCGGTTCCTTGGCGTTGAGCTGCCAGTCCTTGGCTCGGTTGAGTCTGCGAATGTGGATGGAAGAGATGGGTCCTTCGCTGGACTTTTTTTAATGCTGTTTTGAGGGCAAAGATGGGGAAAAGTAGGATCTGGGTGACACGGGGACAGTTTGCCCCTCTCCGCTCCCTACCCCAGTCTTATTAGCTGTGTTTACATGGCAGGGATGTCAAGCAATTAATTTTTAATGGCTTGGTTTATTGCGGGTTTGAACGGTTTATTGAGTAATTCCCACATTTAAGTGATTAATTCCCCAGGGCTGGGAGCGACTGGTTAGTTTTACATTAATCAGGCCGTCTGGATGCCAAAGGAGGGACAATCAATCAATCCCCACCGCCAGCAACAGGGATGTTAAAATACCTCAAGGTGCCATGAGGTTAAGGGAAAGGAGTAATTAAGACTCCGAGTCCCCTTCGCAAAGCTGGTGCCTGGCCAGCAGCCCCCTGCTCCCACTTTCCTCCTGTTCCCCAAGCAAAATGACCCCCCCCTAATTAATTTGAGGACCCAAGCCTTGCATCTTAATATAGTTTTGTAGGGTTGGTAGGAAGAGCAAGGGGTTTTATGTGCAACCGGGAGATGTTGCTGCTATCAAATCCTCCAACGCCTGAGCGGAGATCGATGCAAAACCTCCTCAAGGTCGAGCGTTTTAAGTAAATGACACTAATTACTGCGAGACTACTTCTTCTCCGGGCGCTAATTGCCACTTGCCGGTGATGTGCCGGAGGGATGGTGGGATGCTGTGATGGTTTAGGGAGGCAACCAGCTTCTGCAGGTGGTCCTTCACCCACTGCCATCTTCTCGAGGTGACCACCCATGAGGATCTGCTCTGCCAAAATTGGCCTTGCAATAAATATGGGACAGTGGATTGCTTGGGAAGACGCCGAAGACTGGTCCAGTCGTTGAATTTGATATTTCTTTTTCTCCTTCTGCAGGCAGAGGTGGGGGCTTGGATGGTGTCTTCCAGCGTCTTCCAGCTTGCAGACACATCAAAGTCCTGCTTTTCCACCACCCTACTTGGTTGAAGAGGTTCATTTCCCCTTCCTTACCTCTGCTCCCTGCTATTTGGTGCCGAGGCAGCTCTCTCCTCTCCTTCACGCTTATTTTTTTCCTCCCCAAGCTGTGCAAAACCCACCTGCCAGGGAGGTGGGAAAGCAACAACCAGGTGCTTTGGTGCTTTGCAGCAGATTTCCCGTTGCTCCAGGGCTGGCAAGTAAAACAAATGACGCGGGTTTATTTATTTTATTATATATAGACATTTTTTTTTTTTTTAATTTTTTTTATTTTTTTTTAACACCTCCGCATGGAAAAGGAGCCGTTTGCTGCCAGCCAGGCAGATGCGAGCTGCTAATGACGGCTGCCGAAGGCGCGGGGAGCCGCTGTCTCCTGTCTCATCAAAGCAGGCGGAGGTATTTTTAGCAAAGGCTTTTTGCGCTGGCACCGGGACTGAAGCATCCTCCGTAGAGCAAGGGATGTGCGTGTCTCCCCCCTGAGGCTCTTTTTCTTTTCGTAAGGGATGCTCAGAAATCAAACCTTTAACAGGTAAAGAAAAAAATTTAAAAAAAAAATAAATGTGCATCCAGCCGGCACAAGGCATCGGTTTCTCGACCCAAATTTGCTGCTTCTGGCCCTGTTTTTTGGTCCCGGCATCGTGGTCTTGCTTTTTGGGGGACACTCCTGTGGGTTTGGGGGTCTGTCCTGCTGTGACAAGGAGGGGATCATGAGCTGGGGAGGGGGAAGGTCAGTGCAAGGGATGCTCAGAAATCAAACCTTTAACAGGTAAAGAAAAAAATTTAAAAAAAAAATAAATGTGCATCCAGCCGGCACAAGGCATCGGTTTCTCGACCCAAATTTGCTGCTTCTGGCCCTGTTTTTTGGTCCCGGCATCGTGGTCTTGCTTTTTGGGGGACACTCCTGTGGGTTTGGGGGTCTGTCCTGCTGTGACAAGGAGGGGATCATGAGCTGGGGAGGGGGAAGGTCAGTGCAAGGGATGCTCAGAAATCAAACCTTTAACAGGTAAAGAAAAAAATTTAAAAAAAAAATAAATGTGCATCCAGCCGGCACAAGGCATCGGTTTCTCGACCCAAATTTGCTGCTTCTGGCCCTGTTTTTTGGTCCCGGCATCGTGGTCTTGCTTTTTGGGGGACACTCCTGTGGGTTTGGGGGTCTGTCCTGCTGTGACAAGGAGGGGATCATGAGCTGGGGAGGGGGAAGGTCAGTGCAAGGGATGCTCAGAAATCAAACCTTTAACAGGTAAAGAAAAAAATTTAAAAAAAAAATAAATGTGCATCCAGCCGGCACAAGGCATCGGTTTCTCGACCCAAATTTGCTGCTTCTGGCCCTGTTTTTTGGTCCCGGCATCGTGGTCTTGCTTTTTGGGGGACACTCCTGTGGGTTTGGGGGTCTGTCCTGCTGTGACAAGGAGGGGATCATGAGCTGGGGAGGGGGAAGGTCAGTGCAAGGGATGCTCAGAAATCAAACCTTTAACAGGTAAAAAAAAAAATCCAAGAAAAAAAAAAAAAAGGTGCATCAAGCCAGCATGAGGCATCAGCTCCTCTACCCAAATTTGCCGCTTCTGGCCCCCTTTTTTGGTCCCAGCATCGTGGTCTTGCTTTTTGGGGTACACCCCTATGGGTTTGGGGGTCTGTCCTGCTGTGACAAGGAGGGGATCGTGAGCTGGGGATAGGGGAGGAGAGGAGGGGGAAGGTCAGTGCAACAGGATCCCACACCCTGTTGGGGGCTGCTCTGGTACCCGTTGTGTATTTTCCACTAAACTACCCCAAAATGGGAGTCTTGTGGCTGGTGGGTCTGAGCATCCGAGTTCTGGGCTGGGGGGGACAT
>NW_015090819.1:79451-100290 GCF_001431845.1 Calidris pugnax
GGGCTGGGGGGGACTTTGGGACCTGGGGGGGACATGGGGACTGGGTGGCTGAGCATCCAAGTCGTGGGCTGGAGGGGACACTGGAACTTGGGGGTCTGACTATCCAGGTCATCCCCCAGGCTGGGGGGATGTGGGGTCCTGGGGGGTCTGAGCATCCAAGTCGTGGGCTGGGGGGGACATTGGGACCTGGGGGGACATTGGGACCTGAGGGATCCATGCCTCCAAGTCCTTGGACTGGATGGACATGGCAGCTGGGGGGTTGAACATTCCAAGTCCTGGACTGGGGGGACATTGGGGACCTGGGGGTCTGAGCATCCAAGTCCTGGTCTAGGAGGTGGACTTTGGGACGTGGGGGGTCTGAGAATCCAAGTCGTGGACTAAGGGGATATTGGGACCTGGTGGATTGAGCATCCAAGTCCTTGGACTGGGGGGACACTGGGACCTGGGGGGATATTGGGACCTGAGGGGTCCATGTGGCCAAGTCCTTGGACTAGATGGACATGGCACCTGGGGGGTTGAGCATTCCAAGTCCTGGACTGGGGGGACAATGGGGACCTGGGGGTCTGAGCATCCAAGTCCTGGACTAAGGGGACATTGGGACCTGGTGGATTGAGCATCCATGTCCTTGGACTGGGGGGACATTGGGACCTGGGGGGACTTTGGGACCTGAGGGGTCCATGCGTCCAAGTCCTTGGACTGGATGGACATGACACCTGGGGGGTTGAGCATTCCAAGTCCTGGACTGGGGGGACAATGGGGACCTGGGGGTCTGAGCATCCAAGTCCTGGACTAAGGGGACATTGGGACCTGGTGGATTGAGCATCCATGTCCTTGGACTGGGGGGACATTGGGACCTGGGGGGACATTGGGACCTGAGGGATCCATGCCTCCAAGTCCTTGGACTGGATGGACATGGCAGCTGGGGGGTTGAACATTCCAAGTCCTGGACTGGGCGGACATTGGGGACCGGGGGGTCTGAGCATCCAAGTCTTGGACTAGGAGGTGGACTTTGGGATGTGGGGGGGTCTGAGCATCCAAGTCCTGGTCTAGAAGGTGGACTTTGGGACGTGGGGGGGGTCTGAGAATCCAAGTCCTGGACTCAACGGACATTGGGACCTGGTGGACTGAGCGTCCAAGTCCTTGGACTGGGGGGACATTGGGACCTGGGGGGACATTGGGACCTGGGGGGGTTGAGTCCTTGGCTGTGCTGGGGGGGGACACATCAGGCCCTGCAATTGCAGAGATTTTCTTCCAAGGCAAGGAAAAAAAAAAAAAGAGCGTCCAAGTCCTTGGACTGGGGGGACATTGGGACCTGGGGGGACTTTGGGACCTGAGGGGTCCATGCGTCCAAGTCCTTGGACTGGATGGACATGACACCTGGGGGGTTGAGCATTCCAAGTCCTGGACTGGGGGGACAATGGGGACCTGGGGGTCTGAGCATCCAAGTCCTGGACTAAGGGGACATTGGGACCTGGTGGATTGAGCATCCATGTCCTTGGACTGGGGGGACATTGGGACCTGGGGGGACATTGGGACCTGGGGGGGTTGAGTCCTTGGCTGTGCTGGGGGGGGACACATCAGGCCCTGCAATTGCAGAGATTTTCTTCCAAGGCAAGGAAAAAAAAAAAAAGAGAAGGGGGAAGGGAGGAGGGAAGAGCAAAACAAGGGCTGCAATCGCATCTTCCCAACGCACAGATGGTGCAATTAGAGGACAAATCCTTCGCCGAAGATGATACCACTCCAAGAAAGCAAACAGTTCCACGGGGGGTCCTTTCCCTGGTTTAAAGGGCTGCCGGCAGCATGTAATTCCTTGATGGAAATTGTATATTTAAGCACTTAAGATGGTTATGGGAAGAGCAGAGGACACGGAAACGCGCGTTTTCCACCCTGCCAAGTTCAACAGAGCGTCGTTCTTGGGGCGCAGCTGGAGGAGAGGGATGAACCCCAGGCAGATAACTCCAGGAAGCCAAAAATCCCAGGAAAAAAAATAGGAATATCCAGGTGTATGGCCACCCAGCCTGAGGGCTGCAGGTGGATTTGGGGTTCGGGGTGTGGTGGGATGAGCCCTGCATCCCTTCTCCCCTCCCTCCATCTTCTTGGGTCACTGATTCCGGCTCTGGAGACCAGAAACAATTTCCCACCGCTTTAAATTAAGTGCTTCCTATATGAGAGTTTAATTAGCACATTATAGGACAGTTACTGGGCATTAGGATTTTTTTAATAATTATTAATATCGTATTAAGCAATGAATTATCGCGAACAATTAAAATTAATTACATTTCTCCAAGTTAATTAAATTATTTCTGTAATAGGGAGACGAGTGTGCTCCACCATAAAAATTAGTGTCCCTCCTGGGAGAGTCGGATGATGTGTCACCAGCAGGAGCGAGGAGAGGGGGTCAGTGCTCCCAAACTTTCTTAATTTCCCTTATTTCCTTGCTCATCCCTGTCCCATATCTGGGTCTTCCTGGCTACTTACTCTGCGGGCTTCGATATGGTGGTTTTTTCAGCTGTTTCTCCACGGAAAGCTTAAAAACTGATGTTTCTTCTATAGGGAAAGGGATTTTATTTAAAATAAACGCTGATTTTTACGGAAAGGGCTGGAGGCAGGTGGTGAGCAGAGGTTAAGGGACATGCCCAGGGTCACTCAGGGTGTGCTTTAGCAGAGCATCAGCCCATGGTAGCACATTTCCACCACCTCAAGCCCTCAAACCCCCTTAATTCAGGCAGTTTCCCCCCTCGCATGACCCAGGCTTGGTTTTTCCTGCACCAACACGGGTTTAGAAAATTCCTCTTCACCCGGGGGATATTGTCAGAGGCTGAAAGTCCCCATGAGAAGAGCAGCACAGCGTTAAGCACAGCAGCAGGGCCACGTCGTGCCAGGATCAGCCCGTTTGACCTTCTCTGTTCTTGCCCATAATAACTGTTATCCTCCATAATCGCTCGGAAATAACTTGGGGTCATTATGCACCTTCTTGCAATTTTCCCCCATTTAGCCGACGCTGGCTTGTCCCAGCCGGACAGGGATGGGATGTAATGGCTTTAGTTGATATTTTTTTTTTATATATATATTTTTTTACTTTTTTTTCTTCTCTCCCTGTCTTGGTGAGAGGAGGTGGCTTAACCCTTTGTGGGTTAAAAAGCAGAACTTTAAAGTTTCCCACTCCATTCACGAGTTGGCCAGTCCTCTGCGAAAAAATAACCCTGAGGCTCCTGACCTCAGTGATAATTTCTGTTTGGGAACAGCTCTTACACATTTTATTTTATTTTTCCCATTTTTTGAGGGGGTAAATTCATAACTAGGGCCTTCAGAGAGAAGGGGAGAAAGAGAAAAGCTGCGAGTAATGGGAAAAGGTTGTTTTTTCTCTCTCTCTGGGTCTATAATGTCCTGAGATGGAGCAGTGTGAATCCCAGCGGGGTGTGATGATGCTGCAATAGGATTAAATAAGCATATTTTTGGGGTGTATTTAGTAGCTGGGGCATATCTCAGCCCCCAAACAACCTGTTTTTATCTCCATTGCTTGTTCTGAGACTTTCCTGCTGCTGGACTCATCCCTTTTGCCCTGGATTTATTTACTTCAAGGTTTTTTTCCTGCTTAACAGCTTGCTGTAAACCATCCCTACATCTACCCCATCTGCAATGTTCCCATTACACAGACAAGGGTATAAAAAAAAAAAACACCACAAACCCAAACCTCTTGGATTCCCAAAAGCCACATCAAGGCAGAAAAAAGCCCCGCTCAAACCCAGCCAGCAAAGCACTTAAGCACCTCTGTGGCGATGCTAACGGCGCGGCTGTGATTAGCGAGGAATAAATGCTTCATTTGGGGCAGAATCCGGCCCCTTTGGAGCCGCCGGGAGATGGAGCGAGGACCGGGGGAGCGGGGTCCCCGTGCCTGGGTGACAGCCTGTCCTTGTTTTACAGCCTGACCCCTTTGTTTCCAGCCAGCATCACTCTCCCGTTTCCATCGGTGTCACCGAGGCAGTGACACGAGTCGGAGCCAGCCCAGGGAAATGAAAAAAAACCAACAAAAAACTCTCAGCTTGCTTAATAAAGTACAGGGTGTGCTGAGGGTGGCCCGGGCTCGGCTAAAACCTTGTCTTTATTCCAGCAAAAACGTCACAATAGGGTATGTTCTGCTTTGCCATGGGGTTGAAACACAAGGAGAAAAATCCATTTATTGCAAGGAAATTCTTAATTTTCCCGGCTCACCTTTTATAATACTGAGATTTAGTTTTTTTTATAATACCAAGATCCTTCTAATACTGAGATTTGTCCCTTTTACGGCTGCGAGGGGCACCTTGAACACGTGCTGGGAATCGTGCTTCTGCCTCCCTAACCTTTTAAAGGTAATCTTTTTAAAATGCAATGAGGGAGGAGAGTTTTGCAGCAGGGGAAGAGCGTGAAGGGGGAGGACAAGGAGCCAAGCTCAGCCTAAACTGGATTTAGGTGCCAGGTTTGACCTCAGGAACCTGGAAACCCTTCCCCAAGGGGCATTTGCAAAAGGAGGGGGTTGCTCCTGACAAGAAGCAGCTGCTTTTCACAGTTTTCCCTTCATTTTTGGCACTTTCCCCTTAATTTCTGCAGCCAAGTAGAAGTGGGGAGGCAGGAGCTTATTTGCTCCAGGTGGGGCATCACTTGCAGCTCATCAGGAAGGGGTGGTACCTACGACCTGGGCTGGAGAGGCCACTTGGGTTCTTGTTGCTGGTGTTTTCAGTCTTTTTTCCCTCAAAACTAGAGGGGGAAAAGTCATTCCTCTGAGCTGAATCCTCACCAGTTTGTTTTGCCTGGTTGTGGGTTTGTGCCTGGTTTTGGAGAAGGAAACCTGGGATTCACCTTCCAGCTCTTCACCTCCTGCACCAATGGAAGCACGGTACGTTCTTAACGTGGTTTAAATCCAGGATTTTTTGGCAATGATGGTTTTTAGGCAGGAGATATTTTTATGAAGCCTTTTGGTACAGGTGGGTTTGGTTTTTTGTAGGGTCTTTTGGAGAAGGTGGCCTTCAAAAAAGGGGTTTTTGGACCTTATCTCATGGGCTTTCCTGGCTGTTGTGGGGTTTGTATTGACTTTGTGTCCCACCAAGGAGAGGATTCACGTTGTCTCCTTGAGCTGCTCCCTCTGTCCCTGCCTGGTCCAGAGCTTTTCCAAGATGCTGAGATAACACATCGTCTGTGGTACCTGGGATGGGGGACACATCCCTGGGGGCACGTTTGACGTCCAGACCTGCTTTTTGGGGTCCCCCCTATGACACCAGTGTCCTGGTTTCTGGGCTCTGCTCTACTTCGCCCTTCCTCTTGCCCCAGCAGTGGCTTAATTAGCAGGCTCTGTAATTAGGGCGTTTATCTAGGAGGTGGGAAATGCTGCTCAGTGTCTGCTTCCTTTCGCTGCATCCTGTGTGTAGTTGTGCTGCACCAGCTCACACTTGAAACCCAGGCAAAAAACCCACAGATCTGGGGGAAAAAACTAAAACCGGCCCCTTTTGCTCCATTTCCACTGCCTTGAACGTGGGTGAGGTTCAGTGGAGCAAAGTTGAACTTTTCCCGAAGCTCATCCCAGGGTAAGGAGACAAAGATTCCACATGACCTCCAAATTTTTTAAAATAAAAGCTCGAGTTGGGCTGCGAAGGAGGAAAACGCTGCATTTTCTGCAGATTTAGGTTCCTCCTAAATGTAAAACATCTCTGGGAATAGATGGACAGGAACCGGTCGCGCCATTTAGAGCCGCTGCTAAAAGCTTAATTCGTTTTGCTAATGGGCACGAAGGTAAATGGGAAGCGACGTAATGGTGTGGGTTTGCAGCAGCAAAGTCACGGGGCTCTTATAAATGGGGAGGAAAGACTAATTAATGGGATCGTTTTGAGGGATCTGTAAGCTGGCTAATGGAGGCGTTATGGCACGATGTGCTCGTTTAGGACTTTAGTGAAACCAGGCTGGGGTTTTTTTTTTTCCTGAAATAGCTGCAAAGTCGGTGTACTGGATGTGGTGTGGAACTGGGTATACTGGGAACCTGCCACCAAACACGTCTAAACTACATACCCTGGCTTAAGGGTGATATTTTGAGATAGAAACCTGTTTTTCTGAAAGGATAACCGTCCTTTTTTTGATATTGTCCGTGTCTTTCATTGACCTCCCACAAGCCACAACGTGGCTCTTTGGTGCTCTTTTCCTTCTTCCAAGCCTTGAGAGGGGATGAGATGGGGATGCCTTTCCAATGCTGGAGCTTCCAAGCTCCAGGGATAGATATTTGTCCCCCCAGGGGTGCTGCAGACCCCAAATTTAGGCTGTGTGAGGAAAATAGGCGCAAGTTAGTGGGAATGGGTATGATTTTATTACTCTGGGGGACCTTCTGCATCCAGTGCCCAAAGCATCTCCCCATCTAGGAGTTTAGGCCACAACTGGAATCCTGCGTCCAGTTCTGGGCTCCCCAGTTCAAGAGAGACAGGGAACTGCTGGAGAGAGTCCAGCGTAGGGCTAAGAGGATGATTAAGGGATTGGAGCATCTCCCTTACGAGGAAAGGCTGAGAGAGCTGGGGCTCTTGAGCCTGGAGAAGAGAAGGCTGAGGGGAGACCTTATTTATGTTTATAAGTATCTAAAGGGTGAGTTGAAGGATGTTGGAGCTGGACTCTTTTCAGTGGTTTCCAGTGGTAGGACAAGGGGCAATGGGCTTAAGCTGGAACATAGAAAGTTCCATTCAAATATGAGAAAAAACTTCTTTACGGTGAGGGTGATATTGGAACAGGCTGCCCAGGGAGGTCATGGAGTCCCCTTCTCTGGAGATCTTCAAGCCCTGCCTGGATGCTCCTGAGTGATGTGCTCTGGGCAACCCTACTTTAGCAGGGGAGTTGGACCAGATGATCTCCAGAGGTCCTTTCCAACTCTGACAATTCCGTGATTCCATGATCTACTCGCCCTCCTCAGGCTGTGTTTTTGCAAATCTGCATTATATAGCTATTTCCTCACACTTATTTCCCCTCCTTGCATCAACGTGTGGGGCTGGGAGGTGCCGGGAAGGACGTCGGAATTGCTGCCGGCCCCGTTTCTATCCCACTTATCCCCCCTCGCTGCCCGTTGGTACCCTCTGCTCTCTTCTTTTCTTCCCTTCCCTTTCATTTCACCAGAACACCGTGTACTTTGCTCGCTGCTACATCAGCACAGGTATATATAGACACAGGTGGAGTTAATTTATAGACAGCCTTTCTCATCTCACCCTCGACCGTGAGCTTTTCCATCGGCATTTCCTTGCTCCTACAGCAGAACTTACAATCCTCTATTATTGTCTGGGTGGTTGTGTTTTTTTTTTCTTTCCCCTACCTATGGTTTAAGTGTTTTATACTAATGTCCTCGATTCCTGGGTTGAATTGCTCGTTTCAAGTGTTACCAGGCGATGGCAGGAAATAAATGCAAGAACCAGGCTTTTAAGGGAAAGGGGGGAAAAAAAGGGAAGCGTCGTTTCATTAAATTAAAATCCACCAATGTAAATACATTTTCATTATCAGTAGGGAAAGCGCAGACGTGGCAAAGGAGACTTTTAAATAGGAAAATGTCTTTATCTAGAGGTCTGCACATGCCTGCGGCGGGGGAATGGGAATTGCAGTAGATGAAGCCTTTGCTGGTTCTGCTGGGGCTGTAGACTTCAGGATTTGGGAAAAGATGGATATTTCCACACTGCTCCAACTGGCGGAACCCCCCATGGGGTTTTCCTGTTGCTCTGCAAAAGGAATAAGGAATTAAAGGTTTTGTAATGGGCTCTGGAGGGGTTGAACCCAAGAGGTGTGGACACCGTGGCTTGGTCTCCTGCCCATTTGGCCGGAGATATTGGGGTCTGGGGGTGCTCAGGAAGGGGGCTTGGGTGCCCTTGTGAATATATCACAAACCACCTCCAGGCTTTGAAGCTCAGAGCTGGGGATGCATATTTTTTCTTAACCTTAAATATCCCTTTCTGAAGCCTGAGCGAGTCCTCGACTGGGTCACGGGCTCAGCGCAGGAGGTGCCGGCCCCAGCAAAGGCCGACTGGGATTACTGGTGTGTGCCCCAGAGCTGCTTTGCCTAATCTGGTTAGAGGGGAAAGAACTAAACAGTCCCTTCGGACGCAGCATTTCACACAGTAAAAGGTTTAGCAGCAGCTTGGTGGGAATTAGCTGGGCTCGGAGATAACGAGGAGGAATCATGGCTCGTGGAGGGTCTCCCTGTTTATCTTCCAACTCGGGCACATTTGGGTTGAATTCCCAAGGTTTTCTGTGCAATCACAAGGGGGAGAAATTCGCATTTCTCTTCCCAAAGCCTGAGCCGTTCGTGCGATGATGAGATGCCGGGAGCCTTAAAACCACAGTAATCACGGGAGCTGTCAAACAGCACATTAAAGTAAGTAATTACAAGCGTGGAGGGTTCCCAATTCTGCACAAATTTTAGCTTAACACAATTTTTCATACAAAAAAAAAAAAAAGAGGAGATTGGCTAGATTGTGACTGGTTCCACTTGCAGCCTGTTTTACACCTGCACGCCTGGACCAATGTTTCCCATCCCCTTCCTCCTCCGTCCACAACCCATGGGCTCATACCATGGCACATGGTCAAGAGGGAAAAAAAAACAGGTTTTGGGGTTTTTTTAAGCTTTAGGTTTTTGCTTAGTCTTTGTGGTCACAAGGAGATGTATGACTACAGAGCCAAGTGATCCCATGATGTAAAAAAACCCCCAACCTCAAATATAGACTCATAAGTGGTTCAGTTTTCATAAAAGATCTTTTGATTTGGGCGACAGAAGAGCAGCTTAAATTTTGTCAGTGGTTTTGGATGAACCTTTATTTTTCCTGCGGAGTGCCTTTGTGGAGGTAGGGGAGGGTGATTGACTGACAGCAGTGCTGCTTTGAAGACGTTTCGGAGTGATTGCAATAGGTTTTTATGTTCTGAAATTGTCAAAATGGAGCAGCTTTGTAGTTGCAAATGATTTGCTTTGGAAAGCGAAGCCGGTGATGGGAGGAAATTGAAAGAGGGGAATGAGCAGAAACATGCCTGGGAGCTGGCGTGCCTCTAACCGACGCAAATCCATCACAAATCGCGCTCCTTTAACGCGAGTCTGGGTTTACCTCTTGGCTCAGGAGCAACCCCCTGCCCTCTTCTTGGGGATGTTTCGGGTGACCACGGGGTTTTCATAGAATGGTTAGAGTTGGAAGGCACCTTAAAGCCCCCCCAGTGCCACCCCCTGCCCTGGGTAGGGAGACCTCCCACCAGACCAGGTTGCTCAAAGCTCCGTCCAACCTGGCCTTGAAGCCCTCCAGGGATGGGGCAGCCACAGCTTCTCTGGGTAACCCCAAAAGCTGTGATGTGGCTTGTCCGTGGCCTTTTGATCTCTCTTGGTTGGCAGCGTTGGTGGTGAACCTCCAGGTGAGGCTGCAAGCCCCTGGTTGTGCACCAGGCCTGTTAGTTATGTCCCAATTTGGACATAAATAAGGTCCCAAGTTTCTGCTCGTGGCAAGGAGGTAGCCATGTATTTACCTCCTCTACCAGGATTTGCCCACAAAACTCTTTCTCCTTTCCTTTTTTCCAGCAGAAACCTTTCTGGGTGCTCAGAGTAGAAACTGCCCTCGTTATGATGTTGAAAAATATGCAGTTGGGTAACACGATGATCTATCAGCTTGTGCTTTACCCAAAAGTCCCAGCATCCCAAAAAAGCTTCATGCAGCTGAGCTCCAGAGCGTTGATTTAGTGTTCAATCCTTGGAAAGGCTCCTGGGTGACCTTGCTTGTCCTGCTTGGCCTCTTATTTGGCACTGGGAAGGAAAGAAGAGGAGAAATAATCCTCAGTGATTTGGGTATAAACACTCGAACGGAGTCAGAGGCTTCAGGAAGGACCAAGTACCCCCCGGAATGTTTGTGGGATGCGATGCAGATCCCATCCCTGCCTGCACCAAGGTCATTAATGACACTTTATATTCATCCTTCCTGATTGCATACACTGAAGAAACTGGGAAAATAAATTAAAATGAAATTGGGAGGCTCTTGAATACGAGCAACATGAGGTGAAGCCCCGTTCAAGGCTGTTTTCCTCCTGTCTCAAGTGGGTGGGATTTGCATGGCTGTTTGCTTTACCTGCTCGGTGTCATGTGGATTTAGACGCTCTTGGGGAGAGGAAATATTTGGGGTGAAATATTGTATTTTTGGAGAATAATTACTCAATATGGGGCTTGTGCTGCCTGGGGTCCTGTCCCATCATGTGCTGCATCTCTCTTCTCTGCAGCATCCCTTGTTTGTGGTTTGTTGGGGTGATTTTTGGTTGGCATGGGGTTTTTTTTGCAAACCACCCCATGCTGAACCTAGTGCTTGTCATCTTACAGAAATAAGAGTAATTTTCTTGGGGGGAAGGGAAAGCTTTGCTCATCCCGGAGCATCACGCCCAAACACGAGGATGCCCCTCTGGGAACCAGTGCGGCTGCTTCACCGAGCTTTGTCATCCTACAGTAATAAGAGTAATTTTCTTGGGGGAAGGGAAAGCTTTGCTCATCCCGGAGCATCACGCCCAAACACGAGGATGCCCCTCTGGGAACCAGTGCGGCTGCTTCACCGAGCCCAAACCTCCTTTATTATACATATTTATTTGTTTATCGTTATTTAACCTTTTCCTTCCTTTCTTCTTTGGCAACTGATCTGTTTGCCAAGTGCTTTTTTTCATCCCGCTCTGTTCCGACGCTAGCGCCGGACCTCCTGGGATCCCCGCCGCACGCGCCGGCGATGTCGCATCGCTCTCCGCATCTTGCCCATGAATTATTCACGCCGTTTGCAGGCTGCCTTGTGCATCCCGGAGTCGTCCCACCCTTGATTTTTAAGGCGTCGTGACAGGTTGAGGACTGGATGGGTTGCGTTAGGAGAAGGCGGGCGCGGGGCACGGCAGCGCGGCGGAGCAGATGTCGTGTAAAGTCACAGCGTGTTAACGCCGCGATGAGGCATCGCCGTGACGCTGCAAAGATGATACCACCCCGGAGAGGAAATGGGGCGTAGTGGTAATTAAGGATGCTCTGTACTGTGAGCATCTCCAGTGGCCACGATCGATTAAATCCCCTTGAGGAGCCGATCCTTGAAGCTTTGGGAGACGGGATGCTATGGGAGGAGGATGTGTTTTGCCTGGGTTTAGGCACCTGCAGCGAAGACGTTGGTACCAGAACAATTCATGCACTTTCCCTTAAGGATCAGCAGAGAGAAATAAGTGCCTTTAGGGTGCTATTATCTTGGGCTAATGTCCTCTTTTGTTGCTTTCTTCCTCATACATCTCCTTTTATCCCAGTTGACTATGAAGAGCATGAAGGTCATGGCCAAGGTGTGAATATCTAAAGACATCTCAGTTGGTGAAGGTGAAACCCACCGTGGGTTTCTTCCTTTGGTTGGATGCCAGGAGGGCCAAAAAAGTCAATGTGTGAAAGGTCTGCTCCCCTTACTGCTTGCAAACTGCCTGTATCCCACTGGCATCTTTGTAAGGAGCAAGTCAACTGGAAGGAAGCAAAATCTTGAACTTGGATTCAAAGCAGAAACCAAGCTTTGTTGGTGCCAAGCTTGGAAACGTTCGCTTCTGTCGCAGCGTGGGGGTTTGTCTTTGCAGCCTTCCCTGCCAAAAAAAATATCCCAGTATTACTAGAAACCTCACGGAGCCTGGCTCATATTGTTTCCAGCTCCTTCTCACGAGGATGGGATCCCATCCAATGCCCTCACCAGCATCCAGGGGCCCGTTGAGCATCTCCAGTTGGGTTTGGGGGTCTCTTGGAGCCAGGTGAGCTCCATACCTGGCAGAGAGGGATTTGAGGAGGAGACGCCATGCAGTTTTGCTCCCGCTCAGGCGGCGTCCCAAAATCCTCATTAAATTGCATGAGCTTGGCAGTATATAAACACGAAACTTGGACAAAGATGTGGTATTTTTCCCCCCAAAGTGCAATCAATTCCTTCAGTCTAAGTAAGAGCATCTATATTTAGTGATGGGAAGCCACTTAAGTATTGCAGACGACTCTGCTTGGGGGGGGGAGGGTGGATACCTTCACCAGGCATGAAGAAAAGCCTCCAAGTGCAGGAAATCTGGGGTTAAAGACCCCATTTTTTGTAGTCTGTCTCTGTAAAGGCGACTGTGCGTCCTCTACCACCCGTGGTGGTGCTCCTTTGCTTTGCTATAAGACGTGAAAGGAGGCCAGCAGCTCCCGGTTTGGAGGAGCTGAGGGGTTGGGTTTTAGTAAAGAGGCTTTTTATTTAAAATTGGCATCTGCGAGAAGCACAAGTCCATAATGGGGTTAATGACTCAGTCGCCGGTTCCCCGCGAGCCGGCAATAACCTGATAAATTGCTGAGTACACTCAAGCTCGCTTCGCCCGAGTCCCGGCTCAGGTTATTTCCTGCACGGTAGAGACCTCCAAGTAGGTCATTACTGCCTAATTACTGCCTAAACGCTCTCATTTGTCCTCCTCTTGTCAGCCGAGGCGTAGGACCGTGCCGCCAGCGATGGTGGAGATCCCTCCCAGCCTCATCCTTCCATATTCCCCAGGCCAACAAGAACGCAGGGAAAGGAAAATAAAAAGCTGGGGTTTGTGGGGTTTTTTTTGCTAATTGAAACAAAATTAATTCTATCCCAGCATGTGCTGGAGCTTTTTCTTTTCGATGTAAGCCAGGAACGAGCGTGTGGCATCTCGTGCAGCTTCTCCCATCTTCTCACTCACTTCTCCTCTTGCCTTGGCTCGCTTGGGTGCGAGCAGCCCCCTCACCTCCTCCAGCCAAAACCACTGCCAGTTTGGGAATATCTTCCCAGGTTTCATGGTATTGGGATGGATTATCAAGCTTTGGATGGGTTTAGATTATTTTTATTTTTTTTCCAGTTCTTACTGAAGTCTTTTTTCTTTTTTTTTTTTTGCATTGCACTCACAGCCCGACTTGTTGTCGCTGGGTGACAAGTTGATGAAAGCTGCTCCGAAAAGAGGGCGAGGAGATGGATTTGTGCGGGAAGGGGGGGAAAAAAAAAAAAAAAGAGAAAAGGGAAAAGGAGGGAGGGGAGGAGGTCGCGGAAGGAATAACAAGACGTTGAGATGCCACTTCGCTGCCAGCGCTCGCCTTGATTATCGGATTGCGGCTCTTCGGAGCTGGAGCGTGTGCTGCCTCCCCCCTCCTCCTGCCATGTGATTAATCCCCTCCTCTGTTTCTGGTGGCTTTTCCTATTTTTATATATATATATTTATATACTTTTATGTATTTCTATATTATATATTTAAAAAAAAATGTACACACATATATAAGCAAGAGCCATCTGGGTGCCAGCTGCATCCGCGGAAGATGGGGAAGGACAGACGTGGGTCTGGGGTGGTCCCTTCCCCACTTTAAATCTGCTGCACAAATATCTCCAGGAGGGTGGCTGGTGGCAAAATACCAGGCAAAATGGATCTTTTGC
Organism: Calidris pugnax; assembly: GCF_001431845.1. Lineage (NCBI taxonomy): Eukaryota > Metazoa > Chordata > Aves > Charadriiformes > Scolopacidae > Calidris > Calidris pugnax. Next base: position 92,858 of record NW_015090819.1, read on the forward strand.
TTAAAATAATAATTAATATGGGGTAATTTTACTTCCCTCCACCTTGGAGAGAGGAGTTAATGAAGTTTTCTTTATTAATAATACAGGATTTAGCAGAAGTTTAGCTGTGGAAAATGGCTTTCAGGACTGGGGTTTTCATCCATGGGGCAAAGTGTGCAGGGAATTGCAATTGGATTTGGGAGGGGGTTACTATTCCCTTGGGAATTGGGCAGTGGTCCTACCCCATGTCTAATCCTCTGCAGGGTCCTTCCTCTGGGTTTTGGGGAGCTCTTGGCTCCCCCAAACCTGACCCAGAGGCACCAACGCCCCCAATTTCACAGCAAGAAGAAAAGTCCATGGAGTCCAGCCTCCAATTTTGTGACACGATGGTTTTGCAAAGGAAGGGGGTTTCTCTATAGACGGGTGAGAGAGGATGCAGAGAAATGCAAATATCTTTATTATTATTATTATTATTATTATTATTATTATTATTTTGTTATTTTTTCCCCTTTTTCTTCTTACCTTGCACTTCCCCCAAGCTGTCGCTGGCAGCAGCCTCCTCTCCCCAAGGCAGCGGCACCTGTCTCCGGGATTATTTTTACCATCTCTTTTTGGCATCGCTCTCTCCTCCTGCACAAAACCGCCTCCTATAAATAACTCCAGCCTGAGCTCGTGCTCGCTCCCCCCCCTTCCCTCCTATCGCTCCATCTTCCTTTCTCCTTGCCTCGTCTGTCCCTTCGCCTGCGGAGAGGAAGATGCTTTAAGAACCAGGAGTGGGGGCTCCTCTTATCCAACACCCTCCCGAGCCTTTAAATCAGCTGCATCTAAGGCACGTGGGCGATACCCTGTAATTGGATTATGTGCAGAATAACTCACCCTAATTTTCTGCCCAAACCCCCCCCCACTAATGATTAATTCATAGACGGGATTGACTTTATTTTCTATCCTCCCTGATTCTTCCAAAGCTGGGCAGCTTCTCCCTTAAGATTTCCCACCATCCATATAATTCCCTGGTTTCTCACCCCCAAAAACCCTAAAGGTGAGATTTTCCCGAAGGAAAATGGTCATAATGATGTTTTTTTTCAGCCTTGTCCATGCACAATAGAGTCTGGTTCAAATAGATTAGGGGGGAAATTCCTGTACCTGGATTATGAATGGGGTCCCTTGGCCTGGGGGAATAAATATGATTTCCAGAAACAATTGCTGGGTCTGGATGAAGACATGAAGCTTCAAGAAGTAAAAATTACCCTGGTGAAAGCGTGTTAGTTTTTGGACCCTTTGGGGAAAAAGCTAAAATGAGCTTGAACTGGGGGGAGCACGAATAAATCTGGGTCTGGGTAGTGGAAACTTTGCACCCCATGCAACTGCAAATCCGTTTGGGGAAATGAGTCAGATCCCTGGGGATCGCGTGGATTGTGAATTTGGCTTTCACTTTGGATTTTTCCAAAAGGAAATTTGCCGGGGCTGGCGGCGGGGGTTGCGGTAATGAAATGCTGCTCACGCGCCCTAATGAAGTGCCGAAAAGACTCGACGCCGGGCTCCCAGCAAATTAGATCTGGATTATTGAAGCAATGAGAATTGAACGATCCGAGATGCTATCGGAGAGGGCGGGAGCGCCTCGCGGCACCCGAGCTGTATGTATTTAATTACCTGGAAGAAAATAAAAGGTATAAAAGCCCTCCAAAATCTGGACTCGAGGAGGATGAGAGGGGAGGGACCATCATCTGCGGTGGTGATGCTGGGTTGAGTGGGGATGCAGCCACCGAGACATGTAAATGGGGCTCTCTAGAGCATCTCCAGCTTTTCCTGGGCTGCATCTCTCCAAATTTGCTGGCAAAGGAGCTTTTTCTCCAATTCCTGGCTGGATTTGGCTCCGTACTCCTTTCCAAGACGTTCTCAGGTGTGTCTGCATCCCGGTGTGTGGTCCAAAAGCGTTATGTTTGGGAAATGAGACGCTTTAGTGGGCACGATGCTTGAGTTTCCCAGTAAAAAAAAGGGCTTTTTCGTCAAGTTTGCACCCAGTTCAGCCCCTTTCCCATATAGGTGCCCACACACGTGCCGAGGTGCTTGGGGCAAGCAGGATCTGGCCAGCACGTCCCCGCTTCTCCCTTGTGGTCCCCGGGGAAAGAGGGCACATCAGGGCATCCTCCTCCTGCCCAATAGCGGAGGCTCGGAGCTCATTGAAAAGCAGAGAACAATCAGATTTAATTAAACATAACCTTCCCTTTAGCAAGAAAATAAACCGCCTTCTCCTTCTAGAACAATTAGTATTTACAGCCCCCCCCCTTTGCTGTGCTCCCCCCCCCCACTTTTAATACCTCTCCTTTATTATCCCTGGCTGGCAACAGGCACTGTTTGATTTCCATAAATTAGCATGAGGAATTGGGGAGGGGGGGAAGAAGAAAAAAAGGCTGGAGAAATGGTATTTCTAAGCAATGAACTCGCTACAGAGAAAGATACAACAACACTCCCCGGCTGGAGGAGGGAGGTGGCAGGAGGAGGTGGGAAATGATGCTTTTTTTCTTTTTTTTTTTTTTTTTTAAAGTTCACCCGGTCCCTGGTGTTTCTCGGGAGATAAAAGCTTTCGCTGGCCTGGGCAGGGAGCCAAAATCCCTGTTTATCTGAACACAAATATAAAATATGATCTGCACAACAGCCGCTAATTCCCTGGTTTGGGTTTTTTTTTTTTCATGGGGAGGATCCGTCGCTCTCTGGCTTTTCGGTGCCGGGGAAATGTCAGCTCAAAGCTCCTGGGTGTTTCAGTGTGAGGAAAACCCCTCTGGTACCATCAAGGTCAAGCTTTGAGGATGGGATGAGGTTTTGGAGGCTCATTTTGCTTCTAGACTGGCTCATGCTGGGGATTTAAGTGAAGCCCCATCGCCCAGGTGGGGAGAAGGATGATGAACATCAAGGACCCCAGTGGTCCCATCTCTCAGGTGTGCGATTGGGTGATGCAAGTTCAACAAGTCAGATTTATCTGCGTTGGGTGCACTGTCCTGCACGACATCCTGGTCTCTAAATTGGAGATGCATGGATTTGATGGATGGACCGCTCAGTGGATAAGGAATCGACTGGAAGGCCACTCAAAGAGTTGTGGTCAATGGCTCGATGTGGAGACCAGTGACGAGTGGCGTTCCTCAGGGGTTGGTACTGGACTGGTGCTGTTTAACATCTTTCTTGACAACATGGATGTTGCAACCAAGGGCATCCTCAACAAATTTGCTGATGACATCAAGCTTTGTAGTGTGGTCGACACACTGGAGGGAAGGGATGCCATCCAGAGGGACCTGGACAGGCTGGAGAGGTGGGGCTGTGAGAACCTCACGAAGTTCAGTCAAGCCAAGTGTAAGGTCCTGCATGTGCGTCGGGGCGATTCCAAGCCCAAATCCAGCCTGGGTGGAGAATGGCTGGAGAGCAGCCCTGAGGAGAAGGACTTAGGGGTGTTGGTGGATGAGAAGCTCAATGTTACCTGGCAATGTGCGCTCACAGCCCAGAAAGCCCCCCACATCCTGGGCTGCATCCCCAGCAGCGTGGGCAGCAGGGCAAGGGGGGGATTCTGCCCCTCTGCTCTGGGGTGACCCCTTGCAGTGCTGCCTCCAGCTCTGGAGCCACCAACATCAGAAGGACATGGACCTGTTGGAGCGGGGCCAGAGGAGGCCACAGAGATGCTGGGAGGGCTGGAGCCCCTCTGCTGGGAGGGGGGGCTGAGAGAGTTGGGGGGGTTCAGCCTGGAGAAGAGAAGGCTCCGGGGAGACCTCAGAGTCCCTTCCAGTCCCTCAAGGGGCTCCAGGAAAGCTGGGGAGGGGGAGCTATGGGACAAGGGGGAAGGGTTTTAAACTGAAAGAGGACAGATTTAGGTGAGATCTCAGGAAAAAATTCTTTGCTCTGCTTTGTTGGGTAGCCTTCCTTCTGTTGGAACCATAGAATTCTCTTGGTTGGAAGGGACTTCTCATGATGGTATGGCTTAAGAGCTGGGAGAGAGGGCTTGGCATTAAGGAGATGCTGGGATGCTGCTTGTTCCTCTCCCTTGGAGCCTAACCATTGCCACCAGCTGCCTATAGGACATGCTTGTTTGCTCTGCTTTTTTGGGTAGTCTTCCTTCTGTTGGAATCATAGAATTCTCTTGGTTGGAAGAGACCTTTCATGATGGTATGGCTCAAAGCTGGGAGAGAGGGTTTGGCATTAAGGAGATGTTGGGATGCTGCTTGTTCCTCTCCATTGGAGCCTATACATTGCCACCAGCTGCCTATAGGACATGCTTCTTTGCCTATCTAAAGCCTTGATGGTGATGGACCACAGCGCACCTATAAATCTCATATCTAAATCCCTTCTGAGATGTTTCACCAGGTGTTATCTGGAGGCTCCGATGTAAAGCCATTTGGAGAAGAGCAGCTTGGAGGGTTTTTCTCTTCCCGATGAGAAATTGGTCCCTCAACAAAACTCATTGCCAAAACTTGGCTGATTTGGGGCAGAGGTAGATGTGGAGCAGCTTTGGGAGGGTGTTTGCATCAAATAAGCTGCTTCCTGTTTCCCACATCTTAAAATCATTGTATTATTTGTTCACTTTAAGTGTTTTTTTTTTTAATATATTATAGGTAGAAAGTGCTATCTGCAGTGTATCTGTTTACACTCTTATCCCAAGCCGTCAATCAACCTTTCTGATTATGTAGGTGTGATTGACGGGTGCGGAGAGGTGACATCACATCTGCTCACAATATTTGGGGAGGGGATAATGAATGGCTTGCAGTGATTTATGACAGTGCCAATCAAGGTGTGCGGTCACGTTGGAAAAACCCCCCGGGGGTGTTGCTCAGCCCCCGTCCCGGCAGCATCCTTGAGGCAGGGTTTATATCTGCAAGATTACCAGGGGTTCAAAAGTTCTCGTTGATGTATTTTTGTCTATTTTGAGGATGGGGAAGGTCTAAACCAGCTGAAACGTGTAACTGGATTTGAGGAGTTGTTATAGGAACGCCAGGACTCAATCTGCTCTCACCCAAGAGGAAGAAATTCCCAGAAAGTCAATTTAACTGACACGTCTGAATGAATTTTTAGTTAAAATCGCATGTAAATGCCATTTTCTTCTTCTTAAATGACCTCGGTGAAAGACGACTAACCTGACATCGTTTTTTTGCTGCCCGGGCAAGCCCTTGCCTGTAGACATTTAGAGACAGCAATTACCAAAGCCTTCTTCTCCCAGCACTTGCTCACCCCACGACAGAGGGATGTCCTTCAGGGACAAGGGTAGGAATATTTCTAAGGGGAATTTTGCTGCTCTTTCTCCCATTTTGAGGCATTTTTGGGGGCACCAGAGCATTTTTCCAGCTCTCTTTTGGTTTTCCAGGCTGAATTTTTTTTTCCCCGCCCCAGGAGACTTTAATTTGCGCTGCCAACTCAGGGGTGTTGACAGAGATATTTTTTTTAAACTTTTTTTATCTAGGCTTGAGTTTGCTTTTCCCTGTGGAAATGCAGTCCTTGGAGGCGATGGCAGAGAGAAAATCAGATTTTTAGAGAGACACCCCACCCACCCACAAATTCTCCCCGTGGTCCCCTGGGCGCACGCACCACCCTGACACAAAGAAGAGCATCCCATGGGGGGGGTGGAAAAAAAGGAGAAAAACATAATCTTTCAGACAAGAGAGAAAAAACAAGGAGTGAGGAGCTGCAAGCTGGAAAATGCCCTTTTTTTTGGGTGCACTGCCGCATTCGGCATCCCTAAAAGTGCCCCATTTCCCCCCCAGTTTGTAGGATGTTGGCCCATTCCTGAGCTCACCCTCCTTGTTTTTCTCTTGGTCCGTGTCTATTTTATATATATATACAAGTGTGAGTATATATATATATAAATATATATATGAGAATATAACTATATATAACTGAATATATATAAAAATAAATATATATCAATATATACACACACATCTCTCTGTGTGTGCCTGCAATTTCCCCAACCCTCTCTTTTTTTTTTATTTTTTTTATTTTTAAAGCGAGCTGATTTTTTCAGTTGATAATCCTTTGAATGTCGCCTCTCTTCCCCACACAAATCCCCGCAGCTGTTAGGACTTCAAATCCTTCATCCATCAAGAGAGGGAAGGAAAAAGGCGGGGGACTGGGGAAAAGGAGGGGGGAGGTGGGAATGAAAGAGCGACCCGACACGCGCAAAAGCACCAGAGCCTGGAAAAAGGCGCCGGCGACGCGGTTGATGCATAAACCGGGGAAAATTTCTGGCACTCGTCGTATCATTAATCTGTCTAAAGTGGCTTTGATCTCTTCTGCTTTAATTAACTTATAATTATAATGTGATTATATTATTTTTTGTGTGGGTTGAAGCGGTTTCGCAGCAGGGATGGGCTCTGCCCATCACCGTCCCCGTGGAGATGGGGGAGCCTTTCTGAGGTACCTCCATGAACCTCCCCCCCTTTGGATGGGGGGACCTGGTTTAAGATTCCTTTTCATGGAGCATCCCTTGGGGGCTCAAGCTCCAAAAAAACCTTCCAAAAAGCCATTTGGCAAGAAAATGCTCATGGCAATTTGAGATTTGAGGTCACCCATCAGCTGGTACCAGCAGCGATCGCCCTGGCATCTCTTGTACTCAGGAGCAGTTGAGTTGGGGATTTTGGGCCAGTTTGCTGCAAAAATCTGATTTCTGCAGTGATGAAGCAATTTGTGAACTGGCCAAATTTCTAAAATAAGGGGAGGAAAAAGAAATGGGGGTGTGAGGTGCATGGAATTGCCCCAAAAGCTGTGCCTCGTGCTCCTGGGGCACCTGGACCACAAATAGCCCTTCACAGGAGCAACTGCCCCGGGGACAGGGAGCAGCTCGTGGTCATCATTAGCCAGGTGGAGTTTTTAAACCTTATTTTTGGGTCTGTTTGCCTCCTTTCACATGTCTCCATCTCTGATCGTTTTATAAGCCCGAGGGTGGGTATTTGGCTTTTCCAAGTGGGACACCTTTGCCGTGCAAATTGGTTTCCTTTAGGAAGAATTAAAGGGGATTTTAGGGATGGAGCTGAAAAAAAAAAAACAAAAAAAAAAAAAACAAAAAAAAAAAACCCCAAATCATCCTTCTTGCAGGTGCTGATGAAGCGTGTTTGCCCTGGGAAGGGGAAGAGGGCCAGGCTGATATCAGATGATATCCCTTTGGGTCATACACATTCCCTCAAAATTGCTATTGAGCAGCTGCTTTGCACCAGCATCTGGGGTTTGGTGCTGTGGGGAACACAGAAAATACAGCAAGAAGGGGATTTGTACGTAATTTTTGCCCCCAACGATGCAATGCTGCTTTGTCTTGAGTTTTTCCTCATTGGTTTTCCTTGTCCTGCTGAACCAGTGGGTGCCAGAGCAGGGATGGGGGGATGCAGAGCTGTGTTGCTGTCCTACAAAATATGGGGGCATCTGGAAGTTCTTGTTAAATCCAGAGCCTGAACTGAGGTTGGGTTTGGTTGGGCTCTTCCTCATCT
>NW_015090819.1:101685-134483 GCF_001431845.1 Calidris pugnax
AGAGGAGACGCTGCCACCGGCAGGACAGAAGAGCCCAGAACCCAAAACTGCTTCTGCTCGTGGTCTGGGAGCAAACCCAAGGTGGTCTCTGGGACACGGGATCAGCCGGGTGGCATCTACAAACTGCTGCTACACAGAGCGTCCCTGGATGTGCTACCAGGTTTTTTTGAATACCAAGAGCACCCTCTCCCACAAGGACAGGCTGAGAGAGTTGGGGGGGTTCAGCCTGGAGAAGAGAAAGCTCTGTGGAGACCTCAGAGTCCCTTCCAGTCCCTCAAGGGGCTCCAGGAAAGCTGGGGAGGGGGAGCTATGGGACAAGGGGGAAGGGTTTTAAACTGAAAGAGGACAGATTTAGGTGAGATCTCAGGAAAAAATTCTTTGCTCTGCTTTGTTGGGTAGCCTTCCTTCTGTTGGAACCATAGAATTCTCTTGGTTGGAAGGGACTTCTCATGATGGTATGGCTTAAGAGCTGGGAGAGAGGGCTTGGCATTAAGGAGATGCTGGGATGCTGCTTGTTCCTCTCCCTTGGAGCCTAACCATTGCCACCAGCTGCCTATAGGACATGCTTCTTTGCCTATCTAAAGCCTTGATGGTGATGGACCACAGCGCACCTATAAGTCTCATATCTAAATCCCTTCTGAGATGTTTCACCAGGTGTTATCTGGAGGCTCCGATGTAAAGCCATTTGGAGAAGAGCAGCTTGGAGGGTTTTTCTCTTCCCGATGAGAAATTGGTCCCTCAACAAAACTCATTGCCAAAACTTGGCTGATTTGGAGGCAGAGGTAGACGTGGAGCAGCTTTGGGAGGGTGTTTGCATCAAATAAGCTGCTTCCTGTTTCCCACATCTTAAAATCATTGTATTATTTGTTCACTTTAAGTGGTGTTTTTTTTATATTATAGGTAGAAAGTGCTATCTGCAGTGTATCTGTTTACACTCTTATCCCAAGCCGTCAATCAACCTTTCTGATTATGTAGGTGTGATTGACGGGTGCGGAGAGGTGACATCACATCTGCTCACAATATTTGGGGAGGGGATAATGAATGGCTTGCAGTGATTTATGACAGTGCCAATCAAGGTGTGCGGTCACGTTGGAAAAACCCCCCGGGGGTGTTGCTCAGCCCCCGTCCCGGCAGCATCCTTGAGGCAGGGTTTATATCTGCAAGATTACCAGGGGTTCAAAAGTTCTCGTTGATGTATTTTTGTCTATTTTGAGGATGGGGAAGGTCTAAACCAGCTGAAACGTGTAACTGGATTTGAGGAGTTGTTATAGGAACGCCAGGACTCAATCTGCTCTCACCCAAGAGGAAGAAATTCCCAGAAAGTCAATTTAACTGACACGTCTGAATGAATTTTTAGTTAAAATCGCATGTAAATGCCATTTTCTTCTTCTTAAATGACCTCAGTGAAAGACGACTAACCTGACATCGGTTTTTTGCTGCCCGGGCAAGCCCTTGCCTGTAGACATTTAGAGACAGCAATTACCAAAGCCTTCTTCTCCCAGCACTTGCTCACCCCACGACAGAGGGATGTCCTTCAGGGACAAGGGTAGGAATATTTCTAAGGGGAATTTTGCTGCTCTTTCTCCCATTTTGAGGCATTTTTGGGGGCACCAGAGCATTTTTCCAGCTCTCTTTTGGTTTTCCAGGCTGAATTTTTTTTTCCCCGCCCCAGGAGACTTTAATTTGCGCTGCCAACTCAGGGGTGTTGACAGAGATATTTTTTTTTAAACTTTTTTTATCTAGGCTTGAGTTTGCTTTTCCCTGTGGAAACGCAGTCCTTGGAGGCGATGGCAGGGAGAAAATCAGATTTTTAGAGAGACACCCCACCCACCCACAAATTCTCCCCGTGGTCCCCTGGGCGCACGCACCACCCTGACACAAAGAAGAGCATCCCATGGGGGGGGTGGAAAAAAAGGAGAAAAACATAATCTTTCAGACAAGAGAGAAAAAACAAGGAGTGAGGAGCTGCAAGCTGGAAAATGCCCTTTTTTTTGGGTGCACTGCCGCATTCGGCATCCCTAAAAGTGCCCCATTTCCCCCCCAGTTTGTAGGATGCTGGCTCATTCCTGAGCTCACCCTCCTTGTTTTTCTCTTGGTCCGTGTCTATTTTATATATATATACAAGTGTGAGTATATATATATAAAAATATATATATGAGAATATAACTATATATAACTGAATATATATAAAAATAAATATATATCAATATATACACACACATCTCTCTGTGTGTGCCTGCAATTTCCCCAACCCTCTCTTTTTTTTTTATTTTTTTTATTTTTAAAGCGAGCTGATTTTTTCAGTTGATAATCCTTTGAATGTCGCCTCTCTTCCCCACACAAATCCCCGCAGCTGTTAGGACTTCAAATCCTTCATCCATCAAGAGAGGGAAGGAAAAAGGCGGGGGACTGGGGAAAAGGAGGGGGGAGGTGGGAATGAAAGAGCGACCCGACACGCGCAAAAGCACCAGAGCCTGGAAAAAGGCGCCGACGACGCGGTTGATGCATAAACCGGGGAAAATTTCTGGCACTCGTCGTATCATTAATCTGTCTAAAGTGGCTTTGATCTCTTCTGCTTTAATTAACTTATAATTATAATGTGATTATATTATTTTTTGTGTGGGTTGAAGCGGTTTCGCAGCAGGGATGGGCTCTGCCCATCACCGTCCCCGTGGAGATGGGGGAGCCTTTCTGAGGTACCTCCATGAACCTCCCCCCCTTTGGATGGGGGGACCTGGTTTAAGATTCCTTTTCATGGAGCATCCCTTGGGGGCTCAAGCTCCAAAAAAACCTTCCAAAAAGCCATTTGGCAAGAAAATGCTCATGGCAATTTGAGATTTGAGGTCACCCATCAGCTGGTACCAGCAGCGATCGCCCTGGCATCTCTTGTACTCAGGAGCAGTTGAGTTGGGGATTTTGGGCCAGTTTGCTGCAAAAATCTGATTTCTGCAGTGATGAAGCAATTTGTGAACTGGCCAAATTTCTAAAATAAGGGGAGGAAAAAGAAATGGGGGTGTGAGGTGCATGGAATTGCCCCAAAAGCTGTGCCTCGTGCTCCTGGGGCACCTGGACCACAAATAGCCCTTCACAGGAGCAACTGCCCCGGGGACAGGGAGCAGCTCGTGGTCATCATTAGCCAGGTGGAGTTTTTAAACCTTATTTTTGGGTCTGTTTGCCTCCTTTCACATGTCTCCATCTCTGATCGTTTTATAAGCCCGAGGGTGGGTATTTGGCTTTTCCAAGTGGGACACCTTTGCCGTGCAAATTGGTTTCCTTTAGGAAGAATTAAAGGGGATTTTAGGGATGGAGCTGAAAAAAAAAACAAAAAAAAAAAACCCCAAATCATCCTTCTTGCAGGTGCTGATGAAGCGTGTTTGCCCTGGGAAGGGGAAGAGGGCCAGGCTGATATCAGATGATATCCCTTTGGGTCATACACATTCCCTCAAAATTGCTATTGAGCAGCTGCTTTGCACCAGCATCTGGGGTTTGGTGCTGTGGGGAACACAGAAAATACAGCAAGAAGGGGATTTGTACGTAATTTTTGCCCCCAACGATGCAATGCTGCTTTGTCTTGAGTTTTTCCTCATTGGTTTTCCTTGTCCTGCTGAACCAGTGGGTGCCAGAGCAGGGATGGGGGGATGCAGAGCTGTGTCACCGTCCTACAAAATATGGGGGCATCTGGAAGTTCTTGTTAAATCCAGAGCCTGAACTGAGGTTGGGTTTGGTTGGGCTCTTCCTCATCTCCAATGAGAGCCATGCACATCTCTCCAGCCACCCCTAAATCCTCGCAGCACCGGGAGACCTACTTTCTGCTCCATTTTTTGCTGAAGTGCGAGTGATTTCTGCATCCAAATTGCAAATTAACATGGGTGGTCAAACAAGCTGGTATCAATCCACTTTGTGCACCTGAAATTTCACGTGCTGGTCCGTGGAGGCAGATGCAGGCAAGAAAATTAGGGGTTTGAGCTGGGAATATCTTCAGCAATGATGTTTGGGTGTGTTGGTGGATGCTCTGCAGGGACTGTACGAGGAAAGCAGAAATGGCATCCCTCCAAAAAACCTCTTTGGCATAACCAAGGGGTAAAGGCAGGACTATTTCCTCGGAAACTTTTGGAGCCAAGAGCCAGCCCCAACCTCAGAAGGACATGGAGCTGTTGGAGCAGGGCCAGAGGAGGCCATGGAGATGCTGAGAGGGCTGGATCCCCTCTGCTGTGAGGACAGGCTGAGAGAGTTGGGGGGGTTCAGCCTGGAGAAGAGAAGGCTCCGGGGAGACCTCAGAGCCCCTTCCAGTCCCTCAAGGGGCTCCAGAAAAGCTGGGGAGGGACTCTGGATGAGGGAGGGGAGCCATAGGAGGAGGGGGAAGGGTTTGACACTGAAACCGGGAGATTTAGGTTAGATATTAGGAAGAACTTGTTTGGTGTGAAGGTGGTGAGAGCCTGGCCCAGGTTGCCCCGAGAAGTTGTGGCTGCCCCATCCCTGGAGGGGTTCAAGGGCAGGTTGGAGGGGGCTTGGAGCAACCTGCTCTGGTGGGAGGTGTCCCTGCCCAGGGCAGGGGGTGGCACTGGGTGGCCTTTAAGGTTTCTTCCAACCCAAACCATTCTATGATGGTTAATTAAGGAATGTATCACTGGCTGGAGCCTCCTGGGTCACCTGCTTCCATCATGTTGCTTAGTCCCCATCCTTGCATCTTCGAGAAACAAATTGCAACTAATAGATTGCTGAAGCTCTCCCTCTTCTTGCAGTCAGTGCCTGCACCCCCTGGATGCACCCAAAATTAAGGGATGTATCACTGGCTGGAGCCTCCTGGGTCACCTGCTTCCATCATGTTGTTTAGTCCCCATCCTTGCATCTTAGAAAAACAAATTGCAACTCATAGATTGCTGCAGCTCGCCATCTTCTTGCAGTCAGTGCCTGCACCCCCTGGATGCACCCAAAGCTGGTGGCAACAGCAAGAGGATGTGGTTTGGATGGGGTAGGAGAAAAGAAGTGTGATTTGGGGGATTCCAACCCGCTCTAAATGATGACAGCATCCAGTCCATGGGCTGTTAGGCTCACCAGAGACTGGACTGACCTGAGTCGTTGGCTCATCTGACTGGGAGAGGATGTCCGCTTGTCTGTCTACACTGCACCCCCTGTTCAAAAGAGAGGCAGAAGTGGTTCCAACCTTCCTGCCCAGCTCAGAAATTCAATTAAAATGAAATGCCTATTGATTTTGCAATCAACATTTCAGGAGGACTCTTATGCTCACTTGCTCTGAAATAATCAGCCCAGTAAGAAAACTGGTCAGTAGGATGCAGCAAAAAGCAATTGCACGTCTCTGTTGCATGCATGGAGTTCTTCAAGATGAGTAGCATGGCCCAGATATTCCCCTTGGCATCTCCTGGGGATATTTGATGGCAATATTGCCTTTGGACTGTGGGAAATTTAGCTCTTCCCCTCCCATAAAGGACCCTGTGGTGTGCTGGTGTCCTGTCCCCAAACCCCAGGTCACGGAGAGCCCCAGCTGGTCAAAGCTTGAGGAGTTTGGAGTTGTTTGCGAGGGTTTGGAGGACACCAAAGTGTGTCTTGGGCTGTGGGGCCCAGTTGAGTTTGTCCAGCTGTGAATAGTGGCGGTTGAGGAGACAGTGGGACTCCCCACCAGGAGAAATGCTGCCTTCACAGCAGCACGGTGCCCATTTCCAAGGCTGTGACCTTTTGCCAGAAGATGCTCATGGAGGAGGTTATGATGAAGATCTCATTCGCACCTGTCAGGCTGGGAAATAGGCACCTGCTGGCAGAAGAAATACCATATCTCACTCAAAAATTGTATTTAGTGGTGGTGGACAGCAGTGGAGACCACTGTTGAGTGACACAGGTGAGACCAAAAGTCAAGGGACAGACCTTGTCCCAATCGTTGGAGCCACCCCTACTTCATGGAGGTGCTGCAAGAAAGTCCCATTTATAAAAAGCATCACTTGGGTCTGTTAATATATTAGAATTATAATTTAGAAAATCAAAGGATTGGTTCCTAAAGATGGTCCCCAGGCAATTTGTGTCAAATCCAGCCTTGGAGACAGACTTGCACACAGGTGGCAGAGGGATGGTACATCTAACAGGAGACATCTCGATTGAATTATAATCTATTAAAAAAATAATCCCAATGCGTTGCAAAAATTCTGCTGGTTTCGCCAGGATCCTGTCTGGGGAGGAAAGGTCTGGAGAGAGCAGAAATGCTCCGTTTCATCTTTTTTTTTTTTTCAGAACCTAAATGCTTTATTTATTTATTTCCCCCACTTTGAAGCATTTGGGCTTCAATTTGGTTTTGAAATACAGAAGCCGACGTTTCAGAAAAGCCTAAACCGATGCTTTCGGAGGAGTTTTCCTCCAGAGAGATGGGGAAATCTGGATTTTTCTTTGATTTCTTTTTTTTCTTTGAGGAAACATGAGTGAAATCCAATTTTCGCGTTTGCGGGGCGCGAGTTTCTGAACTTGGTGTTATCTGCTTGGGATAGGTGTTACTCATCGGGCAAAAAAAAACCCCCAAAAACCTGGATTTCTTTGTGCTGTCTGCTGCACGCAGGAGATTACAGGTACCCCAAGGAATTTATCGCAATACAGGTCACCGTGCAAGGGCAAGGTGGAAAAAATCCTCCCTAGAGAAAAGATAACCAGCTCCTAAGCTTTTTTCCTCTGTACCCAGCCCTAATTTTTTTTTTTTTTTTTCACATGAGATATTCACATTTTTGGAGTTCATATTTTGCCTGTGCTCAGGGAGCAGCTCCCAGGTGGTTTTGCACCATCAAGAATGACTTCAGCCCATTGTGTCACTATCTGAAATTAAATTGAAGCAAGTTTCTGTTCTTCTCCATCGATTAATGCCTACTTGGATTTATTATGGATTTAGTATTTATTGATATTTATTGCAGGCAGAAAATGTAGAGGGGCTGTTCCCCCAGCGGGTGTAAATTGGTGTTGCTCCTTGGCAATCAATAGGACCTGGGGGGATTTACACCAGCTGCTGTGGGCACCCATAGCAGATCAAAAATTGACCGATTTTGTAATATTTTACATCATTTTTTGTGCCCTTCTCCATAGCTATATGTGTGGGGATAAGGAGGGAAAATGAGTGTTTTCTTGCGTTGCCCAAAAAAGTTGGTTCTTGCATGATTTGGCCAAGGTGGATGGGTGTTGAATTAAGCTGTGTCAAAAGAAGTCCTCCTAAGGGTACTGGAAAATGGAGGGACCATTGGATCCCAGTAAAAATCAGGTAACTGGGGTGGCTGGGCCAGAAATAAGAGCCAGAATGATGCAATTTGTTCTGAAACAGCCTTTTGGTGCCTGTGGTGGGAGGTACACAAAAAACCCAAACCTATTGCACAGCCATGAGAGATAGGACCTCCCAAATACAGCAGAAACTTTCATCAAAAATAACTTAAACAGGAAAAAAAAATCTATAAAATGGCTGAGCTCTTGCAACCTCAGCGTAAATCCTGGGGTGAGCCATTGTGGGGTCTCACAGCTCGGCGCTGAATCAAGAAGCAGATCAATGTTATTTATTTTTATTATTATTTTTTTTTCTCCCCAAGCAGAATTCATAATATTTTATGGCAAAATCAATGCAAATCTCCATGAATAGAGCACTGGTGTGGTGTAGAAAAATAAGGAGCGGGTTGAAACCACCCAAGGGCACATCATGCTTGGAGGGAGGGGTTTTGGGGACCAGCTTGTGGACCAAGAGTGATTCTCGGCCTCAAAATCCCCTCCCTACCTCGGCTTCTCCCTGGGAAATTGAGACCAAATCTGAAATCTTGCAGCTTTCCGCCCTGATTTCATGATTTTTAGCCCCAGAATACTTAGCGTGTTTCCTCTTCCCCACTCTTGGGATGGAGCTGTGGGGTGCTGGGCTCCTTTGCTGTGAAAATGTGTCCTCTTGCCTAGAAATAGCCAAAACAACCTGAATATTCATAAATGTAGCCTGCAAGAGGTGCTGCCATACATTGGAGGAGGCTGCTGCGAGCTTGCAGAAAGCCTTATTTTTAGGAATTCAACCCTGAATCCATGCAGATAATTGGTTGCATGAAGTTTAGCTGCTGTGAAATAGCTGCACGTTGCATTTTTCCCATTAAAAAACCACCCCAAAGCATCAAATTATCCCAACAAGGGATGGACACGTAGGGATTTTGGGTCAGATCAAGACGGAGATTGGAGCCTGTTGCGATGTCCTGCCTGGCGCTTGCTCAGCCGAATCCACCAGGACTTGTTAATAATAAATAAAAAGTCAGTTTTTTTCAGTCTGCAAAGGCACTCGCAGGCTTCGACTCACACCCAGCGAGATATTGCCTTCCCTGGGAGATAGTGATCAGGAGCGAAATGCAGCATCCCCCCTGAAACGTGTCAGTTTGTATAAAAGGCAGCAGGCACCGATGGAAATGTGGGAAATTGGGATGGAGAAGGGATGGAGAGGGGATGCTCCCATCCAGCTGCCTCATCCTACACCCCAGCACCCGCTCGGCCCTCGTCTTCTCCTTATTCATCATGATTAAGCCTCGAAATTGGCCAAAGACAGGGAAAAAGGTGCCAATTAGAAGCTTTATTTCAGCTATCCGTCTTCCTTTCAGGCCCTCGGCTCGCCGGAGAGGGACCAGTGGCAAATGAAGAAAGACTTAAACGCCCCCAAATGACTTCCAAAATGTTTAAATAAGACTTCCATCAGTCTTTCCCCTTTTTGACCAGGCGTTTCAGCGGGCTGGAAAGGGGATGATTTACGGCTTGCGGCTCCCTAATGGCCTCAGCATCGCCCCGGCGGCTGCGGGGAGGGAGGAAGAGGAGTAGTGCGGGGGCGATGAAGGCTGAAGGTCAAGGGAGTGGGGTTTCAAACTTGGGAGAAAAAAAAAAAAGAAAAAATCCATTTAAGGATTTATGATATTTTTTCTGGGCACTTGTGTTTAAAATTTGGCATCTTTTTTCCTTGGAAAAATTAAAAAGGCAGAGGGGAGAGGGGAAGCATGAAATGTTTAAAGCCACACAGTGAAATGCATATTGATTGAACCGATCATTTTTTAAAGGCTTTCAGTAGTCAGTCTTTCTGGAGATTATAAATATATATATGTGTTTCCCCTCTGATTCGGGGCAGACGCATTTATCAATATCCTATGGAGAAACTGCTCCCCTGGCCCCGTCCTCCCGGGGCAGAGCTGGGCTTTAGGAAGCAGAAAACAGTGGCATTTTGCAACGTGGGGACATGTTTATCCCAAAATTTGGATTAAACACAACATTTACACCTCCCACCTAATTTATCTCTATCACCTGTATGGTGTTTTTTTTTTCCTCCACTTTTTATTTTTATTAGCCCATTAAAGATAAAGTTGAATTGAATTAACAAGATTTGCCAGGACTGGCTGTGTTTGAACCCCTCTCTTGCCTTTAAAATTTGAATTTTTACCCCAAATTGCCACCCAGTAGATAGAAATCTACTAGAGTTTCTAGTAGATATTTACTAATATAATATCTAAAATAATAATTTACTAGATATCTACTAATCTAGTAGATAGAAATCTACTAGAAATCACCAGAAATAATATATAAAAGCAGATATTGGGGGGAAAATTGGGAAAAATGCTGCGTGGTAGATGGCTGTAACCACCACCGAGGTCTTGGTAATGAGGGAACACTGGGAATTTGTGGAAAGCCAGGATTATTTTTTTTAAAGGCTGAAGGATTTCTTCACCTCTACCAGTCCCTTTTGCCCGTTGTGCTTGTGGAGCAAGGAAAAGAGAGCAAATCCTCTGGCGACCGATTCCCGAGCCGGGATCATCAGTAACAGGAGCGAAAGTAGCCGGAATAAATCTTGTTGGGAAATTAAAGCAGTTTAGGAGGAGACAGGAAGGGTCGGGGGGGAGAAAAAGGCCATTTACGGATTTCAACCTTAAATGAATGAATCCAGGAGAAATGCAAAGAGAGGGGTGAGAAATGCAATTTTTCTGTCCGGGATGAAGGCACGAGCTGCAGAGCAATATTTGAGTGAATCCCTGTGGGTTTGGTTCATCTCAGCCCTGATTTATGCAAAATTTAGCTTTGAAACTTCCCCTGCCATCCTCTTCCACCTCCCCGTACCCTCCCCGAGGCCCAATCCATCTCTTTTTTCTTCCCAAATCCATTCTTTCTTTTTTTTTAACCCACAACTCCATTTCTTTTTTTTCTTCCCCAATTCACCTTTATTCTCTTGTGGCCTCTCCACCAACTTGTACATGGAGTGGTTTTGGGTTCAGAAAGCGGATTTTGGGGGTTTGGAGCAAGACTTTTTGGGCTCAGAAAGAGGCTTTGGGTTCTGAGCAAGACTTTTCAGGTTCGGAGTGAGGCTTTCTGAGTTTAGAAAGAGGCCTTTTGGGCTCGGAGAGAGGCTTTTCGGACTCGGAGCAAGGGCTGTTGCATTTAGAGGCTTTTCAGACTCGGAGCAAGGCCTTTTGGGTTTAGAAAGAGGCCTTTTGGGCTTGGAGAGAGGCTTTTTGGACTCAGAGTGAAACCTTTTGAGGTTAGAGGCCTTTTGGGCTCAGATTGAGGCCTCTTGGCTCTAGAAAGAGGCCTTTTAGGGTTTAGAAAGAGGTTGTTTGGACTCGGAGAGAAGCCTTTTGGGTTTAGGAAGAGGCCTTTTGTGCTTGGAGCGAGGCCTTTTGGAGTTAGAAAAAGGCTTTTCAAACTCGGAGTGAGGCCTTTTGGGTTTAGAAAGAGGCCTTTTGGGTTCAGAAATAGGCTTTTCAGACTCAGAGCGAGGCCTTTTGGGGTTGGAAAGAGGGTTTTTGAGTTTAGAAAGAGGTCTTTTGGGATCGGAGCGAGGCCTTTTGGGGCTCCAAAAGGAGATTTTTGGTTCAGAAAGCAGTTTTTGGCTCTGGAAGCAGAACGTGGCAGGGATGGGGAGGTTCTGGGTGGGTTTTTTTTGCTGTGCTCCTCATCAGGTTCAGCTCCTGGGCTGGGTGGGCAATGCCTTGGGGAGCAGGAAGGCAACCAACCCTGAGCTTGCAGAGTTTTGGGGGGGCTGCTCCTTACTCAGTCCATGGTGGTGAAATCCTGGGGGGCTTTTTTTAGCCCCTGGGCTGAATTCAAGTTGATTCTGGACCCCCTTTTCCCCTCCCCACGGGAGTTTTATCCGCACGCGGGTGCAGTGGGTGGATCTATCCATCACCAAGCTGCAGTGGGATTATTTCCCCCCTCTCTTTTCTTTATTTATAGGCATCCTATGGGGGCTGGGGAAAAAAAAAATCTTAATATCGTGGGGTTATATAATGCCTTGCGTGCCAAAGTGCTTGATAAGGTGGGAAAAGCTTCACCCACCAGAGAAAAGGAATTGCTGCGGGAGCGGGAAGCTCCTCGGTATGCAACGAGCAGCCGGGATGCTGCAAGCAAGAGTTTTGGGGGGATTTCTGCCAACTTTGTGCGTGTTGTGGAGTAGGGTTGGCTTTCCCCACCGTGGGATGATCCGTCTGGATCTGTCTCCAGCAAACCAAGGGGAAGGGATGGGGTTAATGGTGCTGATGTGGAAAAGCAGAAAGGGAGAGGTTTTGCAGGAAATCTGGGGGTTTCCTTGGTTTTTGCAGGAGCAGAGCATCTAATTTGTGCTGGGATGGTGACAGACTTTGTGTTACTGTAAATTTGAGACCACCGAAGATGGGATCTTCTCCCTCCTTTAATTAACCTGAACAGAATTGAGAGCAAGCGTTGCAGGGGAGAGGCATCCTGCTGATTCAGCATCCTCAGGAGCTGCGTTTTGGGCTCTCCAGGTTTTGAGGCTTCAAATTTTTTCAGTGTTGAGCCCTTGGCAGCGATGATGCTCTGCCAGGAGTAAAGGGCAGAGATGCAGCTCCAGAGAGGAGATGGGGTGCTGAGCCCCGATGCCTCCATCACGCAGATGACAGTGCAGAGAGCTGCCAGTAATGGGCTGATTTCCAAGCCTGGGGAAATCATATTAACCCTCTGGGGGCTTTAATTTGTTATTGGGAGATGAGGGATCGATGGGCCCAGATCCTAAATGGAGCATTAGTGCATTAGCAGCAGTTCTGCGGAGTGACAGCGGCCCTAATGCAATTTCCCCAGGCTGTGGCCAGTTGCCTGTCCTGCCCATACCCCGTCCCTACCTGCTTTCATGTTCCCAAGGCCAAATTCCCTCTAACTCCATCTTCTCATGCAGTTTAAGAGGCATTTCTCAGCTTTCAGCCATCTCCTGTGCCTGGTCAAGTTTTTTTTCTTCCTCTTCCTGTCAGGATGTGTGTAAAAAGGCATTTACCTAAAATATTTTCCCTCCTCATAAATCAGATTGGTGTCCTCACCCAAGCAATGCCGAGCTAATTAGAGAATTACTGCATGATGGATTCTAAAAAAAATACTCAAAATCCAAAACGATATCTAGCAGAGGAATTAATTTGGCAAATGTTTGACTCGGGCACTGTCATCCTATCCTTTCATCCTATCCTTTCCTTCTCAGTGTCAAAACCAGCGCTGGCTAAAAGGACTTTGAGTAATTTCCTATTAATCAATCTCTTTTTAAGAGGAGCTCAAAGGACATTCAAGGCCAAGGATGGAAATGAAGGCACGGGGCCAAATTAAACCCCGGCACAACGTTACGGAGTCCAGCGACGGCAGGCAGCAAGGCACTGAAGTCACAGCAGGCAGGGAGGAGCTGGGGGTCCTGAATTCTCAGATTTCCAAATATTGCATGGAAATATTCCCAGGGCAGGCAGAGGAGTAGAAACACAGAGAGGTGCTCAGCCGTGATGCTTTTCTGCTGCTCCCGTCAGCTGCGGTCCAGCAGCAGACCTGTGAGTACCGGGTTTTAGGGATGCTGGGGCAGGCAGCATCCAATCTAAAGGTGGTTTTAATTGTGGTGACGGCACGTCTCTCACAGGGAGGCCCAGCCCGAGCTGGGAATAGGGCTGTGAAGGATGGAGAAGGCGAAATGAAGCTGAAATAGCAAGGAGGAGGATGAATAGGGGAAATAAGAGGCCAAAGTGGTGATACCCGCACTCCAAGGGTTCGCTCTGCATGGGATGCTGCCGCAGCCTTGCAGTGATTTTGGGGGGAGGTGGAAGAGGGTGGGGTGCACCCTCCCAAACCCCACTTTTCCAGGGAAAAAGCCTCCCCCATCCTGACTTTCACGCTGCTGCCTCAAAAGGCTTTTGTTGCCAGCACGGGGCTGGGGAGAGATGAGTTGCGAAGGGAGCGTCGGAAGGCGGAGGGACCCTGAGTCACAGGGAAACGGGGCGAGCTCGCAGCGTGCCGGGGTACGCGGTGTGCGTGGGGGAGAGCAGCTAAATCGGGCTGCGCTTGATGAGTCACAGCACGAGGGATTTGCTCAGCCACCTCGGAGAAGTTTGCTTTCCCTGGGTTGCCACAGCTCAAGGGGAGAAGAAAGGCGTCAACGACCTCCAAAATGGAGACGTGCAGAAGGATGGCTTTGCCCTGGTCATGCTTCCAGCCCGTGTAGCTGTGGGTTGGTTATTTATTTCCCCTTGTATTTTTAACTGTTTTACTTTGTCGTGTAGTTCCTCAGAGCTGGAAACAACACCTGAAATGAGCCGTTTGCAGATGGATGCGGCCACAACCTTCAGCACTGCCCCAAATTACCCCCAACATGCTAAAAACCTGCTTTTAGGTGGGGTCCCCGCTCATGGCTCGATGCCATTTCTGTTAGTGCAACGTGAAGCATCTCGGCCGGGTGAGATGGAGAAAGGCGAAGCTGATGCAGCGCTTACGGAGGAGAGCAGGATGAAAGGATGAAGAGGGGAGTTTCTGTTGGATATTTGATTTTTCTTGGCAATGCCCTCGCCCAGCCCTGCCCTCTCCCCGGGGAGGAAGGGAGCAGTTCTCCAACAACAAGGAAAACAGTCCGCTTTTGTGCCCGGCCCTTTCTTTTCCTTGGCTGCTGGAGGATTTACCAATTAAACGGTTGTTTAGGGCTCTAAAACCACTAATCAGATCTGCCAAAAGCCTTAATGAGAGCTTTTCATTTCCTTTCCTCTTTGTTTTGTTTCTTTTTTTTCTTCTTTTTTTTTTTTTTTTGGCGTGTTTAAAGGTTCATTAAAGATCCACAAAGGATGGCAACGAGTTTCTCAAGCCACGTTCCTCTCCCCAAAATAATTGCGCCGGCGACTCTTGCTCAGCCCTTGCCGCCGCCGCTCGCAAACCTGCCCACTGCCATGCTGGTGGGAACTGGGGATGGGATGCTTTTCCCTGGGAAGCATTTTGCTCTTCTCTTCCCTTCCTCATTTCCCCCCTTTTTTTCTTTCTTTCTTTTTTTTTTTTTTAATTTTGGGCCTTTTCCCTCCTTTTCTCTTTGTCTTTGCTATTTTGTGTGGAAAGGCTGCGGCGAGTGCTTAGGAAAAGGGCGTTTGGAGCACGTTGGGTTGGTTCCATCTTTGACCTCCAAATTCCTCCTGGATTTTTTTTTTTTTTTTTTGCTGTTCTCATTCCAGCTCCTCATGCTGTTTCCAGCCTTGGAAACTAAACCTCTCCCCAAAGAGCACGAGCCCTTCAAGGGTAGCAGATGGCTGATGAGGAGAAAAGTCGTGGGCAGAAGGATGCAAATGATCTTGGATGTCTTTGCAATATTCATCTCGTCAAGGCCGTGCTGCTGGGGAAATGCATCATCCAGCTTGGCTTCTTGCAGGTTCTTCCCCTCAACCTTGCAGGTTTGGGGTATTTCATGACTATTTTATGCTTTTCCAACACTTCTAACGTCTCCGCCGCTATCACATCACACGTTAACAAAATATTAAAGCTCTGCAAAAGGTGTTTTGTAACATCACCCAGACTTTTCTGAAGATGCTGCTCCAAAACAGATCCCCCCCACTCCCGCATCCGTGGGCAGTTTTGCAACAGTGTCTTCTCCATCAGCTGGAATAAACCTGCAAATTTTCAGATGTCAGAATTTCTCCTGGGATTGAAATTCCATGTTTTGACCAGCTGTAATTACTGGGTGTCACCGTGCGCTGCTTGTGCCATCCGAGCGTGTAGGCGTTTCAAAGATCTCAAGAAAATAACAATTTCCAGTGGGGGTTTAGCTTTCAAAAGTTGGGTTTATCTGCAGCAAAACGGGATCTGCCTGCATCTTGCTTAAAGAAATCCTTACTTCTAGACCCATTGCTAACTCTAAGTGTGGTGCTGAGCAGATATATTTTAATATTAGAGGGAAAAACCATAATAACGTATGCAAAAAATTGATGGGGAGTTTCTCAAAGCTACTTATCAGCTCCAAAACTTCCCCAGGCCTCTTCAAAACTGCAAAACTCTGCTCTCGGATGAGCGTATTGCACATTTAATTCTCTCTGCACAGATCTCCTCTGCATTGCCAGGCGGCTTAAGATACTTTAATGTGTGCAGCAAAGGCTGGTGGTGACACATGTAATTAAGTCTTGCAGAACACCCTTCAACAGTAGAGATCAAAGCAATTTGCAAAATAAATGTGCGTCATTATCTCAACTTTACAGGGAAACTGAGGCTTAGAGAGAGGAAATCTCCCAGCAGACAAAGGCTTGGAGGCAGGGAAGGGAAAACAGGATTCCCAAATCCTCCTTCTGCTGACGAGGCGAAACTGCGCAGCGCTAAAATTGCCGGCGAACGCGGTTGATAGCCTACGAACGACGAAGGCTCCGATGGGGGAATAATGCAGCTTGAAAGAAGAAATGGATTGAGATGCAAACAGATTCTCCCCCAAAAAAATGACAGCTTGAAAGAGGGACTTGACTTGCTGCGTGGGAAGCTATTTCAAGGAGAAAAGTCAGTATTTTAGTGTATTGATCCAAGGAGCCCGTTCCTGCATGAGCAAACTCAATCTGTCTCTGGTTTTCACGCTATGGATTGGGGTGACCCAACCTATTTGCATCCTGTAGGCTCTACCTCACCCCAAAACTCCTGCTGGATGCCTTGGTATGGTACCTCCTTAGACCATGTCTCCAAGATGACAGGG
The DNA here is from genome assembly GCF_001431845.1 of Calidris pugnax. Taxonomy (NCBI): domain Eukaryota; kingdom Metazoa; phylum Chordata; class Aves; order Charadriiformes; family Scolopacidae; genus Calidris; species Calidris pugnax. The sequence goes on from NW_015090819.1 coordinate 117,620, forward strand.
GAATTTAGGATGTACCCACATACTGTTGTGTTCATGGGTCTCCATGGCCATGTTGGCCAATAAGAGTGGACCAAACCAGAGGTGTCCCTCAGGATCCCACTTCTTGTCCATGTGTGGTGATTATTTGTTCCAGACAATATTTCTTGTTCTAATTCCTCGTTGAGGAGACCTGGATCCACCACTTGCCCACTCAAGGCTCTTTGTTTCCAAAAGCCCTCAAGATAGTACCCCTGTGCTTTCTTTGCCTTAATTACATTTTGCTTTGCAACTACCAAGAAAAAAAAAAAAGCCTCCTGACAACCAGTGAAAAATAATTAGCAGCACATTGTGTCATTAAACACTAGACTTTAATTAAATTGCATAGAGATAACTGCCTCTAACGACTGGAAGTCTGGAGCCTCGAGACAGCCAAGCACTCAGCAGAATGGAGTAAAAGACCTCATAAAATAGACACGTGTCAAGTCCTTTCCTCTGGCTGATGAAGCACCTGCCTAAGTAGGGCATCACATTGCATCTTCCACCTGAAAATAGCTTATTGCCCCTTGTCCTCTCCTGCTTTTCATCTCTTTGGAGCTAATGGTCTTTTGTCGAGGCTGGGTTTCATCCTGGGAGGAGACACGGCTCTTCTCATGTTGGCCTGCTCGTGTTTGGCAACTTCTTTTTCATCTCTACGCCTTGAAAAAAGGTGTTTCTGCTGGAATGCAGGGTGGCTGGACCTGGGCCAACCATGACAGCAACTCAGTGGAGGTCATGCCAGTAGTGGCTTTGGTGGGTTGACTACAGGGAGAGCTTCTTGGAGCATCTAGGCCACCGTGTCCCGTTGCTTGCCCATGTCCTTGATGGGCTCAAGCTTCTCTAGAGGGGTTGGAAATCTTAAATGGACCCATTTTCAAGGTTGTTTTTCATCTACCACATCTCTAAGCTGATTTCCAGGCATGCAATGGCTTTACTACCTAGTTATGAATCTCTGCTTGACGTATGTTGGGATCAGTCTGTATCACAGGTGAACTTCTTGAAGCTTCTGTGCGTGTTTAATGGGTAAAGAGGTGGTAGTTGGATTAATATGGGAGGGGGAAAAGGTGCTCCTGGGCTCGCACATGCATTTTGAGCTGAAAAGTGTTACATTTTTCTAGTATTATTGCCTTGCCCTAAATACAATTGCAATCCCCGTGTTGTTGGCCCACCCCGATGTTTAGCGTTGACTTCCCCCAACGCGGGCGCGAAGCAGAAGCCTTCTTCCGCGTGAAAATTTAATTACTGCTTTCTCGCATCTCGCTGCCAGACCTATAAAAAGAGGCTTTTTGCGAACGATAAGCCCGGCGTCCTCGGGAATCGCACCGTAACTCATGCACGGAGCCGAAATGCAGAGGGGGCAGCTCCTTTTGTGGCCTTTTTCCAACCGCCTTCTCCTGGCAGCATTACAGCCAGGCACTTTGATGCAAATGCCCAAGGTTTTGGGTTTGGTTCTATTTTTCCCTTTTAAATAAGTAAATATCATTAAAATTCAACTGCTTCTCTCTTGCTATTTGCTTCATCTTTCATCCTCACCTCTTCCAGCTGTAGTAATGTTTTCCCCCCCTTACTATTTCAGTCGTGGATTCTCTCGGGGGAAGGTTTATTTTGAAGGGATCCAGGTCAGATGTTGATGGTGACTCTTTGCTCACCACCGTGTTGCAACACCCCCAAAAGCTGCCTCTCTGCGAGCAGATGTCTAGCCAAATCTCCAAAGAGCTCATAAATAGAGAAAGCAAAAGGGGAAGCAAGAGGCCTCCTTGCTAAAAGTGAGTTTTCTGCAAATTCTTCAAGGTGCTTTTCCTCCTTGTAAACCTGCCCGTTGTGATCCAAGGTTGGGTCTCCAAAGAAAATGGTCTTGGGCAGGGCAGGGTTGCAGATGTGCCCAGAATTGATACAGGCGCTGAGCACGATGCTCGCTGTAAAACTGCTTCAGGAGGGCAAGGTCTCCTCTCAAAGGCTCTGAAAAAAAACCCTTAAAAAGCAGAATTCTCTCTCTGAGCTGGAGGCGAGGGGTTGCACTCGTGCAAAGCAGCTGGCTCCCATCCCCTCTTGGCTCTTTCCCCGCGTGAGCTGGGTCGTGCTCTTTCCCTTTTGCCTCCTCGTTGCTTCACGGCAGGTTGCGGCGCTTGGCTTTGATTTATTATTGCTGGCTTTGCTCAAAAGCACCAGGGAACGCGGTGCTCCGGCTGTTGTTTCACCAGGACCAGTGGAGGAGGAAAAGCTCCACGCAGTGCCAAAATTATTATTTTATTTTTTTTAATTAATTTTTATGAAAAATAACTTCTACCTTTTTTTTTTTTCCCCTTTGGCTCTGCAAAAAAAAAAAAAAAATACTATGTGTTTCTCTGGTTGATGCGGGAGGTGCACAGGACCTGGCTGCTCTTCTGCATGGTTTAAGGTCAGCTCTAGACATTCTCCCTTGCAATTCTTGGCTGCCAGCACTGTGGCTTGAGCTGACGCCGAGCTGTGCATCCAATCGACCGAACCCCTCCTGTCTTGACAGCCCCGTTGTTTCTCTCTTGAAAGCTCTGGCTCTTTTTCGAGGTCATTTTTAGGCTCCTCGCCCCGTGTGACGCAAAATGTGGCTTCTCCCAAATTGTTGCTGGCTCCGTATTGAACATGTTCCCATCCCCGTGCAAAGCATCGCTGTCTCTATTATTTTCTAGAGGATTTGGGGGTGGGTTTTTAGGGTTTTCTCCCATCGGAGCAATCTGGCAGGAGCGTGGTGCTGTGGGTCTGCTCTTCAGGGATGGGCAGGAGCCGTCTGGAGACAACGATGGACCATCTGGCAGGGGTTTGTGTGCAGGCAGGTAGCTGGCAGGTGCTTTCAAAGAAAGGGGGAATAAAGAGACATTTGGATCACACTTGGAAACTTTGCAGGCTGGAAAGTCCGATGTTTACGCTGGGCTGGTGGAAATATTTTCTTACAAGCCTTGCCCAAATCTAGGGATTTAGAGGGCAAAACCACCAAGGGCTGTAACTGGTTTCAATATTGTATGGGATAATCCTGTAAATTGATGGTCTGGCTTCAAATCTGAGCTGCGCTCCTATTCCTGCCCTCTATACGGATGACAACCTTCCTTGGGTTTGGGAGGTTTTGGGTGAAAAACAGGGGAAAACCACAGTGTGCTCAAGAGCGTGGTGTGATAGACACCTACACGCACTTGCCTGCCTGTTCCTACATCAAGGTTTTGCTCAGTGTTGTTGTTTTTTTTTGGTTAGCCTGGGGGGAAAATAGTGATTTATTCCTTGGGGGAAGCATTTATAAAGTCTGGCTGCCTTGGAAAAAATCGTCTCTGAAGAGCAATTGCAAAGATTGGACTTATTTATCCAAGAGGAGAGCCTGGTAGGAAGGGTATTATGGGCCTGGGAAATACAGAATAGGGTAAAGATGAGAAATCAGGTGCCAGCGGTCCTGGACGTCGGGGGCTGAGAAATGCAGCAAAACCCCAGTGGGGAAAACCTGACTTGATAAAAGGAAAATTTCACGCATCTGATCCATAATGAGACTCTCTGCTGTGGCTTTAGCTGTTTTCTCTTCCAGCTCCCTTAAATTTTGACCCGTGGGTGCTAAGGCACGGTGTTTTGGATTTGTTTTTCAATGAGAGAAGCTTCCCCACCACCATCAGATGCATTTCTTTACCCTGTTTCCATGCAAACTTCAGCTCTGGTTTATTCTGCTCTTCTCCAGGTACTTGGCGGTGAATGGATTTAATACTTAACTACAGCCCATTCGCGCACCTCACCTGCCCGAGGAGATGCGGGGAGTGATTTGCATATTTATTAAATATCTTTTAGTAGGATACACAAGCCGCATTGCTACATCTCGCTCGCGATGCTGGGAGGTGAAGCAGCAACGGGGAGGGGGGGAAAACCCACCATGGAAGGGCACGTTAAAAAATATCGAAGGCAAAATAGGCAGGGTTGCTCGAAAAGTCAGGATCTTGCTTTTTCCTCCCTTATTTCCTCTTTTTTGCTAAACCTCGAGCAGCGAAACCATCCCTGGGGCTCCCAAAGGAGCCGTCTGGAGTTGGAGCAGGCGTAGACGAGCGGTGCGGGGAGCACTCGGGATGGTGGTTTTAAGCTCAAAAGACCTATGCTGTGCTCAAAACGCCTTGCCTAACATGGCCTTAATGAAGAAGGAGAGGACCCGTGGTGTCGGGATGCTCTTGGAGATCAGGGGGTGATCCATCTCGCTGATTTTTTGACGCCTGCCACGCGGGTGTTTTGCGTCTGAGCTCATCCTCCAGCTGCTTTGGCATCTGCCGCCGGCCAAGGCGATGGGCAGCCCCCGGGAGTGACTGGATGGTGGGGTGAGGTTTTTTTTCCCCAAATTTGGCAGCAATTCCCATATTCTAGTGCAGCAGCAATGAACCACTGAGTCCTCTTGGGCTTGCTCAAAAAAACTTACTTTTATTGACAGTGACTGGATGGTGGGGTGAGGTTTTTTTTCCCCAAATTTGGCAGCAATTCCCATATTCTAGTGCAGCAGCAATGAACCACTGAGTCCTCTTGGGCTTGCTCAAAAAAACTTACTTTTATTGTCATTTTTACTTTGGTCTTGCTAACCAGTGAGCCGTCCTGTAAGGTATTTAGTGGGTCTAGAGCAGGGTTGTTGGACAGCTTATTTTAACCCATTTTTCCTAAGCAAACCCCCCTCGTGCGACTGCTCCTTGTGCCCAAAACCTGAAATTTGGGGCTGGCTTGGTCAGTCATCTCAAACCCCCCCATTTTGAGGCTTTTGGGCCAAAAAAGCATCCTTTCCCTTTCCCTCACCACGGGGAAGACATGAGCTAAAGTGCTGCTACAAGCCCCATCATGGGCTGGTGTTGCTTGCTTGGATGTCGAGGAACTGACCTACATGTCTTCAATTTGGGTCAAAACCGTGGTGTTTGTTTTTTTTTTGCTCTACTGCTTGCAGTAGCGTTTCCTAACCCGGCTGCTGGGAGAGCTTGCATAATTCACCTTTCTTCCAAGACAGAAAGCAAATATATTGCTGCTGGGGGCAGGGAGGAGGGGAAAGCAAGCAAACAAGCAAATCCCATTTACACCTTTGGGAAGGAGCCTCAAAGGTGGAGAAATAAATGGAAAACTTGGCCGAGCACTTCCCCCAGTGCCCGAATTTCACCTGCTTGCGGTGGCGTGTGCTGCTTGTTATCTGTATTTCTCGCTGGGTGATGGACAGTGCTTAAAGCCAGCATCTAGAGCAGAAAACACACGCTCTTCCTCTGAGATGGATGGATGCTCCTCGCTCCATGAAACATCTTATGCGCCCAAGGTGATACAGACATTGTAAGAGCTCCCCTGACAATACGTAAAAAATTTATAGTTGCTTCAAACCCGGCAGATTTATGGGGCTGGGGGAGGTAAAGCTGCACTGAAAGCAAAGCCGGGTATAGGGATGCTGGAAGGGAGGGAGGAGGAGGAAGGTCTGGCTGATGCAGGTGGTGTTAATACAGAGGGTGATGTGGAGCAGGGGCATGTAGGAATTGCAGTGATTTTGGTGGGGAAAAAGTATAATTTCCCCCACTCCCCTTCCTGGCAAAGGTCAGGCTGGGTGACTGGGGCAATCCCTTTGGGCTGGGGATGTGAGGGGAGGTGTGCTGGGAAGGGATGCGAAGCTCGGGATGCAGAGAGAAATTTAGGAGAGGCTGCTGAGATGTTGAGAGGAGATGACAGCAGAGAGAGGCTGGGGTGATGCTGCCTTTGCAGGAGTAACACGGGATGTGGAGAGAAATTTAGGAGAGGAGAGGGAGATGTTGAGAGGAGATGACAGCAGAGAGAGGCTGGGGTGATGCTGCCTTTGCAGGAGTGTAAACAGGCAGGCGACGGGCCCGACGGCGTCTCTCGTTAAACAGATGCTGGCTGCTGTTTGTTCAGTGGAGGTGGACGATGAGGAGCGTGGAAAAGCCAGTCTCCAGCTGGGATTGCCCCCGGACAAGCCCCTCCGCTGTGGGAATCCCTCTGTGGATGTATAGGGGATGTATTTGCCTTGTTAAGGGCAGGGAAATGGGGAGGGGGAAGGTTCAAGCCAGCCATCCCCCTCTTGCTCCTGCCGTGCCGGGGAGACGGGTGAGGGCTGGAGGGGACCTGTCTGATCACATTTGACTGGGTCCCGGTGAGCTCTGCCTTCCCAGCCTTGGCTTTTCCCAAGGTTTCGGGCATCCGTGGAGGAGGTGAGGTCAGAAGGGGACGCAGGCAGGGCTGGAAAGGCTCCTGCTGCCATCAGCATCCCCCCTCCGTCCCCATTTGGGGAGAAAGCACCGCTCGGGCTATGAATCCACCTCATTCCCCAAGACACAGCTCTTTTATTAAGTGACATTTCCATGCAAAAAAAAAAATATATATATATTTTCCTATTAACATCCCATAAACCTCCAAACTGTGTTAGATTAGCCCCAGCTCAGCCCCCCGAAATACAAAGTGAGCTCTGGAACGGCAGAGCAAGGCGCCAGACACAAAAAAGACCTGACAGCCTTTTGCAAGCGAGCGATAACGACGGGCATCGGTAAATAAATAGCAGAGATCTCTGCGCCCGAGATGGCAGCGGGGCTGGGTTCTGCTGACCCCGGCATCTTCACTACCTGAAGGAAAAAAAAGCTCTAGACAATATTGGACAAAATAAGGAATAGGCGGGTGGAGGGTGTGATGGGAGGGAGAGCTGCGCGCTCCCCGAGTCGCCACTCGCTCCTTGCAGCTGGGGGGGAGATGCTCCCAAAATGTATTTTAGCAAAATATATTAAAATACCAATGGTTTATGGCCACGTGCAGTAGCCCTGAACCCGTGGGGAGCTGCCTTCTGCCTTTAAGAGATGGTTGTCCCCCTGTCTGTGTGTCTGCCCATCTCCTGCTGCTGCTGGAGGTTGGAAACACGTTGCATGGGTTGGATTTGGGGCTGGTGAGGCGCTTTGAGGGTTTTTCCCCATCCCACAGAGAAAGACATGGGTTTTTCCTGGTTTTGCACTGAAAATTTCCCCTGTGAAAGTGTCTCTGAGCATTAAGGTAAGGAGATTAATTTTTTTTTTTTTTTTAATGGCAGCTAAATGCCAGCTCTGCAGAATCGGGCTGAGGCTTTGCAAACTCTTGGGACCCACCATCCCTCCTCCCCATGATGTCTCCATCCCAGAGGATGCTGCGTCCATCCACTGGTCCCATCCCAGAGGATGCTGTGTCCATCCACTGGTACCATCCCAGAGGATGCTCTGTCCATCCACTGGTCTCATCCCAAAGGATGCTGTGTCCATCCACTGGTCCCATCCCAAAGGATTCTGCGTCCATCTACTGGTCCCATCCCAAAGGATTCTGCGTCCATCTACTGGTCCCATTTTATCCCTAACATCCCCATACCAGTGCTTCAAGCCCTTCTCCCCAAGCAGAAATCAATCCCCCAGCCCTCACCTGGGGGCAGACTGCTCTCCAGGATAAATCTGCAATTCCCCAGTCCCCAAATTATAGATATCTATGTTTAAATCCCAAATCTACCTTCCCATCAGCGCAGGAGCTTTGAGTTTCGGCTATTTGACTCTGCTTTCCTGCTGATCGCTCACCATGCCTTGTTGTGGCTGGGGAATATTATTTACTCCTTTTCCTGCTCTTTTCTGGGTTCCCCCATTGCCCTGCCAAGGCTACCATCAGACTCGAACAGGATCCATCCCCGGGGGCTCGTAGCTCGGCCGAAAAACCCCCCGGGAGGCTGTAGGGAGCTCCGACCCAGTGCCGGCTCCATCCTTTACCCTCTCAATTACATGGTAATGCATGTTAAAATTACAAATTTATTTATAGCCTCTATTTTTTTCCTACACCCACCCCCCCCCCACGGTTTATTTCTTTAATTTTACTTTTCAACTCCACGATTTTTTACAGCTCATCCGCCGTAACAAATTCGACTTCATAAAGCGGAGGCGCGGGTTATTATTGCCTTATGGAAATAAACGGGAGCAGCCGATCTTTCTTCCCGGGCCTGGCATTTGTCTCCCTGAATGCTCCACACGGTCTCGCTCGACACTTCGGATTTGTTCCAGTTGCTAAAAATGGTGGTGATAAGCTCAGCTCGGGGTGTGCGTGGGGGGGGTTATTCCCTCCCTCTCCTCGCTCTTTGTGCTGGATATTGTTGGAACACCCCGTTATTTGTTCACCGGGGGGATGCTCTTTTGCAACCCCCCCAGTTATTCGTTCGCCGAGGTGATGCTCTACTGAAAACTCCCTGTTATTTGTTCCTCCCTCTCCTCGCTCTTTGTGCTGGATATTGTTGGAACACCTCGTTATTTGTTCACCGGGGGGATGCTCCTTTGCAACCCCCCCTGTTATTCGTTCGCCGAGGTGATGCTCTACTGAAAACTCCCTGTTATTTGTTCACCAAGGTGATGCTCCACTGCAAACCCCCCCCCCCAGTTATTTGTTGTTGTTTGCTGGGGGGATGCTCCCTTGCAAACCTTCCATTATTTGCTCAAGGAGAGATGCTCTGCTTCAGCCTCCCCGTTATTTGTTCAAGGAGAGATGCTCCATTGCAAACCCCCCGTTATTTGCTCAAGGACAGATGCTCTGCTTCAAATTCCCTGTTATTTGTTCAAGGAGGGATGCTTCACTGCAACCCCCCCGTTATTTGTTCACCAAGGTGATGCTCCTTGGCAAATCCCCCACTATTTGTCCAACAGAGGGATGCTCTCTTGCAACCCTCCCTCACCCCCCTGTTATTTGTTTGCTGGGGGGATGCTCTCTTGCAAACCCCCTGCTATTTGTTGACCAGAGGGATGCTCCATTGTAAACCCCCCCCATTATTTGTCCCTGGAGGAGGCAGCAGGCTCTTTTTGCAAAATTCTGAGGTTTTGGGATGGTTTTCTTGCAACCTGCTGATGGAGAAGAGGGTGCTGCTGTGGGTTTGGTCGCCACAAGTTTGTGCTGGGAGAGGGCTTGCCCCAGATTTGCAAGGGATGGAAGAGGGATGGAGCCAACAGGATGGACACATAGAATGGTTTGGGTTGGAAGGGACCTTAAAGCCCATCCAGTGCCACCCCCTGCCCTGGGCAGGGACACCTCCCACCACACCAGGTCCCTCCAAGCCCCCTCCAACCTGCCCTTGAACCCCTCCAGGGACGGGGCAGCCACAGCTTCTCTGGGCAACCTGGGCCAGGCTCTCACCACCCTCACACCAAATAAGTTCTTCCTTCTTTCAGTTTAAAACCATTCACCCTCATCCTATCTCACAGTGACATCTGTGCCATGTCCCATCCGTTGGCCACCGTTGTGTTGAGATGCCCCAAAATCCAGTAAAGTTTTGGGTATCACCCCATGGCGTGGTCCCCTGGCCCCTTCTCCCCAACATGGACAATGGAGGAGGCGGTCGATGGCCACACTCTGCTCTTATTTCTATTCTTGCTCATTTTTATGGCAATTTTATTTTTTTTTCTACGCATTCCACTGGGGGAAAAAGCTGAAGGGAGCCTTCGGCGTAGCTGCCAGCATCAGAAACAGATCCTACAATTCCTCTTGCTCATTTTTATGGCAATTTTCTTTTTTTTCTACCCATCCCACAGGGGGAAAAGCTGAAGGGAGCCTTCGGCGTGGCTGCCAGCATCAGAAACAGATCCTACAATTGTTGCTCGATATTTTTTTAACCCATTTGCAAGGCTGAAAGAGCACTTTCAAGACCCTGATTGAGTATTAATGGGGGGTTTTTTGGAACTGGGATTATTGCGAGGGGGGTAAGGAGCATTTTTGTCTGTTTCTAACATTGTTCGGTGGCAATTAGTTTGATGAAGGTGGGGATGGATGTAATCCCCAGCTGCCTAAGCAAAAAAATTCAAGCCCTGAGGCTGATCCTGAGCAGGTTTTGAGTCCTTTTAACCTGTTTATGTGCAAACAGCATCGTTTTAGTGCAAAAATGGGGTTTGGGGAGGCTGCAGGATGGTATTTTCCATCCCCTCCGCAAGATGTGTGGGGATGGAGGTGGGAAAAACGCCGTGGAAAGGGTGTCTGCAACTTTTAATCTTATTTATATCTGCCCCGTGGCTGTCATCAGCCTATTTATACAGCTGCGAAGACGTCCTCTCCAACGTCTTATATATATATATATCGATGCATGTGAGCTTTTATATTTATATAGCTCCTAGGAGGATTCATTTAGAGATGGGAGATGTTTCTTGGAGGGCGTGTTTGCAAGGAATTTAGGATAGTGGGCTGATGGAGGTGTTTTTGGGATGAGTATCCTATTTAAAAAGCGAAATATTTCCGATAGCGGTTGGTGTTAAAGCCATTTTTTTTCCCCCTTCCAACTGGGAGATGCTGCAGGAGCATCGGGTACATTGGGAAATGCACAACCCCCAAATACTGCAAATAATCTTGGGGGGAAACTTGGGTGAGAAGGGTTATTCTGGGACGGAAAGAAACTATGAAAGTTTCTGGCAAATCAACGGTTTGGGGGGAAAAATGCGAGCAGCTGAGAAGTTTGGTCTCAAAGGCAGCTGAAATGTTTCAATTTTGGTTTGGTGGTGGTTTTTTTTTTTATTTTTAAGGCAGAAGTGAAGGGATTTCTGTAACAAAATGTTCTTTCCAGCTGAAAAACTGAAACCATCCATTTGCGGGGAGGGAGAGAAAGGCCAGGCTAATCCTTTCAAAATACTCCTAATTTTTCTAGAAACATGACATTCAAGCCCCAAACCCCTCCCCGAGTGACTTACAGGCATGAAATACTGCAGTGTTTTTTGAAAAATGAGGGGTTCTTCACTCCCCCAGATCTTCATTTGGGTGGAAAACAACAAATCCAGCCTTATTATTGACTCATGGGCTCGGGGGAAGGACAGGACTGAACATATGGGGACTTATATTCTGAATTTTAATCCATATAGAAGGGCTGTTTCCCCCTCTCGTGTGAGCATATATTTAGTTATAGGATCCCATTTTGGTGCAGAGATGAATGAAATAAGGACTTCTAAAACGTATTAGCCACCGGCATGGATTTATAATTATTATTATAAATAATAATGGAATAATTATGGCCCCAAACACCAGCCCTGGGATTTCGTCAGGACGTGGTGGAGCTGAAGCAAGAGGCTGGGTTGAATAATACCTTAATTTTGAGAGCTCTGGGGCTAAAAGCACATTTATGCACGTTTAGGTTGTGGGTTTGGGGGCTCTGGGGTTTGCTCCTGCCCTTCTGCCTCGACGCTGGAGCGTATTAATTATAGTTTATTAATTACGGCGCGCGGGTTGTGAAAAGCCCCTTGCTAACAGGATGATGCTCCTTTGCTCCTCGTGGTTTTCCACCGCTCGGCTTGTCAAGGGAGGAGAAAAGCATTGAAAAAATCGCTTTAATTTCCTCCTGCATCGCAGGGCCCGGATGCTTCACATTACCTGGCCAGAGTGGGCTCAGCGGAGGGCATTCGGCACTTAATGATAGGCTAAAAATAAATGCAATGAGATTTATATATATATATATTATTTTTTTTTAACCAAGGAAACCGGCTCCTTGGCTCCAGCTGCTTTGCTAAGAAAAACTTCTGGCAGGAATGTTGGCAAAGCTGCATCTTGGAAACATGGTTGGTTCATTTTATGATGGCTTTTTATTGTTGAAAACGCGGACGTCGCAGGTGGGAAAAGCCAGACCTTGGGCTCCCGCGGGCAAGGAAAATGTTTGGGGTTAAATGCGGCGTTTTGGGTCATCCCATGATGATGGGTTTTTGCTTTTTTGCTGCTGGCGTTTCTATTTTTGATGGAAAACGGCTTGAGAGGAGGAAAAAATGGATTATTCGACGTCGGGCACCTGTGACTTGATTTGATTTTGCCCCAGGTTTCAAGCCATTGAGGAGTGCAAAGAGGGATGGACTGGCATTTGGGAATGGGATACATTTTTCCATGGGGCAATTAGCCAAGGATAACGCTTCTGGGAATGACCTGTGGCTAATTAGCACTTTGTGTCATGGCTTATAATGGGAAAGTGGATGGGAGGAGGAGAGGTTTTGCTTTTCAGGCAATGTGTCCCACATGGACAGAGGGATGGAGGTCACCCCCGGCAATTTGCTGGTGACACTGAGCTGTGTGGCAAGGGATGCCATCCGGAGGGACCTGGACAGGATGGAGAGGTAGGACCATGCCAGCCTCATGAAGTTCAACCAAGCCAAGTGCAAGGTCCTGCACATGGGTCAGGGCAATCCCAAGCACAAATCCAGGCTGGAGAATGGAGAATTGTCCAGGGTGGAGAATGGCTGGAGAGCAGCCCTGAGGAGAAGGACTTGGTAGATGAGAAGCTCAATGCAACCAGGCAATGTGTGCTGCCCAGAAAGCCCCCCAGCATCCTGAGCTGCTTCCCCAGCAGCATGGCCAGCAGGGTGAGGGGGGAATTCTGCCCCTTTGCTCTGGGGTGACACCCCCTCACCCAGTGCTGCCTCCAGCTCTGGGGCCACCAACAGCAGAAGGACATGGAGCTGTTGGAGTGGGGCCAGAGGAGGCCACGGAGATGCTGGGAGGGCTGGAGCCCCTCTGCTGGGAGGACAGGCTGAGAGAGTTGGGGGGGTTCAGCCTGGAGATGAGAAGGCTCCGGGGAGACCTTCGAGCCCCTTCCAGTCCCTCAAGGGGCTCCAGGAGAGATGGGGAGGGACTCTGGATCAGGGAGGGGAGCCCTAGGAGAAGGGGGAAGGGTTTGACACTGAAAGAGGGGAGATGGAGATGAGATTTTGGGAGGAAATTCTTCACCCTGAGGGTGGTGAGAGCCTGGCCCAGGTTGCCCAGAGAAGCTGTGGCTGCCCCATCCCTGGAGGGGTTCAAGGCCAGGTTGGAGGGGGCTTGGAGCAACCTGGTGTGGTGGGAGGTGTCCCTGCCCAGGGCAGGGGGTGGCACTGGATGTTCTTTGAGGTCCCTTCCAACCCAAACCATTCTATGACCTTCTCTCCCTCCTGATGGCTTTGCTGTAGGGACATGGGATGTGGCCCAGACCAGGCACTGGGATGCCAATGAACGATGATGCTCTTGGGGTGAATTGATGCCGCTTTAGCTCATAAACAATGGAGCTTTGCAAATGGAAGACCAGAGATGAGCCCTCACCATATCACCCTTTACTGCTTAAATTATTTCAGCTCCGAGCTGGCATTTTCCAGCACTAGGAATGGTGCAGGAGCTGGGCTTTAGGGACTGGCTGAGACCCTGAATACGTTATATCAAGATTTCCCACCTACAGGGAAAATTTGGGTTATTCCAGGTTTAATGGGGACTTTCTCCACCAACTCACTTTGCCAGCAAGCATCCCGCAAGTTTGTGATTCCCACCATTTTGGGAGGTGCTCAGCTCTCTGCAGGGGCAGGGGGGAGCCGCCTGCTGCTCTTTGCCTCTTTCCTCATTAATCTTGATTACGGAGCCCTCGCGCCCGAGTTAATTTTCTTGTAGATGCTTATCAGTCATGTAGCTGGGAATCTCTTAAAAGCTAATGAGGAATCGCATCCTCGCCACGTTATCACTCGGCTAATTAGTACACTGGCTTCTTCTGGAAAGGTCAGGAGAGAGGAGCTGAGAAATTTTGCCTTTTTGGAGCCTTTTTTGTGCCGAATCGGGGTCAGGGAGGAGAGACGGAGGAGATTCGCCCGCAATACTCTGCCCTGGATTTAAGCTGCTCCCAAAGGATGAGGCTTTGGACCTAATTTTCCAGACTGGATCCATCCCTCATGAGGATGGGAAGGACAGGGCTGGAGGACGACAGCTCCGTCCCAAAAATAGCAATTTTTTTTCAGGGTGTAATGCCACGGAGGAAGAAATCCGGCTTTTTGCAATGGGATGGGACTGTGAGGAAACCCTGATTTATTAAAAAAAATGGACTAACCCCCATCACGGTGCAGATGGCTGGGTTTGGCCGGGGAAGGAGCATCACACCCCATCGGCTCGGCTCATTTCATGCCTTTTCCAGGGGACCGAAGCCTCCGGCGCTGTCAACCGAGTCGCTTTTACCAGCCGCTGTATTCACACAAAATTAAAACCCAGGCGAAACCCAACCGAGCCAGACACCCAATACAAACGGCAATATTTTTATCCAGCAATTTACATCACTTACTGTCTCCTCCAATGTCCTGGGATCTGGCTGATGGGCCCGCGTGTTTCTCTCCGGGTTTCCCTGCGCTCAAATATTAAATCTGGAGGCTGCCAAAGACGCTTTGCCACCGGAAAACAAGTCCTGCTCTAAACGGTTCGGGATATTTAGTTTATTTAGTTCATGCTCCTCTCCCCAGGTCACGGCTTTTGCTCGGGGGGGAAGGTTGTGCAGCCAAAAGGCAAAGCTGGAGCTGCAAGGGGCTAAGATTCAGGTTGAAAAAGCACAGGATGGTGGGTTTTTTGATTTTTTTATTTTGCAAGGAGGTATCTCGGAGTGCGTTCAGGTTGAAAAAGCACGGGATGGTCTCTTCCAACCTAGACGATTCTATGATTCTATGGTGGGTTTTTTGATTTTTTTATTTTGCAAGGAGATATCTCAGAGTGCAGCTATTAAACATCTCTGAGTTGCTTTTATCTGGGTGACCCTTCACTTCCCAACCTAAAATCTTTCCCTCTTTAAGCACCTCGCCTACGGGTTACTGCCTCCCAGGGTGGAAAAATACTGCTCCGTGCGCCTCCTTGGGAAAAATTAAAATATTATTCCTGCTTGCTTGGGACAGGAGAGAAAAAAGGGATGGAGCTGGAGGTTTGCGGCTCAGGAAGGCAAAGGAAGAAGAGGAGAAAAGCCCGTCTCGGCAGAGGCATCTGGGAGGAGCAGCTCTTACAGGAGCTGACAGCACCATTTGGGTCGAGCGCGGGCTGTTAACCCGGCAGAGAGCGTTTTCGGGACGGCGGCATCGCGCTCGGCTGGGCTGAACTCAGAATCACAGAATCTTCTAGGTTGGAAGGGACTTTAATGATCATCTTGTCCAACCGTCAACCTAACTGACAAAAATAGACACCCACACAACAAACAAGGAGCCTTAGCACTTACCCAGACCACCCAGCTCCACATCAACCTGTCTTTTGAACACCTCCAGGGATGGGGCCTCAACCCCCTCCCTGGGCAGCCCATTCCAATGGCTGAGAACCCTTTCAGTGAAAAAATTTTTCCTAATATCCAGCCTGAACCTCCCCTGGTGCAACTTGAGGCCATTTCCTCTCGTCCTGTCGCCTGTGACTTGAGAAAAGAGACCGACCCCCACCTCTCTACCCCCTCCTTTCAGGGAGTTGGAGAGAGCAAGAAGGTCTCCCCTCAGCCTCCTCTTCTCCAGGCTGAACCCCCCCAGCTCCCTCAGCCTCTCCTCATCAGACTTATTCTCCAGACCCCTCACCAGCTTTGTCGCCCTTCTCTGGACCCGCTCCAGCCCCTCAATGTCTTTTTTATGGTAGGGGGCCCAAAACTGGACACAGCACTCAAGGTGGGGCCTCTTCAGTGCCCAGTACAGGGGGACAATCACCTCTCGGGCCCTACTCACCACGCTGTTCCTGACACAGGCCAGGATGGGCTCCTTGGCCACCTGGGCACACTGCTGGCTCATGTTCAGCCGACAGTCAACCAACACCCCCAGGTCCTTTTCTGCCCGGCAGCTCGTTCTCACCTCGGGGCTGGAGACCTCAGCTGAGGCTTTTTTAGGGTCCGCTGGGTTTGCCTGGATACAGGCCCGTGAGCACCCGCCGGTTCTTCCTACCCCTGGCTGTTCTGTTCCCGGGAGGGGAAAGCAAAGTCGATGTCTCTCAGGGATCCATCAAACCCGCCGTCAAAGGCAGATTTGGTTCCTAGACATCTCCATGCAAGAATGAGCCCGGGCTTTTCCCAGGGGATGAAAGGCAGGGGGAGAAGGGAGGGAAAATCCAGCTCGCTCAAAGGAATTTCAGCAATTAATTGATTTTATTGAATGTTTTTTAGGGCTGATCTATGCAGAACCTGATTTCTTTCAGGGCGGTTATTTAAGAAACAAACCATAACCCACCAGTTTTTATTAGACTGGTGTCACTGGTTGTGCCAAATTCACAGAATCACAGAATCTTCTAGGTTGGAAGGGACCTTAAAGATCATCTTGTCCAACCGTCAACCTAACTGACAAAAATAGACACCCAGGGGCTGTTCCCCATCCCCATCCCAGGGAAACCTTTTGCCCTGATGCTTTTTCTGCAAATATAAGCCCCAAAAAACAATGCTGGGGCTGGGTTGGTTTTTTTTTTTTACATAGGTCTGGGTTTGTGCTGCTGGAAATGAGGGGCATTCGCTGGATTTTTGGGAAGTGGTAGAGTTAAACTGGGTTTGAGGACTGTAAGAAAAGGCGTTGGGGAGACAGGGTGACAGCATGGGACTGGAAAAAAAATCAAAAGCAACAGCAGAAAAGCTGATTTTGCAAAGAAAAGAAGTGTGTTCAGGGGAAATGTTGCTTCTAATGTGGAATAGCAAGAGAAAGAGGCCTCCAACCTCGAAGAAAAGCTGCCTCCAGCCCCCTAATCTCTTCTTCTGCCGTGGCTGTCTGCGAGCCCCAGGCCATCCCGCTCCCTACCTGGGCTCTTCATAAATAATACCCACCTCTTCCCCCGTGTCCAAGAACTCATTAAATCTGGGGAGTTGGAGGAAAACAAGGTCATCTGCAGAGCAGGGCTGTGGCCAGGTGTGCATCCCCCACTGGAGTCTGGTTTTGGGGGGGACTGAACGGCTCCGGGGCTGGATCCTGCTGCTGGGGCTGTGGGGAGAGGGAACTGCTGAAAGAAGGGGGGGTCCATGGAAACTGCTGCCCCAGGGCTCTAACTGGTTACCTGTGCCTGCCCCCTGCCCTCCTGCCTGCACCCCACATCCCTGATAGCACCTCACATCCCTGCCTGCCCCCCTACCACTCCTTCCCCCCACAGCCCTGCCTGCACCCCACATCCCTGC
>NW_015090819.1:136994-228480 GCF_001431845.1 Calidris pugnax
GCTCTTTAATGAGCACAGCGGGACCCGGCTGCTCTCCAGAGGCTGGGTGATGGAGGGATGAGCAGAGCTTGCTTGGTATCTCCTTTTTTTTATTTTTTTCATTTTTTTTTTCAATTTTTTTTATTTATAATGTACTTTTTCCTCTCTGGAAAGCCACCGTCAGCTGCTGCAGGGCGCGGGGAGGGGGGGAGCGGTGGCCGCGCTCTGCGGGGTTGAACGGGGAGAGGTTTGACACAAAGGAGCCAATTCTTCCCCGGCATCACCAGCAGCTCCAAAATCATCCCTGGGGGGGGTGGTGGGGGCACCACAGACCACTGAGGTTCACCAGAGACCAGTTTGGATTTGGCTGATCCAGGGGTGGGAAGGCGTCGTGCACCTCCTGCATCCCTCTTTGCCATCCTCCCCCTCTCCCCCCCGATGGGTTTTATGAGCTGCCGGGCTGCGGCTGCTGCTTTTTCCATATCCCCCCCACCTCCCCTTTCCTGGGTTTGCTCCGTGCATCCCGAGCATCTCCTGGGTTTGCTCCGTGCATCCCGAGCATCCCACTGCCATCCTGCTGCCGTCGATAATAAAACATAAAAACCTGAACAGCTCAGGGCAAGGCCAAGGGGGAAGGAGCTTGTGCCAAACCCAGTCCTGCCTCCCACCTGGATCTCCCCTCCACCTCTGCCAAGGTTTTAAGGTCACGGGTAGATAATTTTCAAGGAATGATTCCTCCTCCTGGCTTTTCCCCAGCCACCAGCTGCCCGTCACCACCGCGCCGATCATTTTTTCCATCCTTTCACTTATTTTTTCATCCCTGCAAACTGGGCAGTTGCTCTTCTGCTGCTGGTGGTTCGTGAGGGGGTCTGGAGAAATCTGTGTTTGAGATGTGTATTGTTTTGGGGGGGGGGATGGAAAAAGAGGTAAAAGTTGTTTTGTGGTGGGTCTAGAGGAAGCTGGGGGGGGCCTGTGGGTTATAGATGCAGGAGGAGGATCCTGGTGTCCAGCGGGGTCTCGTGGGCAGGTTGGATGGGCAGCTCTTGGATTTGGGCATCCATGAGACACATTTTGACTCTTAAAACCACGCTGGGACTTTGCTGCTTTCCCTTATCCTGAGGATCAGCTGCTTTAAGTTCTCTCCCAGCCCTCGGTGGAGAAACTGTCCCAAAAAGCCAGTTTGGGTCTGCTTTTTCAGCAACCGTCGTTGCAAATAGCCTGGTTTTGGGGTGACTGCTCCCATCCTGATGCCTCCTTTTGCTCCGGGCGGCGGGAGGCTGAGCTCTGCTCCCGAAATGCGGTGGGCAGATGGCTTTTCCGTGGCTGACGGCATCCTTGGCTGGAGCTGCTGGTGAGGGAGGACGTGCCTGCAGAGGTCCATCCCTTCCCCATCCCGATGCTCCCCCTGCGATGGATGGAGCAGGATCTGGCTGCACCACCCGGGAAGATGCAGGGTTTGGGGGGGGGACGTGCCCAACACCCAAAACTCCCACTGCCATACGCCCCCGAAGCCATTTTTTGGGGGGAAATCTCCCCTATTTTTATTGTCACCTTATATATTGCACGGGGCCAGCTCGGTGGGCAGCTGCCCCATCGCTCCTGCATCCAGGAGGAGCAACAAAGTCCCACTGCCAGCACGGAGGAGAGCACTGGGGATCCACCAGAAGTGCTTCCCATCCTCTAAAGCATCTGCGCCTTCATGTGGGAGCATTTTGGGGGGTTTCCATCCATCACCTCGTAATGAAAAACCCTTTTATTTACCCCAACGAAGCCACTTGCTCCCTCTCTGCGCGGTAGGTCGGCTGGATCCTTCCCGATGTGTGAGTTCGACATCCCTCCAGGGAGCATCACCCCTTGTAAAACAGCTTTTTTGTCCTTATAACAAGCTCCATCTCTCCTCTTGGCCGGGGAAAAAAAAAAAAAAAAAAAAAAAAAAAAAAAAAAAAAAAACATCCCTAAGGCCAAGGGGGAAGGAGCTTGTGCCAAACCCAGTCCTGCCTCCCACCTGGATCTCCCCTCCACCTCTGCCAAGGTTTTAAGGTCACGGGTAGATAATTTTCAAGGAATGATTCCTCCTCCTGGCTTTTCCCCAGCCACCAGCTGCCCGTCACCACCGCGCCGATCATTTTTTCCATCCTTTCACTTATTTTTTCATCCCTGCAAACTGGGCAGTTGCTCTTCTGCTGCTGGTGGTTCGTGAGGGGGTCTGGAGAAATCTGTGTTTGAGATGTGTATTTTTTTTTGGGGGGGGGTGGAAAAAGAGGTAAAAGTTGTTTTGTGGTGGGTCTAGAGGACGCTGAGGGGGGGCTGTGGGTTATAGAGCGATGTGGAAGGAGGATCCTGGTGTCCAGCAGGGTCTCGTGGACAGGTTGGATGGGCAGCTCTTGGATTTGGGCATCCATGAGACACATTTTGACTCTTAAAACCACGCTGGGACTTTGCTGCTTTCCCTTATCCTGAGGATCAGCTGCTTTAAGTTCTCTCCCAGCCCTCGGTGGAGAAACTGTCCCAAAAAGCCAGTTTGGGTCTGCTTTTTCAGCAACCGTCGTTGCAAATAGCCTGGTTTTGGGGTGACTGCTCCCATCCTGATGCCTCCTTTTGCTCCGGGCGGCGGGAGGCTGAGCTCTGCTCCCGAAATGCGGTGGGCAGATGGCTTTTCCGTGGCTGACGGCATCCTTGGCTGGAGCTGCTGGTGAGGGAGGACGTGCCTGCAGAGGTCCATCCCTTCCCCATCCCGATGCTCCCCCTGCGATGGATGGAGCAGGATCTGGCTGCACCACCCGGGAAGATGCAGGGTTTGGGGGGGGGACGTGCCCAACACCCAAAACTCCCACTGCCATACGCCCCCGAAGCCATTTTTTGGGGGGAAATCTCCCCTATTTTTATTGTCACCTTATATATTGCACGGGGCCAGCTCGGTGGGCAGCTGCCCCATCGCTCCTGCATCCAGGAGGAGCAACAAAGTCCCACTGCCAGCACGGAGGAGAGCACTGGGGATCCACCAGAAGTGCTTCCCATCCTCTAAAGCATCTGCGCCTTCATGTGGGAGCATTTTGGGGGGTTTCCATCCATCACCTCGTAATGAAAAACCCTTTTATTTACCCCAACGAAGCCACTTGCTCCCTCTCTGCGCGGTAGGTCGGCTGGATCCTTCCCGATGTGTGAGTTCGACATCCCTCCAGGGAGCATCACCCCTTGTAAAACAGCTTTTTTGTCCTTATAACAAGCTCCATCTCTCCTCTTGGCCGGGGAAAAAAAAAAAAAAAAAGAAAGAATAAAAAAAAAAAAAAAGCTGCCTAGGGCAGGGCTAAGTGGGTTAAGGAGCCGTCAAGATGAAAAAATGAGGGCAGGCGGAGGAGGCGAGTGGCTGGAGCAGGGATAATGATGGAGCCGTAGCCCCAGGGTCCCCTCTCCCTTGGTTTTGGAAAGCTGGGAAGCCCCATCTGCAGGCAGGGTGCTTGGCTTCTTGGCAGCTCCCAAATCCGGGCTGGCTGATCAGCCGGCGCTTCGGCTCCTCGCCCTGAAATATGTGCCCATAAAACGTGCGTCGGGGGTTTGTTTTACAGGCGTGTAAAATCAGAGCCGTGTTTTGCAAACACGAAAGGGAGGGCTAAATATGTCAAGTTTTGATCTCGGCGAGATTATTTATACAGTCCTTATCGGAGCCCGTCGCTTTAGCTGCTGTGTTGCCACCCGTGGCACCTCCTGTGATGCTGGGAGAGGGGGGAAAGGGGGGGAAATCCACGTGTAGCTCCTTATTTGAAGCTGCTTTGGGGTTTTCTGGGGTTTGCCCCCAAAAGGGGAAGGTTTGCTGAGACCTGCCCCTAGGGATAACCCCACATCGCTCCTCCCCACCAAAAACCAGCTTAGAAAAACCCCTTTACAGTTATCATTTTTGTCACCAAGCTGAATTTCTCCAGTCTCAGGGACCCCCCCGAGGCTTGTCCCAGCAGGGATATTCCCAGTTTGCATGAAACCCCTGGGGTGGCTCCTCCTGGCAAGCCTGGAAAAGCTCCTTTTTCCTCCTTTTTGGTAGGAAAATAGCAGTGGGTGGCTTTTACTGGGGTGATGGGAGCCACCTGCTCGCGTCTCTGCTGAGCTCATTTAAAGAAAGGAGGTTTTTGGTGGGAGTTTGTGGGCTGGAGGGGGGGAAACGAGGGGAAAGGAGGAGCATCCTCTGCGCCACGTGGGAGAGAAACCTGCTCTAATTCACCTGCAAATGCTCGGCACTGACCTGGAAAACCATCCCATGCTCCATCCATCCCTTTCTACTCGTGCTTTTCCCCGGCAAATTTTGCATTCAGCTCAGGGTCACCCTCTTTTTTTAGCCCTTCCCTACTATTTCCATCGATTCCTCCTTTCCCTGAAGCCTGTGCTTTGCTCTCCGGGTAAATCCAGGCCACGCAGGCGGCCGAAGCCCCTTCCGAAAATCCTCCTAACGGTTGCTAATTGCCCTTCCCCAATTAGCCCAATTTTTCCTCTTCCCACCAGCTGCGTTTTGTAGCGGTTTAGAGCTGCCACTTTGAATCCAAAGCTCTTTAAAGAAGCTTTAAAGCAGGCAAGTGTCTTCCCCTCGCCTTGTACCTTTCCCAGCTAATAAGCATCTTCAGGTTGCGGAGATACTCGGGGCTTCATTCCTCCTCCTGCATCAAATTCTGGCTGGTCCTTGACTGTCCCTGAGTGTTTCCATGTGTCAGAGCTCAGTTTGGGGGTCTTTATCTCCCAAATTCCTTTGCTGCAACAAGTAATCCCTTGGTCCTATTAGCATCCCCCCCCAAAAAAAAGCTCCTGGGGGGATGCTCTGGGGTTTGGGTTGGGGATGTTGCTCCTCTGTCGTGAAATAAGGGCTTGTGTAAGGGGTCCTGGCTTTGCTTCTAAGAGCTAAGCAGCCCCTGCTATATGTCGTGTGATCAATGCTATATGTTAAGTGCTAGATGCAATGGGCTAAATGCAGTGGGCTGTATGTTAAATGCTATAGGCAGTGGGCTAAATGCAGCAGGCTTGGTGCTAAATGCAAAGTGCTACCTGCTCTGTGCAGCGTCCTAAATGCAAGGTGCTACTTGTTACATGCTGTGTGCTAAATTTAATGTGCTGTATGCTGTCAGCTGTGTGCTAAATGCAAGGTGCTCTGTGCTATATGCTAGGTGCTGAATGCAAGGTGCTACATGCTAAATACAGTGCACTACATGCTATAAGCTACGTGCTAAATGCAATATACTACATGCTATATGCAATGTGCTAAATGCAGTGTGCTAGCTGCTAAATGCAAGGTGCTACACGCTATAAGCTATGTGCTAAATGCCAAGATGCTATATGCTACATGGTCCATGCAGTGTGTTAAATGCAAGGTGCTACATGCTAAATATAAGGTACTACATGCTATATGCAGTGTGCTGGGTGCTAAATGCAAGGTGCTACATGCTATAAGCTACATGCTAAATGCAAGGTACAACATGCTATATGCAAGGTGCTCCATCCTATATACTGCTTGCTAAATACAATGCACTACATCTATAGGCTCCGTGCCAAGTGCAAGGTGCTACACGCTCTGAACTGCATCCTAAATACAATATGCTCCGTGCTGTATGCAGTGTGCTTAATGCTATAAGCTACATGCTAAATGCCAAGATGCTGTATGCTACATGCTAAATTCAATGTGCTACATGCTCCATGCAGTGTATTAAATGCAAGGTGCTACATGCTAAATATAAGGTACTACGTGCTATATGCAGTGTGCTATGTGCTAAGTGGAAGATGCTACATGCTATAAGCTACATGCTAAATGCAATGTACTACATGCTATATGCAGCATGCTATATGCAAGGTGCTACATGCTATATGCTACTTGCTAAATACAATGCACTACATCTATAGGCTAGGTGCTAAATGCAAGGTGCTACATGGATAAGCTACATGCTCAATGCCAAGATGCTATATGCTACATGCTAAATTCGATGTGCTACATGCTACATGCAGTGTGTAAATGCAAGGTACTACATGCCATATGCAATATGCAAGGTGCTATATGCTAGGTGCTAAATGCAAGGTGTCATATGCTACATGCTAAATGCAGTGCACTACATGCTATAAGCTACGTGCTAAATGCAATGTGCTACATGCTATATGCAATGTACTACATGCTATATGCAACATGATATGCAGTGTGCTTAATGCAGTGTGCTACATGCTATAAGCTAAGTGTTAAATGCCAAGATGCTATATGCTACATGCTAAATATAAGGTACTACGTGCTATATGCAGTGTGCTATGTGCTAAGTGGAAGATGCTACATGCTATAAGCTACATGCTAAATGCAATGTACTACATGCTATATGCAGCATGCTATATGCAAGGTGCTACATGCTATATGCTACTTGCTAAATACAATGCACTACATCTATAGGCTCCGTGCCAAGTGCAAGGTGCTACACGCTCTGAACTGCATCCTAAATACAATATGCTCCGTGCTGTATGCAGTGTGCTTAATGCTATAAGCTACATGCTAAATGCCAAGATGCTGTATGCTACATGCTAAATTCCATGTGCTACATGCTCCATGCAGTGTGTTAAATGCAAGGTGCTACATGCTAAATATAAGGTACTACATGCTATATGCTATGTGCTAAATGCAGTGTGCTGGGTGCTAAATGCAAGGTGCTGCACGCTCTAAACTACATCCTCAATACAATATGCTATATGCAGTGTGCTACATGCATAAGCTACATGCTAAATGCCAAGATGCTATATGCTACATGCTAAAGTCAATGTGCTACATGCTACATGCAGTGTGCAAATGCAAGGTGCTATAAGGTACATGCTAAATGCGAGGTGCTACGTGCTATAAGCTACATGCTAAGTGCAATGTACTATGTGCTATATGCAAGGTGCTATATGCAAGGTGTCATATGCTACATGCTAAATTCAATGTGCTACTTGCAGTGTGATAAATGCAAGGTGCTATAAGCTACATGCTAAATGCAAGGTGCTACATGCTATAAACTACATGCTAAATGCAAGGTGCTCCATCCTATATACTGCTTGCTAAATGCAATGCACTACATCTATAGGCTCCGTGCCAAGTGCAAGGTGCTACACGCTCTAAACTGCATCCTAAATACAATATGCTCCGTGCTATATGCAGTGTGCTTAATGCAGTGTGCTACATGCTATAAGCTAAGTGTTAAATGCCAAGATGCTATATGCTACATGCTAAATTCCATGTGCTACATGCTCCATGCAGTGTGTTAAATGCAAGGTGCTACGTGCTAAATATAAGGTACTACCTGCTATATGCAGTGTGCTAAATGCAATGTGCTGGGTGCTAAGTGCAAGGTGCTACACGCTATAAGCTACATGCTAAATGCCAAGATGCTGTATGCTACATGCTAAATTCCATGTGCTACATGCTCCATGCAGTGTGTTAAATGCAAGGTGCTACATGCTAAATATAAGGTACTACATGCTATATGCTATGTGCTAAATGCAGTGTGCTGGGTGCTAAATGCAAGGTGCTACATGCTATAAGCTACATGCTAAATGCAATGTACTACATGCTATATGCAACATACTATGTGCAAGGTGCTACATGCTATATGCTACTTGCTAAATACAATGCACTACATCTATAGGCTATGTGTTAAATGCAAGGTGCTACATGCATAGGCTACATGCTCAATGCCAAGATGCTATATGCTACATGCTAAATTCAATGTGCTACATGCAGTGTGTAAATGCAAGGTGCTATAAGCTACATGCTAAATGCAAGGTGCTACGTGCTATATGCAAGGTGCTATAGGCTAGGTGCTAAATGCAAGGTGCTACATGCTCTAAGCTACATCCTCAATACAATATGCTATATGCAGTGTGCTACATGCATAAGCTACATGCTAAATGCCAATATGCTATAGGCTACATGCTAAAGTCAATGTGCTGCATGCTACATGCAGTGCGTAAATGCAAAGTGCTATAAGCTACATGCTAAATGCAAGGTGCCATGTGCTAAATGCAACGTGCTACATGCTATATGCAAGATGCTACATCCTATATGCTACTTGCTAAATCCAATGCACTAGATCTATAAGCTACGTGCTAAATGCAAGGTGCTGCACGCTCTAAACTACATCCTCAATACAATATGCTATATGCAGTGTGCTACATGCATAAGCTACATGCTCAATGCCAACATGCTATATGCTACATGCTAAAGTCAATGTGCTACATGCTACATGCAGTGTGCAAATGCAAGGTGCTATAAGGTACATGCTAAATGCGAGGTGCTACGTGCTATAAGCTACATGCTAAGTGCAATGTACTATGTGCTATATGCAAGGTGCTATAGGCTAGGTGCTAAATGCAAGGTGTCATATGCTACATGCTAAATACAGTGCGCTACATGCTAAATACAGTGTACTACATGCTATAAGCTACATGCTATATGCAATGTACTATGTGCTATATGCAAGGTGCTATATGCAAGGTGTCATATGCTACATGCTAAATTCAATGTGCTACTTGCAGTGTGATAAATGCAAGGTGCTATAAGCTACATGCTAAATGCCAATATGCTATAGGCTACATGCTAAAGTCAATGTGCTGCATGCTACATGCAGTGCGTAAATGCAAAGTGCTATAAGCTACATGCTAAATGCAAGGTGCCATGTGCTAAATGCAACGTGCTACATGCTATATGCAAGATGCTACATCCTATATGCTACTTGCTAAATCCAATGCACTAGATCTATAAGCTACGTGCTAAATGCAAGGTGCTGCACGCTCTAAACTACATCCTCAATACAATATGCTATATGCAGTGTGCTACATGCATAAGCTACATGCTCAATGCCAACATGCTATATGCTACATGCTAAAGTCAATGTGCTACATGCTACATGCAGTGTGCAAATGCAAGGTGCTATAAGGTACATGCTAAATGCGAGGTGCTACGTGCTATAAGCTACATGCTAAGTGCAATGTACTATGTGCTATATGCAAGGTGCTATAGGCTAGGTGCTAAATGCAAGGTGTCATATGCTACATGCTAAATACAGTGCGCTACATGCTAAATACAGTGTACTACATGCTATAAGCTACATGCTATATGCAATGTACTATGTGCTATATGCAAGGTGCTATATGCAAGGTGTCATATGCTACATGCTAAATTCAATGTGCTACTTGCAGTGTGATAAATGCAAGGTGCTATAAGCTACATGCTAAATGCAAGGTGCTACATGCTATATGCAATGTGCTACACGCCCTATACATCACAGCCCTCCCATCCGCCCTGTGGCTTCTCTGATGCCTCCAAACCCCTCCAGACAAGATCTACCCCGACGTTGCCTCCAGGTTTGAGTCTCCTGGAAACACAGCTAAGCTCCTGGGTCTTTGTGGAGCATCCAGACGTGACCTGACCCGTGTTCATCTTCCCCTGGAGATGTTTCAGGGCTTCACACGCCCCCACCTGCCTTTTTTTTTTTTTTTTTTCCCCTCTGGTTGTCGTTGCAGAAATGGTCTTTTCTGTCAGAAAATCCTTGTCTGGGAACGCTTGACTGGCTCTCGCCTTGCTCCTTTAACCAAGTGCTTTAAGATGCGCCGATGGAAAGCTCTGCAGAGTGTCGGGATAACAGCGGGTTTTATTTAATCCAGATGTGCTAATGGCTTGGGAATTAGGCTGAGACAGGGGCAAGGATGCTGCCGAGGCTCCTGCAGCGCCTGTCGAGGGAAAAGCCTTCCAGGGAGCTGGGGATGGAGCCGAAACCTCACCCTGGCAAGGATGGAGATGGCCAGGACCTGCCTGGGACCGTGGACAGGGAGGACAGAGCATCACTCTGCTTGGGACCTGCCAGTGATGGGATTTCCTCAACGCTTTGGGCTTTTCCCCTTATTATCTAAGAGAAAACATTGTTTTCTAGTGATGCCAAGTCAGTCTCTTCGCTCGGATATCATCGAAGAGGAAAATCAAGGGAAGGAGCCTCCCAAATTTTGGAGGCAGGAGGTGCAGCTCTCGCCGTGCGAACTTCCCGGCTCGTAAATCCCGCTGGAAAGAGCCAAGGGAGGGAGCGGGGAGGATGCAGCTGATGTGGCTGGTTTTGTTCCCTTGCCAAGCTGCTCTCTTTGCCCTTTTGTTTGCTTTCCGCCGAGGCACTTGGAGTACTGATGGGCTTGTTTTTAACTCATCAACTGGCGCTCACATTATCTCTCTCCCCGGCATTATCTCCTTCCCACTTTTTCCCCCCCCTGTCGCCTTCCTAAAATAAACCGTCAATCACGGGCTTGTTTTGGAGGCTTTTGGGGCAAAATTCGCTGCGAGTGCCAAGGGCAGGGGGGCTCATAGCCAAGCACAGGGGCAATAACCCACCGCTGTGGTTCCCTCTATGGGGTTACTCTATAAAATTAGGGTTTTGGGGCTGAATTCGCCATGAGTGCCAAGGGCAGGGGGGTTTATAGCCAAGTACAGGGGCAATAACCCACCGCTGTGGTTCCCTCTATGGGGTTACTCTATAAAATTAGGTTTTTGGGGCTGAATTCACCACGAGTGCCAAGGGCAGGGGGGCTCATGGCCAAGCGCAGGGGCAATAACTCAACACTGTGGTTCCCTCTATGGGGTTTCTGTATAAAATTAGGTTTTTGGGGCTGAATTCACCAAGAGTGCCAAGGGCAGGGGGCTCATAGCCAAGCACAGGGGCAATAACCCCCCGCTGTGGTTCCCTCTATGGGGTTTCTGTATAAAATTAGGTTTTTGGGGCTGAATTCACCAAGAGTGCCAAGGGCAGGGGGCTCATAGCCAAGCACAGGGGCAATAACCTGCCGCTGTGGTTCCCTCCATGGGGTTACTGTATAAAATTAGATTTTTAGGGTCCGTGGAGCCGTTTGGACTGGGGAAGGTGCGTGCCCTGCTTGCTTTCCCTCTACATTTGGTGGACAAATGGGGTTTGTCCCCCCTCAAAACACTGGGTCAGAGCCATCCCGATGAGCTTGTCTAGTGGGGTGACCTCAAGATCTTTCGGGGGGATCCTCTTTGCTCCATCCCTGAGATCTCACAGGGTTATCACCTGGAGCACACGTGTGTCCGCAGCAGAAGGCAACACTGGAGCTGGTCCTTCGAAATGCAATTAGTGGTTCTATTAACTAGAAAGAAAACTATCATTAATAAGGTCTGGACAGCCTCGGCGAGGGAGGTTTGAAGCAAAGAAGTTTTTTCTAGCGCTGGTCTTTATCCACAGCAAAGCCCTGCCTGCCAGGGACCACCCCGGAGAGGAATTTGGCCACTGGCTTCGCAGGGTTTTAGCCCTCGACTCCAAGGAGATTTGGGGAACATGAGAAAAACCCCATTTCCCAGCAGAGGACCATTGCAACTCAAACAGGGTTTTAGCCCTCGACTCTAAGGAGATTTGGGGAACATGAGAAAAAACCCACATTTCCCAGCAGAGGACCATTGCAACTCAACAGAAAGGAGCTGTGAAGGTGGAAATGTGGCATCACCAAGCCCTTCCCAGCCTCCAGACCACACATTTTGTCTCTTCTGGTGCTGGGAGAGCATCTCCATCTGCAAAATCCTTCTTGGCTGGAAGACTCGGTGTCTCAGAGGGCCTCTGGCATTGCAAAACAGAGCAGGGGAGGTAGGGATTTAGTTCCTCTCCTGCCCAAACCTCTGTATAATTTCCCGTTTATATAATGCCTTCAACAATATACTTCAGAGGGGAGGGCGAAGGGGATTAGCATCAGTTATTCCAGCCCTGCTCCGCCTCCCCGCGCTTGCAGATAAATCCTGATGCTGCATCCTATCTGCCCAGGACAGGGAAAACGGGAGCCGGAGACCCCTCCGTTGGGATGTTCCTGCTTTGCACATGGATTTATACCTATTTATTTCTTTGCAAAGGGATCTACAGTGACAGGCACAGGCTGGAGCAATGAGAGATGCTCCGTGATGGGGGTTTGCTTCTCCCCAGGAGGGCAAAGTGATGGGTGGGATGCAGGATGGTAGAGGGGGGACGTGGTGGGTGGTACTTGGGTTCGCTTCTAGGTGGTCTACCATCCATGGAAATGCTTTATTTTGGGATGGGTTTCATGGACAACCCTGGATTTGCTGGTAGCAACGTTGCTTTTGATGGTGCTCGTGCAAGGGAGGATGGCTGGCTGGTCCCCAGGGTGAGTTTTGCTCTTGAGCTGGTAATGCTTGAAAAGAGTAAGGGGATGAAAGGGGTAATTTTGGTTGGCAGTTGTCATTGTCATGGGCATCGAGTGATGGCTTTGGGAACTGGTGGCTCCTCACGACAGGCTGAGATGGACCGTAACAGCAGGAGGGGGAGGAAAAGGCTCACCAAAAGCACCGGGATCACCTCAATTTTGAGGTGGGGGGATGCAGGTGAGCTGAGCTCCCTGTACCCCAGCGAGCCCTCTTGCAGAGGGCTTCTTCATCACAAGTTGGCTGTTGGCTGTGTCTTTCCTTCTGCAAAAAAAAAAAAAAAAAAGGGGGGAAAAATCCATGTTTTGGTTGGAAATGGTCTGGAAGGGGATTTTAATGGCCAAGTGATTTAGGTTTCCATCCCAGCTTTGCACCTCCAGAGAGTGGGGTTAAAACCTTGGCTCTAAGTTGCACTTTGGAAGATTTCCAGCCTAAGTTCAGGCAGTCCCTCGATGTACCATGTTCTGAGATCCTTTTTCTGCTCCATCAAGCATCTTTCTCATCTTGTAAGCCCAGAAAAGCCCCGTTCCCTGTGGATTTAGCTTCTGCACAAGCTATTAGATGACGGGGACCACGCGCATGGGCTTTGCTATCTCAACCCCATGCCCTGCTTTAGCACTGAGAGCATCCCAAGAGCCAGTGGTTGAATTTGGCCAGTTTTTTTGCTTTTCTCCTAAAGATATACCTTCCAAGTTGCATTGCAGAAGGATGGAGGTGACTCAGAGCAGGGTGGGAGGACTTGGGCGACTTCAGCATGCCCAGCACCCCAAAATATATATAGCAAGCTGCTGGGAACAGAGTTTTTTCCATGTGGGATGAATAACAGACTAGATCTGCTGATGCAGAAGCACCGTATAATGGGTAGATATTGCTCCAGAAAGGATGCAAAAGATGTATCACCAGCAGGAACAAGTCTGGGGGACAACATGGCTGGTTCTGCTTCCAGACAGACCATCATTCATGAAGGAAACCAGTCATCTCCACTTGGGCCACCTTCTCCTTGCAACTCGATGATGAGATATTTTCCATAAGTGCTGGCCGAGGTGGCTCTATTTAAGCTACGCTTGCGTCTTACTGCGTTATTATGGCACTTTATTTTTTTTTACTTTTGCTTCTCTGAGGAAGTTCTTTGGTTGATGTATGCAAACGGGCTGGAGATAGTTGGGTTTCCTCCTGACAGAGGGAGAATTTACGCTGCTGTAATTATAGCAGCGGCGTGGGAGCGGAGCGATGCTGGAGGAAGCGCAGGCGAGCCCGGTTTCCAAATTAAACCCTTCTGCTTCTAGAAATGTGGCTTTAATATTGTTGAGTGGTTTTGTTTTTGAGCTGGGAAGCTACATCTGGGCGACTTCATGGTGGGAAATGCTCTGGAGGGGGCAGGATTTGGGCCCTGGGATATTAGGGATGCTGGTGCCCCCCTGGGTTTGTTTGCATGGACCACCCTCCTCCGCCTCCTGATCTGCTAAAAGCTCCCCGCCGCGAGGAAACAACCCGACTCCTTAAAATTGAAAGGGCTTATTTAAACAATGTTATCTCTCTGGTGAAGGGAGAGAGCATATTGAATGGTTATATTTAGTGCCGGGTGTAGGACAAAGCAGATGCAGAGAGATTTTTAACGCGGGAATGTTAATCACTTATGCCACACCGCCTCGGAGATACGTGTGTGTGTGTGTGTATCTATATTTTTCTATATATGCCACACGCACGTGCTCAGACACCCGTGTATTTCCTGAGGATGAGGACGGGAGTCGAACATCCCTCCTTGATTTGCTTTTTGACCTTTTTTCACACCTCGCAGGGCAAAGTGATGCGACTCCGAGCACTGGGTACCCCCCGAAACACGCGGCAGGAGGGATGCACTCTGTTATATGGGGGTCTGCATAGCCCCCCCTCCTCTTTCTGCCCCCAAAATGGGTCAGGACTGGGAAGGAGAGCGCTTACAGGCTTGAAAATGGGCTGTTTAACAACCCCAGCAGTGCTCTCCCCGCCGGCGAGCCACGAGGAAAGCCTACCGCATTACCCAGCCTCTATTACCCACCCTCGCGGGAGCACTGAATTAAAGGAAATATTTTATGATCCTACGCTTCGTTATGTTTTATTAAAAGCAGAGCATCGGCCTCCCCTGCCACATTCATCACATCAGAGGCTCTGTTGGTGTTTTTTCTCTTCCCTCCCTCCCAAGCTCTGGCTGCCGTCGCTGTTGTTCCCAAAGCATCCCACTGCTTGGGTTGGCTGTAGGGTCGGTCCGGGGTCTCCTGGCAGAGGAGGAAAATATGGAATGGGGTGAAAAATGTGGCTGATTTGATTTATCTAAGGGTGTTACATCTCCAAACTGGCTTGGGGCTGTAGAGTCGTGTGGCAGAAATAGCTGGTGGATGCAGGAACGGGGACGGATGTGGGAAAGTGGAGTCATGGGGAGATGTCATCCCACGGAGGGATTTGAGTCATGGATGGAGATGAGCACATCCCCTCGGAAAGATGCTGAGAAAAGCCTCCCCCCGTTTGTTTTTTAGCTTTGGGTGATCAAGCCCAGCCCGGGAGAACCTCCAGGATATCTCTATTTTGGGGGAAAAGACCCCCCAAAAATGCCAACATCCCCTTTGCTGAGCTAAAGTAGCGAGGAGTTTGCTGTATCAACCCCGGAGATCAGCGGCGAAAAGCCAGACAAATATTGATAGCCAGGCATATCTGGAAGCAATTGGGAGACAGAAAGGTATTAATTAGCAGTTATTTCTCAATGGTGCGGAGATGGATAGGGATTAAGGTAACAGCCGTGTGCATCCTCGCTGTAAGAGCGGCGAAGAAACGGTAAATCAGCGTTATGAATCGGCGCTGTAAGAGGGAGATATGTTTTAATCTTATTAGCGGCGCGGCATTACTGGGAGAGCAAAGGGATTATTAATCACGGAGCATAAATCGGGGAGAAGAGGGTAGCTCCAAATTAGCAACACTGCTTTGTACAGGGGAGAGGGGTAGGGGAGATGGAGGAGAAAGGGCAGCGGATGGAGGCTGAGTGAGGGGGAAAGTACAGAGGGAAAGGGCAAAAAGCCTGTGCTG
This sequence comes from Calidris pugnax, assembly GCF_001431845.1. NCBI lineage: Eukaryota > Metazoa > Chordata > Aves > Charadriiformes > Scolopacidae > Calidris > Calidris pugnax. Next base: position 152,215 of record NW_015090819.1, read on the forward strand.
GGGGGTGAGGGAGAGGATGGGAAGTGGCTGCCCCTCACCCCGGCCAAATCAGTGCCTGGGAGTGAGTGAAGGAGTGTCTCTGGGACAGTGCTGTAGGTTGTGTCTGTTATAATGTAGGATATACAGGTATCTGTCCCATCGACCCATCCATCTGTCCGTTCCTCCATCCATCCATCCCTTCATTCCTCCATCCGTCCTTCCAGCCATCCCTGAGTTGTTCCCTCCCTCCCTTCCGTCATCCATCCCTCCATCCATCTATCCCTCCATTGCTCTATCCCTCTGTTCTTCAATCTATCCTTCCCTCTATCCCTCCCTCTATCCACCCATCCCTCCATCCTTTCCTCTATTCCTCCATCCCTTCCTTCATCCCTGCATCTCTCCCTTTATTTCCCCATCCATCCCTTCTTTCACCCCTCCATCCCTCCTCTATTCTTCCATCCCGTCTTTCATCCCTCCATAGCTCCCTCTATTCCTCCATCCCTCCCATTTTTCATCCCTCCCTCCCTCTATTCCTCCATCCATTCCTTCCTTCATCCCTCCATCCTTCTATTCCTCCATCCCTCTATTCCTCCATCCTACCCATTTTTCATCCCTCCAACTCTCCCTCTTTTCCTCCATCCATTCCTTCCTTCATCCCTCCATCCTTCTATTCCTCCATCCCTCTATTCCTCCATCCTACCCATTTTTCATCCCTCCAACTCTCCCTCTTTTCCTCCATCCATTCCTTCCTTCATCCCTCCATCGCTCTATTCCTCCATCCCACCCATTTTTCATCCCTCCAACCCTCCCTCTTTTCCTCCATCCATCCATCCATCCTCCATCCCTCTGTTCTTCCATCTATCCCTTCCTTCATCCCTCCCTCTGTCGTTCCTTCCTCTCTCCATCCTTCTGTCCCTCCCTCCATCCCTTTCCCCCATATACAGCCAGTAGAAGACACCAGTTGCCTCGGGAGCCCTCCCCCTGGGAGCCCAGAGGGTTTTGCAGCGGTGGAGGAGAGGAGCAAAGTGGCTTTGGCTTCTTTTAAGCACCCAACTCCACTCATGGCGGTGCCAATTTGGCTGTCTCAGGCTCCCCCAAGGTTGTTTTGGGGGTAAAATTCTGCGCATCTCACTCTAAATTGCAAGAAAACGTGGATTTTTTTAGCTCTTGGGACTTCTGCCCAGCACCAGGCTTTATTTTCCTCTTTCCTCTGCCGGAGGTTGTGCCTTTGGAAAAGTCGTTCAGAAGGAAAATGGAAAAAAATATTAATAATAATAATAATAATAATCCCTTTGCAGTTACGCGGAGCAGGGATCGATGGTGCGGGTAGAGATCGCTCCCGGCAGACACCCGGGGAGGGAGGGGCAGAATCGATGGCTGCCTCGTTTGTCACCAATCAGAAATATGGGATAATTGGATTTCCTGCAAAAAGAGAAATAAATAAGCAAATTCATCATCTGGGTCACGGTCACCAACTTCTCCTGGGCCACGTTGGTGCGGCAAAACCCCGCCAGCACCTTGCCAGGACTCCTAACTTGGTGAGAAACTTGATGGCAGCACCTAAACCTAAATCTTCATACTTAATTTCTTTGATGAAATTAATTATTTTCCCCCCTAGTGCCAACCCCAAGCTGAAGCTGGGAGAAGGTTTAGGGAGGATTGTGGGGTTTCAGAAGAGAAAATTCAAAACTGAGCTTATTTTTCAGAGAAAGCTGGAAGAAGAGAAGGTTTAGGGAGGATTGTGGGGTTTCAGAAGAGAAAATTCAAAACTGAGCTTATTTTTCAGAGAAGCAGCATCTCTGAGAACCCCTCACTGTTTTTCCGGGATGGGAGTTTTGCTGGATCTCAGATGGGTTTGTGAAGGGTCTCGCTTTCCCCCTTACAAGTGGGGAAACTGAGGCACAGAAGGGGACTTGGCTCCAAAAGGCATCCTCCGAGCAGCTCCCAGCTCTGCTAATTAGCCCCGGGCTGGGATTATGCTCCAGCCTAGATTAACGCCACGAGCAAGTGGTTTCAAATAATTAGCTGCTGGTGCCGTAATCCTCACCCCGACGGAGGATGAAGCAGCGGCAAAACCATCGCCTGCTGCCGGCAGGTCCCTTCCCAGTTTGCCCAAGAAGCAGATCAATCTTTGCTGGGGGCTCAGCATCCTTTTTTTCCCAGGTTCCAACATCTGTTTCTAATCCATCAGCTTCAGTTTGGAGCTCTAAAAAACCAGGCTGGATACAAATAATTTGCTTGTTTGGGTTTTTTGGTTTTTTTTTTTTGCCTCCTGAATTGGCGTCTCCGGGATGGTTTTTTGGCTCAGCAGCGCTTTTGGTGCTGGTTGGAGACGAGACCCTTGATCCCAGGTGAGGTTTTTTCCATAATCCCCTGTGCTCGGGGGGGGGCAGCATCCAGATGTTGCACCTTCCTGATGCCCACATGGAGATGCCAGAAGGGATCCAGCTGATGGGGGGGAAAATCTCTTCTGTGTCGGGATGCAAAGCTGAGCCTGTTGCTGGAGAAATGGGGGGTCTGGACGTTTGCTGGTGGGAGGAAAAAAAATCCCATTTCCAATCCTTTGCAGAGCAGGATTACAATACGGTGTCTCCTTCTCCTGCCACGTTTAATTCTGGATTAAACCCCACATCTGGGGGGGTTATAAACACCCTGGGGTGGGGTATTGCTGGAGATAAGGAGTTGCCACCGCCCTCACCATGATGCTGCTTGATTAAAATAATGGAAAAGCAGAGGAGGGGGGGAATTTTTAGGATGTACAAGCCCTGCAGAGGCTGCTAAGGCAGCAGGGTCCCTGGGCATCTTGGCCTCGAACATCAACCCAACATCATGGCTGGGTGCTGGGGAGGTACCGTGCTCTATTGCAAGGTGTTTTTGGGGGGATGCTGCACCGTCCCGGAGGCATTGCATGGAATCTGGGGGGGCTCCTGCTCTGCAAAAGTGGGGTGGTAGGAAAATTCATCATCCTGTGAGCTGAGGAGTTGCTGGGGAAAGACAGGACCCCCCTCAAATCTCCATGGAAATCCATGCAATTACAGCCCTTGGTGGAGAAGCCGTCCACATTGCACCGTGCAGCAGTGGGGGAGAGCTGGTAAAGCGATAATGGGGTAAAATACGAAAGAATTGGGGGGGTTTTAGCAGGTCTGGAGGTTAATTAGGATCCGTAATGAGGCGCTATTAGAAAAAGGAGAAAGCAAATCTCTCCTGGGAGTTATTAGCAGAAGTGGCACACAGGAGGGAATTACTGCTCTGCGGTGGAGGCTGGGGGGGTGGCAGCAGTTTTGGGTGGAAAGCTTTAAGGAAAATCCAGCTGCTGGGGAGGAAATCCACAGGAGAGCAAGAAATCCTGCAGGATCTGGGTTTGTTTCGTTGGAGAAGGGGGGAAATTTGGGGGGGGGGAGGGCAGGGGTGCCCACTTAGAGCCGGTGCAAGGCAGCGTGTGTGGGGACAGGTGGCATCTCCCACCCCTTGCACCTCCTTTGGCCAACATCTGCTGGCCTTAACCCATGGGCTGGGAGCAAAATTGGGGTGCAGTTGGTTTAGGGGACTCTGCCTTAAATAGCTGCTGGGGGGGTGTGTGTCAAACAGCATGAATGGCAAGCTGCACTGCAGGCGATCAGCTGCTATTTGCATAGATGCATACGTGCAAATGAAGAGCACGATCTCCATTTAAAAAATGGGGCATCTGAGGCCCAGGTTGACCCAGGGTGTGTTTTGGGCTTCGTTTTGGCACCGGCAGCTGTTTTCACAGCTGGGGAGAGACCAAGAGGTGCCAGCAAAGCTCTGAATCAGTCACGCCATTGGGTTTTGGGGGGAATTCATCTCTGCTGATCTCAGTTTCCCTCCTCTCCTGGGCCAAAACATCATTTAGGACTCTGAAAACCCAAAAAAAAACCACTCGGGATGGCCAAATCCTTAAATAACCCGTAACTGTGGGGTAAAGGAAGACGACCGATGAGCAATGTCGTGATGACAAACATCCTCCCTCTTCCGAAAAAACCAAACCCAACGATCCATGGCGGGTCACGGCCACCAATTTTAGCAGCTATAAACGGCAGCCGGGTGCTTCAGCGCCACGCTAAAGCATTATGTTTTAATGGCAGTATCAGTAGTGTGAAGATGCAGTAGTAAAATATACTCCTCCCCCCGCCCCAAGCCCCGGCATCGTTAGGAGACGGAGACGTGCGACGTCAACCCTTGGCTTTACGGCCGCGTGGCAGCGTGTGAGTGTGTGTGTGTGTGTGTGTAGGGATGGGGGGAGAAATTATAAATAAAACTTTACTGCGCCAGGCTAAGTGCTGCTAAACATACTTCACGTCTGCGCGGCGGCGGGAGATAAATATTCCATCTATAATTTATGTACATGGCTTCCCGTCCTCCGCGGGGTGTGGGGAGGGTGGGGGGTAGCAGCTAATAAAATAAGATATATCAGGAAGACTTATCAATGCAGCAGCCACAGCCCTTGCTGATAATCTGCCTGGGGTGGTATGACCCGTCTTCTTCATAGAATCACAGAATCTTCTAGGTTGGAAGGGACCTTAAAGATCATCTTGTCCAACCGTCAACCTAACTTTGACAAAAATAGACACCTGCACAACAAACAAAAAATGTTGACTGCTCTTTTTTGGAGGGTTGGTTGATGGGGTTTTGGCGTTGGGTGGGTGTTTTCCAAGCGACTGCTGGTTTTGGTTGAGTCTCCATGTAGAGAAACGCTCGTCTAAGGGTAACCTCAGTTTTCAGGCTTGGGGGTGTTGAAATATTACCCAAATGGGAGATATTTTCCATTCATCCCTGTAAGGTGTCCCAAAAACTGCTCCCAAGTGTCCAGTGCCTGTTGCTTCCCTCCAAAACCTCTGTTTTCTTGCATTCACCCCCAAAATTTCCATTTCACCATCTGGAGCATCTCTTGTTTGTCGTCGATGGTGGGTTTGGCTCCACGGTGGCTCACATCTCTCGGGGTGGGTGTGATGCAGACCTGGGCTTCAGGACTTCAGGGTTTACCCCACCAACATTGTGTCTCTGAGCTTCTCTCTGGGAAACCACCTAATTTTTAGGCTGAGGGATCCATTGAGCATCCAAATGATGCATCCAAGCTCATCCCGGGTGTTTGTAGCAGGGCACGGGCTCACTCCGGCCGTTTTGCTTCAGAACTTCCATCTTTTGGCTGGAACGACTGATTTCCTGTGGATTTGGGGCAAACGCCTTGACGGAGATGTACTACAAGCACTAACTTGGCGCTGCCAAGTAAAAGAAGCCGAGCTGGAAATGAGCTTTCTCATCTTGTGCTCCGATGAGCTGGAACAGCCTTCCCAATGAGCCTTCGCTTAGAAAAACGCACGATGAAGACGTTAAAGTGGGTTTTGTTTCAGTCCCTGCCCAAGCTGAGGAGCTGATATGGATGGCTCTATCCGCCGGGGATTTTTTTTTCGGGAGAAACGTGTCAAAGGTGGCGATGGGCTTGTAAAAAGTTGGTGTTTAGGTCTATTTTATTAGCCGGTGCTTGGTGATGGGTAGAGCTGGTGCTTGAGTAGTTGATGGAAGAGTTGCAGGAGGAGGAAAGGTGGAAATGCAGGAAGGAGGAGGTGGAGATGAAGGAGTGGGAGATGGGTAGGGGCAAAGGAGACACCGCAGCATCCCAAGGCTCCCACCACCCACATAGAATCATAGAATTGCCCCGGTTGGAAGGGATCTTTCAGATCATTGAGTCCAACCATCAACCTAACTGACAAAAACCATCACTAAACCCTGTCTCTAATAGAATCATAGAATTGAAATCACCCAATCACCGCGTCGTCCATTCCTTTTGCATGCCCCAAAGTGGCCCAAACTCTCCTTTTCTGTGTTCGAGGTCGTTTACCATGACGAGTTTGTGCCGACGTGCATGAAAAACCCCCACTGAGCCAAAGCATTTGTAACATGTTTTTAGCCCAGCGTGATCCGTTTGGAGCCTCGCTCTTCACTTCTCCTCAGCCTGCACCATACCAGGGCTTAGCTCCAGGCGCCGGTGTATCAGAGCCAATCTCTGCCCTTAAGAATGTAAAAATGACTGTAGCGTTCATAATGAGGATGAAATCAGTCTAAAAACCCGATTTTTTTTCTTAAGATATATTGACATAACTCTTTGGGAAGCCCTGACATGTTGCGCAGTGTTGAAAATGTTCTCCATGATGCTAAGAGAGCTGCACACAAGTGATGGCATAGCACAAAATTAGGCTTTATTTCTTTTTCTTTTTAGCTAGGGTATTATTTTTTTTTCAGGAGAAACCCAGGATTTAAGGGAAAAAGGAAAGCTGCGGGCAGCTCTCAAAAGTCCCATCTCAACAGGATTTTGTCACCAGCATTGAAATCATTGGAAGTTGGTTTTGCTTTTTTGCATTATACCCCCCAAAAGTAAGCAAAAAAAAGCTCTGGACTGGGACGTGGTGATAAATTTTGTCCAGCAAAGCTTAAAAACCCCATCATTTTGTAGAGTTGTGACAGATTTTGATCATTAAATCCTAACTGCAGCAGACCCCTTAGGGCCTGTCCGTTCCCGGCAGCCCCGATGAAGTGGTTTTCTCAGTTAATCTTGATTTAAAAGGGGTCGAGAGGCCAAACCGGCCACGCTGGATCGATGTATTGATTAAAGTTATTGATTTACATTACAAAGAGCTAACAAGACACATCCGTAGGATCTTGTCAGGTTCAACGTGCCTATTGCATCTTCTTTAGGTAGGGAAAAACGTACCAAAGCATATTCTATACCCACTCCCTATATATTCTATACATTTTCTCCCTGGCTCTGCAATACCTAAGGATGTAGGGGCTGGTCCAGAATAATTTGAGGTCCAGCTGCAAAGTGTTTCCTCCCACTTATGCAAATAGGTGAGGTAAGAGGCATCTAATTAAATGTTCGTACTTTAATGCACCGCGGTGCGAAGGAAGATGAATTTTAATTACCGGCTCTTAATTGTTTGGTCGGCCTGTTAATATCCTATTTACACAGTATTAATGCAATTTGCTCTCTGCCAGCAGGGCTCTTCCTCACGGTGGGTAACGCCGGGCTTTGGTGGATTTATTTCACGAAAAAAGCTCCCATTTCGCCAACGCCAGCCCAATTTTTCAAGTGGGCAGCAGTGGATGTGGGGATGCTCAGCCCCACAGCTGCTCGGTTTTTGGGTTCTTTCGAAGGAAAAGCTGGGAATTCCAGCCAAATTCAAGCAGCTCACACTTTTAAAACACAAACGAGCTCCCCCCAACCCATGTTTTTTTTCATCTGTAAAAGGACCATCTCCTTTGGAGTCGCGATGCTGACTCCATCCGCCACATCCCATTCCCCTCGCTGTTGTTAAACCTGTGTTAAAACACTTATTCCTACATTTAAAAAAAAAAAAAAAATTAAAAAAAAATCAATGGAGCGGCTTTCTAGGAGGAAAACCTCAAGATTCAGCAAAATTTGGCTGCTCCGAATTGGGACAGATGCGAATCCTTCTCCAGTTCGTGCCCCTTGCAGCCCTCCTGGGTTAGCAGGGAGAGGCAGCTCCACATTATAATTTTAAATTGTCCTGGAATATCATAAATAAAGCATCGCCGGAGCTGGGGAAGGATGATGGCGGGGGGGGGGGGGGGGGTGGAAGGTATTTGCTGCGCTGGCAGGAACGGGAGCAACTGCTGGCGTTTAATCTTTAATGAACAAGATGTTGCAAAGTGCTGGAAGTCACGGCGCGTTTGCTTAATGCTCCTCAGCCCCGGCGTGCGGCTGGTGACGTCCCTGTCCCCGGGGGGCTGGCACAGGGACCTGAACCCTCACACACCAGTGATCTCCCCATTGCCTGTGTCCCATCATCTTCCTCTTCTGGAGAACACGGAGAGCAGGATCCCTCCCTGCTTTTTTTAGGGGGTGGGGGTGATTTGTAATCCTTCAGCATCCCAGCGGGCTCTTTTCCAAGAGATAAAATGCCTCCTCCAGCAGTAAATGCTTTAAATTCTGGAAAATGATGGTTAAGGAGGGGTCCTAATCCCTTTTTTCCCCCCTTCCCTCCTTGTATTTGCACCCCAAAATACCATCCTGGCCCCACGCCGGAAGGCGGTGGAGGAATTGGTGTGAATTATGTATGAGCCCCACTAATCACGGGCTGATTAAAATGATGATGTGTTAATATTATCTCTCGCCTCCGCCGAGGGGGACGTGTCGGCACCTGAAGGATGGGGAGAGGGGGGGACACGGCGGGGGCAGATGGGGCAGATGGGTCCCCACGTGGCCCCTTCTCCGGCTCCATCCCCACGTGTCGCTCCGCTCTGATCCCTGGAAATGCCACTTGAGCGTCCCCAAATCCAGGGACTGGGACAGGCTGGACCTTGGGGACAGGTTGGACCTTACTATGAGGGTGGTGAGACACTGGAACAGGTTGCCCAGGGAAGTTGTGGATGCCCCATCCCTGGAGGGGTTCAAGGCCAGGCTGGATGGGGCCTTGAGCAACCTGCTCTAGTGGGAGGTGTCCCTGCCCATGGCAGGGGGATTGGAACTAGATGATCTTTGAGGTCCCTTTCAACCTTAACCATTCTATGATTCTATGTCCCAAAGGAGTGAAACACACCATCAGTTTGAGGTTGGCTTTTTGGAAAGCGCTGGAAGGTGGGAAATCAAGGAATGGGAGCGTCGGTCGATATTAATAAATTAATATTTGATTTAGATATAGCTTAAAGTTAATCAGGGGGAGACATGGAGGGGTTGATTTGTGGTGCTGGGACATGCCCAAAGGCTCCTCACCCCGAGGTTTTCAGGAGCACCCAGGGTTGGGTTGCCCTTGGGTGGCCACCAGCCGCCCTCTCGCTCCTTCTCCTCAACAGGACAGGGGGGACCTCAGCCTTTTTGGGGGGCTCAGCCGTGCATGCTGCATCCCGAGAGGTTTCCATGGGGCAACCGGCTGCTCTGGCATGCAAAAATCCACCCCCGGGATGCTGAAATGGGGCAGAAATGGGGCTTTCTGGCAGCACCTCCGTGGAAGCATCCGGCCACCTCCTCCTCTTGCAGGGCCGGGGTGAGACCTGCCTCCTCCCTCGCAGCTATTTTGTAATTGAAAGCGCTGAGCATGTTACAATGTGCTCCTTTTATTAATGTGTCACTCCTGATTTAAAAGAACATTTCATTTATCTCTCCCTTCCCCCTCCGTTGTTTTTTTTTTTTCTTTTTTTTTTCCCCTCCTTAAACTGGATGTTGCAAGAATTCCCACCGCTCACCAGCAAAAAATACTCTTGTCTCCCCAGGGATGCGATCTAATCAGAGGGCTGAATTTCCATAGGTCAGAATCTAATCAGAGGGTGGCCCGGCACAGCTTTCACTATGAAATATGTCTTATTTAAAAAGAGCAAAGGGGAAGGAGAGGAGCTTCAGGGTGCAGAGCTGCCTTTGGGATGCTGATGATGCGGAGGATGACGGAGATGCTGGGTTGGGCTCCTCCTTTGGAGGTGCAAAGCTGGTGCTCAGCCCTCTTTAAAGTCCTTAAAATTCAGCCATACCTGTCACTGCTGGTTTCTTCTCCCCGGTAAAGCCAAAAAAGGGACCAAACTGGGGATTTTGAGGACCGGTGACACTTTGCCGAGCTCCACTGTCGGAAAGCAAAGGGAAGGGGGGGGACGAGGGATGAGATTCGCACGTCAGCCGCGGCGAAACAGCAGGTTTTGGACGGCTCCATCTGGATTCCTGCTTTATTTTTCAACACCTGGCTTTATTATCCCTGCTTTTCCCCCTCCCCTCTACACATCCTTAGCATTTTGGGAGCTGGCTCCTCCGGGGACTGCACATCTGTTTTTCTCCGTTCCTCTCGCTCGTGCTCTTTCCCTCCTTCTTTTCCCTGTCTTCTGGGCAGATTTTGCTCTGAATTTGGACAGCTGATGCTCTTTGAGTTGGGGGGGGGTTTGCCCTCCCTCCCCTTCCAGGCATCACTGGGGCTCCAGCATCAGCCCTCTATGGGGTCCCTGTACCCCCATGGCACTGGTGCAATAAATCATGAAGCTCCAGAGCTTCAGCTTCGCCATGGAGGATCTCCTCTGGAGGAGAAGTGCAGGAGCATCCCATGGTTATATTTCCCATATTTTTAAGGACCTGAGGTTCTCCCAGCACAGCCGAGTCCCCGTTACTGGGTGTAGAAGTGGGAACTGGTGGGCTGTAGCCTGGCTGATATCTCAAAATGGTTCTGCAGCACAGGGAAGGAGCAGAGGAAAAAAAGACCAAGCTATTTTGGTTTTTTTGAGCCACTCAGAAGATGCAGGTTGGGGATGCATCCACAGGGGGATTCATTTGGGTAAATACTTGTGCCAATGCATTGCTGGGAGTGGAGGTGTGTGGCTGAGGCCACCCCAAGCTTGGCCATTTTTGACTTTCAAGAGCCACCAACCATCAGGAGATGCTCTTAGTGCCACCAAAACCCCTGGCTGGACTGGGATGGGGATGATCCAGCTTCCCGTTGCCATGCTCAGGGTTTGAAACGCAACGCCATGGGGAGAGGGATGGAAAACCAGGCAGAGACGCTGCCGTTCTGAGCCGGGAACTCCCGTATCTCCGTAATTCCCCGACGCGAGGGGAAAATTCAATCTTTGCTCTGTCTTTGTCACCCGTCAGTTCTGCCGCCGGCTTTATTTAATCGCCCCCTTGATCCGCGCTGGGGGCAGGAGGGAGATGTAATCTCTCCCGGCAGCTCCCAGCACTGGTTGATGAAGAGGCAGAGCTTTTCCCTGCGCGTTGGAGCCTTCGTCCCCGGTGCCGATCCCTCCCCGATTTCCTTTGGGCAGATGCCACCTCCCTGCAAAACGTTGGCTCATCCCCCCCAACACACACTTTGCTTTCATGCCTGTTGCTCGTCTTGGCTTTTGGAAATGTCAAGAGCGAAGCCGGAGAAAGCGAGGCACCCGCTGCAAGACCTCGTCTGACCTTCCTCGCCTCCCTCCTCCTCCTCCTCCTCTTCCCTCTCCCTCTTCACATCTGCAAAGCCCCGAATTCAAGGGGACCGTGTGCTGCGTTGGCAGCCGCAAGGAATTAATCCCCGCTTTAGCCTGCTAAAATAAAACCCCGTCCAGGCCAGGAGGGAGGCTGGAAAGACTCCGGCGTCGGAGGAGCGTGGCTGCTGGCGGGGATTTGGGGGTGCCCAGAGCAAGGAGGAGGGCGTCAGGCTGGGATTGCGAAGGTGAAATATTAAAACCTTTATTAAACCAGCATTTCAGGGCGAAAAAGGCCCTTCATTTCACCCCCACCCCGGCTCAGCACCTCTATCTCCCATTCACCCACCGTGCGATGCCGCAAAGCGCTCTCCGGGACCAAAAGAAATCCACTTTTTTTCCCAAATTTCCTTGCAGCAATGTCCTGGGTTGAGAGACACAGGACTAACTTTTCTTCTAATGCTGGGGAAAATTGCACTTCTAGAAGACTCTAGTGTCTGAATTTGTGAAAATATTGACTTTATAGCCAGCCAGGCTCTGTGGGATTCAAGGCCTTAGTGTTTTTGAGCCTTGCCAGGTGCAGGGACAAGGAGGAGCAAGGCCTGGGCGTTTGACCCAGGCTGCCCAACAGGATTATTTCATACCGTGAATGTCATATTCAATATAAATTAGAAAAATTTGCTGCGTAGGGGGCTCTCTTGATGGCGGCGGGTCCAGACAACTCTTTGCCCGGTGCCAGACCCCTGAGGCCTTCCCTTCCTCCTGAAGCCATTGCACTCACAGTGTCCGCCATTTGCTGTCCCTGCTGGGAGTGCACGGCTTCCTGCTGATATAAATGGTTGAGGATAATTCCTGTTTTTTATATCAGTATTGGGATTAATACTGGTTCTTTAGTATCGTTGTTACCTATTTAGTTTTAGTCTATTAAATCTATTTATATTTCAACCCTTGTGTTCCCCCAATCCCCTTTCCAGGTGGGGAGGGGTCATCGGGTGATAGAATAATTGTCTAAACGACAGGTTTTCTCAAACCATAACAAGCAGCAAACCTGCTTTTGTGACACACACATCCCCTTCCCCCCAAGAAAAAAAAAAAAAAAAAAATCTCCTTCTAAGTGGGGAGGGGTCATCAGGTGGTCGAATAATTGTCTAAACTACGGGTTTTCTCAAACCATAACAAGCAGCAAACCTGCTTTTGTGACACACACATCCCCTTCCCCCCAAGAAAAAAAAAAAAAAAAAGCTGTGCAAAGAGGTTTTCTTGAATTTTACAGCCCCGTGCTCAATATGCCGGGCCACGCTGCCTCGCTCTTGCAGCAGGCACGTGTGAGCGCTGCGTGCTCTCCCGCAGGTCACGGCCGAGATTTATTGCAAAAACACCAGCAACTTGTTTTACAAGTGATGTGAGCCTCCGATCGCTGGCTGCGGGACGTATAAAATCACCTTCCCCTCTGTTTTTTTTTATTTTTGGGGGGGTAGGATCCTTCTGCAAAAGAGTCTCGGTTTCTGCAGCCCCTTTTCCCAACCTGCTCCGAGCTCCCCGGGGTTTTTCAGCCTTGCTTTTCCACCTGATGCAAGTAATAATTTAAAAAAAAATAAAAAGAATACGGATTTTTGCAGTGGGTTAAGGGCTGTTTTGGGGGTGCCCTGGTTGGGGATGGTGTCAAACGGGTGCAGTCAGGGCAAGGATGCTAAAGAAAAGTCTCGGATCTGCCGGGCTCTCAATCCGGCGCCTTCCAGCAGCCGGAGGAAATAGAGGAAAATAAAATTGAAATGCAGTCGCCTGCCCTCCTGACCCTGGCTGCTCCATGCTCTTGTGATAGTTTTGCAGCAAATGGAGGGGAAATGGGGAGAAAATGGCCCAGACAGAGCCGCCCCTGCTCTGATTTTCCTTCTGCTACAAGGACAGATCCTGCCTCCATCTCTGGGGGAAACAGGGAAGGAGCAGGCTTTTGGCTAAGGCTGAGCTGGAAAAATTCAGGTTGGGCTTTGCACGTCTTCTGATTAATCTGTTCCTGTGAGAAACAAGTAATTTAGAGGGTTTTTCAAGCAAGAGTGCAATGGGGAGAGAACCAATATGGGGCAGATGAGACCCTGACTCAGGTTGTCCAGAGAAGCTGTGGCTGCCCCATCCCTGGAGGGGTTCAAGGCCAGGTTGGATGGACCATCCTGATGCAAGTAATAATTTTAAAAAAAAAAAGAATATGGATTTTTGCAGTGGGTTAAGGGCTGTTTTGGGGGTGCCCTGGTTGGGGATGGTGTCAAACGGGTGCGGTCAGGGCAAGGATGCTAAAGAAAAGGCTCGGATCTGCCGGGCTCTCAATCCGGCACCTTCCAGCAGCCGGAGGAAATAGAGGAAAATAAAATTGAAATGCAGTCGCCTGCCCTCCTGACCCTGGCTGCTCCATGCTCTTGTGATAGTTTTGCAGCAAATGGAGGGGAAATGGGGAGAAAATGGCCCAGACAGAGCCGCCCCTGCTCTGATTTTCCTTCTGCTACAAGGACAGATCCTGCCTCCATCTCTGGGGGAAACAGGGAAGGAGCAGGCTTTTGGCTAAGGCTGAGCTGGAAAAATTCAGGTTGGGCTTTGCACGTCTTCTGATTAATCTGTTCCTGTGAGAAACAAGTAGGGGAAGGAGAGGGCTGTCGGCTAAGGCTGGGCTGGAAAAATTCAGGTTGGGCTTTGTACATCTTCTGATTAATCTGTTGGAGCCGTTGCTGTGAGAAACGAGTAATTTAGAGGGTTTTTCAAGCAAGAGTGCAATGGGGAGAGAACCAATGTGGGGCAGATGAGAGCCTGGCCCAGGTTGCCCAGAGAAGCTGTGGCTGCCTATGGGGCAGATGAGACCCTGACTCAGGTTGTCCAGAGAAGCTGTGGCTGCCCCATCCCTGGAGGGGTTCAAGGCCAGGTTGGATGGACCTGGATAGGACTTGGAGCAACCTGGTGTGGTGGGAGGTGTCCCTGCCCAGGGCAGGGGGTGGCACTGGATGGGCTTTAAGGTCCTTTCCAACCCAAACCCTTCTATGATTCGATGGTGGAGACAAAGTTGAAGCCAGTATCTTTATAAGAAGGATGGGATTTTGTTTGGGTGGTCGGTGGGATCAGGGGTTTGCGTGTAGATGAAGACGAGCCCCAAAATCTGGGCGCCCGGGGTTTATTTGGACAAAGGTGGGTAGTTATGAAAAGCTGAGGAGAAGAGCAACAAATCCATCGGTCCTTGCATTTGGGTGCCATAAGCTGGTAAATAAGGTCAGGAAGGATTTTCCCCAGCTGGTGCTTTTTTGGGTGCTTTGGGAGCAGCTGAACATCATCTCTGCAAGGGGGCAAGATGCCACGCTGATGGGCTTGCCCATGGGTTACCCCCATGTGGGATGGAGCCAGCCTTTCCTCCCCGTGGTAGAGCTATGGATACCATAAAAGCATTTGAAAATACCATTTTATCCCCTTGCCCCGTCCTTCCCCGTCAGCTCACGTCTCTTTTTTTCCTCTTCTCCACTTTTTGCCAGCCTACCTGACGGTCAGCATCGAGCCGCTGCCACCCGTGGTGGTGGGAGACGCCGTCACCCTGAAATGCAACTTCAAGACGGATGGGAAGATGCGGGAAATCGTCTGGTACCGGGTAAGTGGCGCCGGTGCCTCTTCCCTGCCCTTGGGGACGGGGGGGACACGAAGCCACCCGGCTGCTCTGCTCCTGGACGACGGAAGGTCAAGGCTGGATGGGGGAGAGAAAGGCAGACGGCGCTGGCGCTGATGGGAATATTGATTATTGAAGCAGGCAGGCAGGCTAGCCTTTGAAAACCTGGCGGGGGAGAGATGTAAAACAGCTTTGCAATCATCTTGAGGCCTCCGGGAGGCTTTCTCCAGGCGTTTTGTTATGTTTTTCTGATGGATTCCGGGTTGGCAGGCTCAGTTCGGTGCTGAGGGGCTTCGTTGGGGCCAGCTGGGGTCTGGGTGCTGCAAAGATTTTCATGTTGAGTGTGAAATTATACAAGGTGCTTTGGGAGCAGCTGAACATCATCGCTGCAAGGGGGCAAGATGCCACGCTGATGGGCTTGCCCATGGGTTACCCCCATGGGTACCCCCGTGGGATGGAGCCAGCCTTTCCTCCCCGTGGCAGAGTTATGAATACCATAAAAACATTTGAAAACAGTATTTTATCCCCTTGCCCCGTCCTTCCCTGGCAGCTCACGTCTCTTTTTTTCCTCTTCTCCACTTTTTGCCAGCCTACCTGACGGTCAGCATCGAGCCGCTGCCACCCGTGGTGGTGGGAGACGCCGTCACCCTGAAATGCAACTTCAAGACGGATGGGAAGATGCGGGAAATCGTCTGGTACCGGGTAAGTGGCGCCGGTGCCTCTTCCCTGCCCTTGGGGACGGGGGGGACACGAAGCCACCCGGCTGCTCTGCTCCTGGACGACGGAAGGTCAAGGCTGGATGGGGGAGAGAAAGGCAGACGGCGCTGGCGCTGATGGGAATATTGATTATTGAAGCAGGCAGGCAGGCTAGCCTTTGAAAACCTGGCGGGGGAGAGATGTAAAACAGCTTTGCAATCATCTTGAGGCCTCCGGGAGGCTTTCTCCAGGCGTTTTGTTATGTTTTTCTGATGGATTCCGGGTTGGCAGGCTCAGTTCGGTGCTGAGGGGCTTCGTTGGGGCCAGCTGGGGTCTGGGTGCTGCAAAGATTTTCATGTTGAGTGTGAAATTATACAAAAAAAGAGGGTGTTTTTTATGCTGGGGGGGAAATTGTGCAAAATTGAGGGTGTTCGGGGCTTGGGGAGCAGCACTGGGCTCTTCACGTTGGGCTCTTCAAGCATCCCCAAAAAAACCTTTCCCCTTCCCATCCCTGTCCCCAAAATGCTCCTGGCTGTGGGATGCTGACCTGGAGCAAAGCAAGACTTACAGCACCAGGTTTTATTTGGGGAGAGGGGGGTCTGGAGGCTGTAGCTTTCCCCCCTCCCAGCATCACTCCCATCTCCATGGGATCCAGCCTGATACAACGGTCCAGTGCCACACTTTTGGCTTTCTCCAGGAATTTCAGAATAAGCTGCCAAACACAAATAAAACCCCCACAGCGGTTTGAGCAGAGAAAACCGAGAAGTTTTCCAGAATGGGGAAAAAACTCAGCTCTTTGCTTGAATGTTTGCTCACGGAGGAGGCAAAGAAAGAACTAATTTTGCTGGTGGCCCCGGATGAAGCGACCGCCCTTTGTTGTGAAATATTTTTTTCTTGGTTTTACCGTCTTGTTTCTGCTCCCTGAACAAGGAGCATCTCTGCCTTAAAGCTCTTCTCCGCATCTAGGCAGGTTTATAAATAGGCAAAGGTGCTCTCTGGGCTGATATATATTCAGTTGCAGGAGCGCGGTGCGTGCACAGGAGTATTTCCATCGAGTGCTGGCTGTTTGCTATATATATGTATATTTAGGTGTGTAGGGGATATAAGTAGAGAAACAGCAACACATAAACCAAAAAACTGTCCCGAACCCTAAATTCTTGCAATTGGCTTCGTCTCCCTCTTTTCTGGGGGGGAGGAGGCTTTTTGCACGGTGCTCCTTCCACTAGCACTGCCATCTCCACCAGGTTTTTCCTTCCCGTTTCCACTCGGTAATATTGGATTAACCCACTTTCTCGCGAGCTGGGGCTGGATTTGCATAATCCCCCCCTGCACTGGGGGATGCTGGAGCCCTCAGCGAGAGCATGACGCGCCGGGGCGGCCGAGCAAATTACGCTCCAAGAAGCCACAGAGAGGGAGGGAGGGAGGGAGGGGGCAAAAATAACCCAGCTTTTATTTTTATCATCACAAATCCCCCTTTCTTCCAGGTTTTTTATCCCCCTCCTCCCTTTCCCTTTTGCTCCTTTCCCAGGGAGTTTCCCACATTTGGCAAGTTGGGTGTTTCATAGAGCATCTTGGGTTTTCCCAAAGTCCCTCCTGATTTTAGGGGTTTATCTCCTTTTTTTCCCCCCCATTTTGTCTCATTCACGGATTTTTGCACCTGCTCCGACCCTCAGTCTCAGCTCCCACAGGCAGGAGGTGACGGATGGTCTCGGGCGAGCCAGAGTGGAGATGCTGGGGCTGTGGAGTTATATTTATACCGTTTGTAAATCATCCTGACAGCGTCTCTGTGCGCGGCACCGGAGCAGTGGAGTGTGGCGGGGTGAGGACTCGCTGGGGCTCCCCTTTCCCGTGGTTTATTTTTCAGGGAGCAGAGTGAGCTTGTGGGGTTTAAGGATGCAGAGCTGCTCCAGGAGCACGCGTCGGATTGCCAGGGGAGAAGGCAAAAGAGGGGAGCACAGCAGCAAATTTGAGTGTAGAGCATAGGGTGGGTGCAGAACCCATCAGGGTGGGTGTATAACCCATGAAGTGGGTGCATAACCTGTAGGGTGCATCTATAATCCATGGGGCTCCTCCATAACCTGTGGGGTGCATCTATAATCCGTGGGGTGCATCTATAATCCATGGGGTGCATCTATAATCCATGGGGTTCATCCATAAACCATGGGGTGCATCTATAACCCATGGGGTGCACCCATAAGCTATGGGGTTAATCCGTAAACTATGGGGTGCATCCATAACCCATGGGGTGCATCTATAATCCCTGGGGTTCATCCATAAACTGTGGGGTGCATCTATAACCCATGGGGTGCATCTATAACCCATGGGGTGCATCCATAACCCTTGAGGTGTGTGCGTGACTCATTGGGAGCATGCATAACCCATTGGGGTGCAGGGTGGGTGCATAACTCACGGGGGGGTGCGTGTGTAACTCATCGGGAGTGTGCACAACCTGTCAGGAGTGTGCATAACCCATTGGGGTGCATGCCTGACCCATGGGGTGCACGCATAACCTGGAGGGAGCCTGCAAAACCATGGGGTAGGTGCTTAACCCACTGGGGAGTGTGTATGTCCCATGGGGTGGGTGTATAACTCATCAAGAGCATGCGTGACCCATGGGGTGGGTGCATAACCCATGGGGTGGGTGCATAATCCATAGGGTGGGTGCATAACCCATCAGGAGCATGCATGACCCATGAAGTGGGTGCATAACCCATCAGGAGCATGCATGACCCATGAAGTGGGTGTATAACTCAGCAGGAGCATGTGTGACCCATGGGGTGGGTGTATAACTCATCAGGAGCATGCATGACCCATGGGGTGGGTGCATAACCCATGGGGTGGATGCATAACCCATAGGATGGGTGTATAACCCATCAGGGTGCATACATAACCGATCGAGGTACCTGCATAACCCAGCAAGGTGCATGTATAACCTGTCAGGAGTGTATATAACCCATAGGGGTGCGTCCATAACCCTTGGGGGGTGTGCATGACTCATTGGGAGCATCCATAACCCATTGGGGTGAGTCCATAACCCCTGGGGGGTGTGCATGACTCATTGGGAGAGTGCATAACCCATCAGGGTGCACGCATAACCTGTTGGGAGCGTGTGTAACCTATCAGGGTGCATGGATAACCCATGGGATGCGTGCATCATTCATCAGGAGCGTGTATAAGTCATTAGGAACACGCATAACTCATCAGGAATAGGTGGCACCCATTGGGGTGGCTGCATGGAGCATGCATAACCCGTGGGGTGCATGCAGCACCCATCAGGAGCATGCGGCACCCCTGGGGGTACGGGGTGCATGTCTAACCCACTGGTGTGCATGCATAGCTTGTAGAGAGCTTGTGTAACCCATGGGGTGGGTGCAGAACCCGTTAGGGTGGGTGCAGAACCCATGGGTGGGCACATAACCCATTGGGGTGGATGTAGAACCCATGGCGTGGGTGCATAACCCATGGGGTGGATGCATAACCCATAGGATGGGTGTATAACCCATCAGGGTGCATACATAACCGATCGAGGTACCTGCATAACCCAGCAAGGTGCATGTATAACCTGTCAGGAGTGTATATAACCCATAGGGGTGCGTCCATAACCCTTGGGGGGTGTGCATGACTCATTGGGAGCATCCATAACCCATTGGGGTGAGTCCATAACCCCTGGGGGGTGTGCATGACTCATTGGGAGAGTGCATAACCCATCAGGGTGCACGCATAACCTGTTGGGAGCGTGTGTAACCTATCAGGGTGCATGGATAACCCATGGGATGCGTGCATCATTCATCAGGAGCGTGTATAAGTCATTAGGAACACGCATAACTCATCAGGAATAGGCAGCACCCATCGGGGTGGCTGCATGGAGCATGCATAACCCATGGGGTGCATGCAGCACCCATCCGGAGCATGCGGCACCCCTGGGGGTATGGGGTGCGTGTCTAACCCACTGCTGTGCATGCATAGCTTGTGGAGAGCCTGTGTAACCCATGGGGTGGGTACAGAACTCGTTGGGGTGGGTGTAGAACCCATAGGTGGGCACATAACCCATTGGAGAGGGTGCAGAACCCATGGGGTGGATGCAGAACCCATGGAGTGGGTGCAGAACCCATTGGGGTGGGCGCATAAACCGTTGGGGTGGGTGCAGAACCCATGGAGTGGGTGCAGAACCCATGGGGTGAGTGCAGAACCCATGGGT
Source organism: Calidris pugnax (assembly GCF_001431845.1). Lineage (NCBI taxonomy): Eukaryota > Metazoa > Chordata > Aves > Charadriiformes > Scolopacidae > Calidris > Calidris pugnax. Next base: position 171,636 of record NW_015090819.1, read on the forward strand.
GGGCACATAACCCCTTGGAGTGGGTGCAGAACCCATGGGTGGGAGCATAACCCCTTGGGATGGGTGCAGAACCCATGGGTGGGCACATAACCTGTTGGGGTAGGTGCAGAACCCATGGGTGGGAGCATAACCCCTTGGGATGGGTGCAGAACCCATGGGTGGGCACATAACCCATTGTGGTGGGTGCAGAATCCATAGGTGGGTGCATAACCCATTGGGGTGGGTGCATAACCCATGGGTGCGTGTAGAACCCATGGGTGGGTGCAGAACCCATTGGGGTGGGTGTAGAACCCATGGGTGGACACATAACCCCTTGGAGTGGGTGCAGAACCCATGGGTGGACACATAACCCCTTGGAGTGGGTGCAGAACCCTTGGGTGGGCACATAACCCCTTGGAGTGGGTGCAGAACCCATGGGTGGACACATAACCCCTTGGAGTGGGTGCAGAACCCATGGGGTGGGCACATAACCCATTGGGGTGGGTGCAGAACCCATGAATGGGCACATAACCCATTGGGGTGGGTGCAGAACCCTTGGAGAGGGTGCAGAACCCTTGGGTGGGCGCATAACCCCTTGGAGTGGGTGCAGAACCCATTGGGGTGGGTGCAGAACCCATTGGGGTGGGCGCAAAACCCATAGGGTGGGTGCTGGGAGGCATAAGGGGGCTTCTTACCACGGGAAAGACAGGTAAAATCCCACCGAGAAGCATCATGCCCCAAAGCAGCCCCCCCAGGCCCCTTCTCCAGCACCTCCCCTAGGAGCCCCACGGGAGGGCGAGCGGGGGGGGCAGGAAGGGCCAACATTTTTCTGGGGTCAGAAGACCCCTCGGTGTGATCCGCCGCTTCCAGGTCGCTTGAAATGCCAACAACTCGGGGAGGCCCGGGATGAGCAAAGGGGCTTTTTTCACGGCGTAAACAAGAACACGCGCCGTCCGCAGAGGTGTTAATTAACATCCAGCCACCCCCATCCCCCCCGGTCCCCGCAGCAAATTCATCTCCAGAAGGTGTGATTTGCTCAAGAACATGTACCAACACGGGGCCAAACACCTTCTGAGGTAGGCAAGGGCCCAAAAGGCCTCGGAGGAGAAGCGGGTGGTGGCATCTTCGCAAACGAGCTTGTAATGAGCACTGGAAAACGAGCGCGGAAAGACCTGGGAGCTGTCGAGCTGCTCCCATCGTGGGCGTCCCAGGGGGGGTCACACTGGAGACCTGATGAGTATGGTCACTGCCACGCTGCAGCCAGGGCTGGGGAGGGAGAAAATTATTTTTTGCAGCAGTGCAGAGATTTTTTTTTTTTTTTAAAAAAAGAAAATAATAATAGAGAAGTGGGAGAGGGAGGGAAGGTCCTCGGAGTGTCCGCTCGGGCTCTGCACGGACAGCTGGCAGGGGGAAGCAGGCAGCTTGTACACACAGCTGGGGGGCTCACGTGAGATGATTGGGGGGGGGAGGGAAAAAAAAGTGTTTTCCACATTTTTGGTGGCAGAGGAGGGGCCGGACGTGATCCCCAGGCGGAGGGCAGCTCGCTCTCCCCCTGCCCGGTGGGGACCAGGGGCTTGGGCAGGGGATGTACGGCAACGAGAGCTGGGGATGGAGCCCGTGGGGAGTCGTTCTGCCTCAATTAATTAGAGTTTGGTGCTCAGTCTAATTAGCAAGAAGGAGAATAACTGGGAGCTGGGGCTGGTGTTGCTGACTGCGGTGTCGGTGTGTGGGCATTGCTCTCTGTAGCACCCGTGGTGGATGGACAATGTTCTCCACAGCACCCATGGCCATGGGCTGCATCAAAAGAAGCGTGGCCAGCAGGGCCAGGGAGGTGATTCTGCCCCTCTGCTCTGCTCTGGGGAGAACCCACCTGGAGCACTGCGTCCAACTTTGGAGTCCTCAGCACAGGAAGGACGTGGACCTGTTGAAGTGGGACCAAAGGAGGCCACGGAGATGCCCCAAGGGCTGGAGCCCCTCTGCTGGGAGGGGGGGCTGAGAGAGTTGGGGGGGTTCAGCCTGGAGAAGAGAAGGCTCCGGGAAGACCTTGGAGCCCCTTCCAGTCCCTCAAGGGGCTCCAGGAGAGATGGGGAGGGACTTTGGATGAGGGAGGGGAGCCATAGGAAGAGGGGGAAGGGTTTGACACGGAAAGAGGGGAGATGGAGCTGAGATGTGGGGCAGAACTTCTTTGGTGTGAGGGTGGTGAGAGCCTGGCCCAGGTTGCCCTGAGAAGCTGTGGCTGCCCCATCCCTGGAGGGGTTCAAGGACAGGTTGGAGGGGCCTTGGAGCAACCTGGTGTGGTGGGAGGTGTCCCTGCCCTGGGCAGGGGGTGGCACTGGGTGGGCTTTAAGGTCCTTTCCAACCCAAACCATTCTGTGATGGACATTGCTCTCTGTAGCACCCACACATGAGCACTTCTCTCCATGGCACCCATTCAGGTGACCTTTGCAGGCAAGGGGATGTAGACCATGACCCTGTGGGTCCCCCTCATCCCATCTTCAGGCCGTTCTCCCCATCCTTCATGCAACACCTCTCATTTTCAAGCTCCTGGCTCGGTGTGTGGGGATTGCAAAACGTTTTGCCCCATCGAGGGGCTCGTTGGGCCGGTCCCTGGCCAGCAAACGCCCCTGGGCTCCCAAACCCATGGCCATGGCAAGTAGGGTCTGATGCATTACAGACGTTGGCGGCGCCAACGGAGCTGCCTGATCGATGGTGACAAAGCTCAGTCCCCACGGGGGCTTCCTCTGCCACTGCCCATTAGGAGAAATGAGACGTTACAGCCCCGGCCGGCGGCTCCAAGCGGGAAATGTTGCTGGTGACAGTGATAAAGTCACTGCTCGCAGCAGCGTCGGCTCCAGGGGAGGGGGAAGACGGGATGGAGGAGCCAAGAGAAGGGCACCCGAGGTGCTGAGGCTGATGCCAGCCCTTCCCACACCATAGGATGTTGCTGGGAGAGCCCGGAGCCTTGGCCAGTTTGGGGATGCTGGTTTGGGGATGCTGGTTTGGGGATGCTCGGGAGGAGCCAGGTTGGAGGCACCAGGATGCATCTCCCCGAAATTCACGGCCCCCTCCAAATTTTCAAGCCAACCCAGTTGACGGCAGGTTGTGCCTCCGATTTATAAACCTGCTCCCCCCTTAGGGGAAAAAAAAAAAAAAAAAACAAACAACCTCAAGTTTTACGGCTGCGGAGAAATTCTCTAAAATCTGAGCAAAGCTGCTGATGGAGAGATCTCGGGCCGGTAACTGTGAGAGGTCTGACTCGTGCCATTCATCTCCGCGCCAGCTGGGCCGTCTCTGCGCCTCGGAGACGATAATTTAAATGTCAGTGTGGGGAACTCTCTTAATTTCTCATGCTCAGGCGGGGAGAGAAGGTCACGAGCACCAGCAGGGTTTATTGAGCTCTCTGTTACCGCCGGGCGAGGGTATCGCTCCGGCTCCGGGGAGGCAGCGGGGAGCCCCCAACTGCACCTCCCAAAAATCACACGACTCTCCTGGAGCATCAATTCCATCGTGCACGTGGGTTAATGATGCTGGAGAGGGGGGTAGGGGCATGGGTGCTGCACTTCAGGGGATGGAGATGGGTTGCGGTGCTCATTCTGGGATCAAACCATCCGGGTTCGGGAAAATAAAGCAACTACTCTCTGTTTTTGGAAGCCAGGTTTGCCGCTGGTGGTGTTTTGGGTATCCCCGAGCAAGGTGGAACCAAGTGGTCCAGCAAGATCAGGGTGAGAGGAGGGATTTCAGCCAGCTGAGCCTGAGTGATCTGGGGAGGGAGGCAGAAAAAAAACTAAGAAAGGGTTTTTTCCAGCGTAATGCATTTCTCCCAATGGCTGTGACACAGAATAGTAGAACCATGGAATGGTTTGGGTTGGAAGGGACCTTAAAGCCCTCCCAGTGCCACCCCCTGCCCTGGGCAGGGACACCTCCCACCACACCAGGTCCCTCCAAGCCCCCTCCAACCTGCCCTTGAACCCCTCCAGGGACGGGGCAGCCACAGCTTCTCGGGGCAACCTGGGCCAGGCTCTCACCACCCTCACACCAAACAAGTTCTTCTCAATATCTCATCTCCTTCTCCCCTCTTTCCATGTCAAACCCTTCCCCCTTGTCCTAGGGCTCACCTCCCTGATCCAGAGTCCCTCCCTATCTCTCCTGGAGCCCCTTTAGAGCCCCTTCCAGTCCCTAAGGTTTCCCCTGAGCCTTCTCTTCTCCAGGCTGAACCCCCCAACTCTCTCAGCCCCCCTCCCAGCAGAGGGGCTCCAGCCCTCCCAGCATCTCTGGGGCCTCCTCTGGCCCCGTTCCAACAGGTCCATGTCCTTCTGCTGTTGGTGGCCCCAGAGCTGGAGGCAGCACTGGGTGAGGGGGGTCTCCCCAGAGCGGGTCAGAGGGGCAGAATCCCCCCCTGGCCCTGCTGGCCACGCTGCTGGGGATGCAGCCCAGGATGTGGGGAGGTTTTCTGGGCTGCCAGCACACGTTGCTGGAGCATGTGGAGCTTCTCCTCCACCAACACCCCCATGGGTGGTGACAGGGGATGCTGCCAAACCCAGTGCTACCCCCCGAGCACACTAAGCCACCCCTTAGCTCCTTTGGGGTATTTTTCCTCTTCCTATAGCAACTGCTTGTTGTATTTGCTTGGAGAAAGGGTGTAAATTCAGCCCCAGGATGAGGGTGGTTTGAAGGAATCTGGTCTGGAGCCCAGCACCCCTCACCCTCCTGGGGTGATGCCCCACATCCCGGGGTGCTCTGGAGACCTCCTGTCCTTTATCAACTCACTGTGTCCTCCAAAAATCCCTCGTCCCCATCCCCTCGGTCCCCATCCATCACTCCCCGATGCTTATCTGACCCACCGAGCAGCCTGGTGAGAGGCTCAGGGGATATTAATGGCACCAGTGGATTTTGGGGACAGGGAAGCGCCGGGTCGCCGGCGAGGTGAGAGCAGGGGGGGGAGAGGCAGGAGGGGGCTGCCTCCGCGCCAGCAGGAAGGAGCAGGAGGTTAATGTCTCCCCTCACAGTGGCAATCGCCGGGTTTTTGTCAGGAATAAGATTTTTACTGGGGTTTATAAATAATGCAGCAGGCAGCCTCGGGCTGCCTGAGCTCGGCTGCGGCACCTTAAATGGTGCCTTTTCCTCTCCCCGCGTCCCTTTTCCTCCCTTTTCCTCGGTGTGGACACATAATTTGGGGCAATCTTTGTCGGATGCTGCTGAATTCTCATCCTTTTTCTCCCCAGCAAAGCAGCGTTGGGCTTGGCTGCTCCTGCCGCCCCGTGGGTTCATCCAACAACTTTATATGGAGCTCCTCTCCAAAAAAATTGACCCCAGGGCACAGATAAAAGACTGAAAGTAGGTCTAATCCCTGGTGAGAGACTATTTTCTCTGCGCTTTTTCATAGGAGCCTGTTAGCTGCCTGTAATCCCCCGAGGATGCGCCCAGTCTGTGGCATCTTCCCTTGCTGTGCATCCTCGGGGGGATGTGAGGGGTCCCGGGGGGGTGAGTGTCGGCAGAAGAGATGATTCCAGCTGTATTTTTCCCATTTTCATCCTCGGATCTAGCTCAATGCTCTCCTGCTTCACCCACATCTGTCCAGGTGTGCTGGGGAACCTGCAAACTCCTGGTCCGTGGGCATCATCACCTCCACCATTCCCTACTCCACTCCCCCTGAGCATCCCCATCCTCTGTCCCATCCCCAGAATAATCCCTGGAAAACCCTCAGACCTGACACTCAAAGAGCTTCTCCATCCGGCAGCAGCTCCAAGGTTTCTCCCCAAACCCACCCCCGGGGCGTAATTAAAAGTCAGGAAAAATCAGAGGCGTCCTTGAAAACTTCCCCTCGTTCCCAAGGCTGGAGATTTACAACTCCGATATTTCTTCTTGCAGTTCCTGATCCCGTGTCCATGCCAGCCTGTATTTTCTTTGCAATAAAAACCTCAGCTTTGGCTAATAAATTTGTAGAGGTGGTTTTAGTGACAGCTTTGCTTTTTTTTTTCCCCTTATTTTTTGCCATAAAAAAGGGGGAAAAGAGAAAATCCAGAATCAAAGTTGAGTTTTGCCCTCTGCTGGGTGGGGAGAGTGGAGTCTCCTCCCAAGAGATGCTGGGTTTGGGGGGTTAATCCCTAAAATCTCCTTCCCCTGTGCCTGGTCTTTAAAAAAAACAACTATCTTAACCCTCTAATGAATTCCACTTAAACCCTCTAGCCCCAAAATGCCCGTTTCCCATCTGCACTGCGCTCTTCTGCCTTTTCCTCCTTAATTTTGCATTAAACTTCACTCCTCACAAGAGGGGGAGGTAAATCTGAAGGCACTGGGGAGCATGGGGAAGAAACAAGTCTTCCTCAGTCCCAAAAAGAGCCTTTTTCCACTTAAACCCTGGTGAGGAGCTGGAGATAGGAGATGGTGGTACCATAACTGGATAGAAATGAGCAGGTTTTGCTTGTAATCTAAACAGGCTCGTAAGAAAGAAATAATATGTACTGCATTTTAATAAAAATACTGAAAATAACGATATCAAAAATAAATATCTTAATAATAAAAATCGTATAAAGAATTAAAAAGGGGGTGCAGCTTCTTGTGCACTTGCAAAAGTGACCACGGGTGTTTCATATGTGGGTTTTTTTCTTGCAGGTCACCGACGGGGGCACCATCAAGCAGAAGATCTTCACCTTCGATGCCATGTTCTCCACCAATTTCTCTCACATGGAGAATTACAGGAAGAGGGAGGATCTGGTCTACCAGTCCACCGTGCGGTAAGTCACCCTCATACCACCTCCTCTGATCTGTTGTCTGCTCTTTAAGGCCTGTTTTTTGGGTTTTCTCCCCATTTTGGGGCAGTTGAGGGTACTCGGGCAACACTCGAGGTGGCCTCTTTGGCTGTGGGTGGGGATTCGTTGCGTTGCAAAGAAATTATCATCCTTTAATGCACCGTCACCAAATATCTGAGGTCTGTCCCCACCATCCTGTTTGTCCCTAGGGAAAAGGTGACATCGGTGGAGATTTTCAGGGGTGAAAATGGGCAAAGAAAAGCAAGGCTTGGGGAAAAAAAAAAAACAAACCCACATATATTTATATATATATAAAAGAGGCAGCGTGGAAGCTTGTCTTTGCTTTTCTTCCAAGTGCGAAATCACTTGCAGGAGTGTCAGCTTTATTACTAATTACACACTTGCTTTATTGCTGGTGTTATAAAAACAAAACTGGAGCCTGAAAAAAAAAAATGTCAGGGGGAGACTTAATTCAAGGCAAAGAGGCTGGGGTGAAGTATTCATTTTTCATGTGGTTTGGTGCCTTTTTTTTTTTTTTCCCCTTTTGTTTCCTGTTTAAATTGGAACTTGCTGATCGGATTTCAAAGCTCGTTTTTCCCAGCGTGGGGTCATAAAAATTCGGTGTATGGTGGGGAAAATACAGTCGTTTCTTCGAGGTGACGAGATGCTTTGCACCTCCCTTTGTTTCCTGTTTAAATTGGAACTTGCTGATCGGATTTCAAAGCTCGTTTTTCCCAGCGTGGGGTCATAAAAATTCGGTGTATGGTGGGGAAAATACAGTCGTTTCTTCGAGGTGATGAGATGCTTTGCACCTGCAAAGGTTGGAAAGGGCTCGGAATGGCTCGTCCCGTTGGATGTGTGCAAGCATGAAATCCTTCCTAATTCTTTGGAATTTGAATTTTGGGGGGGTTTTGCTGGTTTTCCGGCTACATTCAGAGCTATGTTTTATTGTAAGCAGTTGTGTTAGGTGGGTGCATGGGAATAAATGTGAATATAGAGTGGAGGAAAGAAGCAGGAAAGCAGGGCTGGAGAGGAGATGATTGGGATTACTCAGGAGGATGCACGGGGCTTGCTCAGGGGAGGCTCAGGAGATGCTCAGAGGATGGTCAGGAGGGTCTGGGGATCCTCAGGATGCTCAGAGGCTGCTCAGGAGGATGTTTCAGGCATGCTCAGGAGATGCTCAGAGGATGCTCAGGAAGGTCAGGAGATGCTTAGGGATGCTCAAGTGATGATCAGAGGTTGCTCAGAGAGATGTTCAGGAGATGCTCAGGGGTTGCTCAGTGGATGCTCAGGAGGGCCAGGAGATACTCAGGAGGATGCTCAGATGATACTCAGGATGCTCAAGGGTTGCTCAGGAGGACGCACAGGGCTTGCTCAGGGGAGGCTCAGAAGATGCTCAGAGGATGGTCAGGAGGGTCAGGGGATGCTCAGACAGTGATCACAGGTTGTTCAGAGGCATGATCAGGGGTTGCTCAGGAGGATGCTCAGGCAATGATAAGAGGTTGCTCAGAGAGATGTTCAGGAGGATGCTCGGAGGATGCTCAGGATGCTCAAGGGTTGCTCAGGAAGATGCACAGGGCTTGCTCAGTGGAGGCTCAGGAGAAGCTCAAGATTCTCAGGGGATGCTCATGAGGGTCAGCAGATGCTCAGGGGTTGCTGAGCAACCCTGAGATCCTGGAATCATCCTGAGATGCTCAGGAAGGTCAGGAGATGCTCAGGGGAATGCTCAGAGGATGCTCAGGAGGGTCAGGGGATGCTCAGACAGTGATCAGAGGTTGCTCAGAGAGATGTTCAGGAGATGCTCAGGGGTTGCTCAGTGGATGCTCAGGAGGGCCAGGAGATACTCAGGAGGATGCTCAGAGGATGCTCAGGTGATGACCAGTTGTTGCTCAGGGGTATGTTCAGGAGATGCTCAGAGGTTGCTCAGGAGGGTCAGGGGATGCTCAGCAGGATGCTCAGAGGTTGCTCGGATGCTCAGGTGATGACCAGTTGTTGCTCAGGGGTATGTTCAGGAGATGCTCAGAGGTTGCTCAGGAGGGTCAGGGGATGCTCAGCAGGATGCTCAGAGGTTGCTCAGGAAGATCCACAGGGTTTGCTCAGGGGAGGCTCGGGGGATGCTCAAGCAATGATCAGAGGTTGCTCAGGGGGATGTCCAGAAGATGCTTAGAGGATGCTCCAGAGGGTCAGGGGATGCTCAGACGATGCTCAGAGAGATGATCAGAGGTTGCTCAGGGGGATGCTCAGGAAGATGCTCAGGCGATGATCAGAGGTTGCTCAGGAGGATGTTCAGGAGATGTTTAGAGGATGCTCCAGAGGGTGAGGGGATGCTCAGGGGATGCTCAGAGGATGCTCAGAGAGATGATCAGAGGTTGCTCAGGAGGATGTTCAGGAGATGCTCAGGGGCTGCTCCACTCCTTGAGCTTTGTTTCCCCGTGTAGCACAGGCTCCGCTCAGCCGCTCACTCGGATGTTGTACAAATTTCTGACACGACTAATTATTGTTTAGAGGAGGTTTTGGCGGCTTCACAGGCAGATTACACGTTCCCTAACTCAACACCCTTGCTTTCCTGCCATAAACCCAGCGGTTTTCCTTGGCGCTGGATTTAGCCATTGCAGGGAGCACGGGGAAAATTGGGGAATTAAACCAGACTAAACCAGCCCCCAGGCACAGAGCAGGACATCCCCACCACGAGCATCCCTTGAGGAAGGGACAAGGGTGTTACACCGTCCCGGCGAGGCAAAGCAGATGTGCTTTTTTTTTGGGTTTTTTTTTTTTTGGCTCAGAAACGGCCGTTTTGCTCCCTTTCACCGCGCGTTGTAGAACTAATAGAATTTGTGAGCAGAAAATTTCGCCGCCCTAGGACCAAGCACTTAAAAGCATTGGCAATCGTCAGCACGGCGCCGGCAAATCGTCCGTGGAGCCGGGGATGTTCGCGGTAAAAGTGTTTTCACGCAGTTGTTTTCAGAGGAAAACAGCAAACACGCCTGGGGAGAAAGGAGTTATTTCCCGGAGGGTATGAAAAGAGCTTGTTTTCTGAATCGGTGGCTTGATGCTTTTATTTCGGGAGGGATCCTGCCTTATTTGGGGCTCTGGTGAAGAAGAGGAGCGCTATCGGGAAGCGTTTGGTGATGGGTCAGTCGCTTCCCGACCGTTTCTACTCAGGTCTTCTCTCCCTTTCATTTTACCCTTCTGTATTTTCATCTTTTTTTTTTTTTCTTTGAAAAAAAAAATATCTTTTTAATGGCACGGTCACGTCGGTGCCGTCCCACGGAGCGTTATCCCGGGCGGCGCGGCTCTTATCTGCGCGGCGCAGAGGGCTGCCGGGGCTGCCTCCTTTCATACCAGCTTTGAACGCCGCCCGCTCAGATGTGAAGAGCAAAGCCGGGAGATATCCATTTTTTTTCCTCCCCTCCTCTGATTAAAAACCCACCCTTGTCGAGTAAGGCACTGCTTTATGAATATCTATATAATTTTTTTTTTTTTTCTCCTTATTTCCAGCGTGCTTAGAGGACGCAAAGGACACAATGGGCTTTGCAGGGCTGGGGGGTCTCCTCTCTCCAGTCCCTGCCGAGCGCAGAAGCATCAAACCAACCCAATTAAGGATCGTTTTACACCCAAATCCGTGCACAAGCCCAAAGGGGCAGCCACTGGGATGTGGGGGGTCCCCAGCTTGGCAGGGATGGAAACTGCCGGTGCCCCTAACGAAGGGTGTGGATGATTTCCCGCTCGGCGCGTGGGTAATTAGAGGCTGGAACAGATGGCGAAGGCTTAGTTGAAAGCGTGGCAGCCATTAAAAGGAGCTGCCAAGCGACTGTTCGCTTTGACGGGGGCTTGTTTGTGCTGGCGGGGGGCTCGCAGGGCGAGGGGGAGGTGTGGGAAGGCAGCCAGGGGCTTTCGGAAAGCAGCGCCTGATCCTCCCCCTCCCGAGTGGGGAAACTCCACAAGGTGCTCGCCTGGGTTTCTCCGGAAAAATCCAGGGAGGGGGGTTTTAAGCTGGGGGTGGCCTGGCAGGTGCTCCATGTGGGAATTGCCCCCGTCCTCATTGAAACAGAGGGACGCTGGCAGTCAGCAAAGGGGCTCCTTTGCAGCTGGCACAAGTGTGTCCACCTCTGGCAGCGCCGATCCTTCTGCACATCTTCCTCTCCTGTTTTATATATATAAAACATCCTTTTTTTTATGTACCTGTATAAATGGGATAGGGATGGGGATGAGGACAGGGATGGGGATGGAGTCAGGGACAAGGGATGAAGATAGGGACAGGGGCAAGGATGGGGACAGAAACAAGGATGAGGATGAGGAAGGGGATGGGGTCGGGGATTGGGTCGAGGATGGGGATGAGGACAGGGATGAGGATGGAGTCAGGGACAAGGGATGAGGATGGGGATGAGGATGAGGATGGGAATGGGGATGGGGATGGGGACGAGGATGGGGATGGGGATGAGGATGGGGATGAGGACAGGGATGGGAATGGAATCAAGGACCAGGGATGAGGATGAAGATGGGGATGGGGATGAGGATGAGGATGGGAATGGGGATGGGGACAAGGATGGGGATGAGGACAGGGAAGGGGATGGAATCAAGGACAAGGGATGAGGATGAAGATGGGGATGGGGATGCGGATGGGGATGGGGACAAGGATGAGGATGAGGATGAGGATGAGAATGAGGAGGAGGATGGGGATGGGAATGGGGACAAGGATGGGGATGAGGACAGGGATGGGGATGGACTCAGGGACAAGGGATGAGGGATGAGGATGGGAATGGGGATGGGGACGAGGATGAGGACAGAGATGGGGATGGAGTCAGGGACCAGGGATGAGGACAGGGACAGAGGCAAGGATAAGGATGGGGATGGGGATGAAGTCAAGGATGGGGATGGAATCAAGGATGGGGATGAGGATGGGAACTTGGTTGAGGATGGGGATGGAGATGGAGATGAGAACGAGGATGGGGATGGGGACAGGGACGGAGACGAGTGGGTATGGAGGACACCGTGCTAACACCCTAGCTCTGCTCTCCGGCAGCTCCTCCACTCTGTGTGTATATATATATATATTTCTATCTATAAAGAATCTAGATAATGTATCAATCAAAGCGTGCTCTGGATTTGCTTGGAATTTGGGCTTTTCCTATGAGGAGAGGCTGAGGGAACTGGGCATGTTTAGTTTGGAGAAGAGGAGGCTGAGGGGAGACCTCATTGTCCTCTACAACTACCTGAAAGGAGGGTGGAGAGAGGTGGGGGTTGGCCTCTTCTCCCAAAGGACGAACGACAAGACCAGAGGAAATGGTCTGAAGTTGGGGCAGGGGAGATTTAGATTAGATATTAGAAAGAATTACTTTACTGAGAGAGTGGTCAGGCCCTGGAACAGCCTGCCCAGGGAGGTGGTGGAGTCACCATCCCTGGAGGTATTTAAGAAACGTATAGACATGGCTCTTCAGGGCATGCTCTAGTGCCCAAGGTTATTGGTTTATGGCGAAGTGTTGAGTGTGGGGTTTAGTTGGTGGGTGCGGTGTTTTTGGTGGGCGTTTGGTGTGGTGTGTTTTGTATTTGTTTTTTTTTGGTTTTGGTTTTTTTTTTTTTTTTGGGTGGTTGGACTCGATGATCTCAGAGGTCCCTTCCAACCACTAAGATTCTGTGATTCTGTGATTCATCCGCCGTGCTTTGCTGCAGCCGTTGCATGGCCCAAGCCGCCCGTAGCGTCGGGCTCCGAGCCTTTTCCACGGGCGTTTTGCAGGCGTTTAGTGTCCACGCTTGGTGGGTTTTTGCTCTCAGCGGTGCCTTTCCCTCCCGTACGCTTCTCCTTTCAATAATGCAATTACTTACCCTCCCGAGGAGCTGTCAGTGCCGGTAAACTCCAGCTGCTAAAGCGCATTACACAGCTCTCTCCTGCAGTTATTAATAGTTTATTGATCCCCGTTGCTGGTGAAAGGCAACCCCGTCCCAACGCCTTGATATCCGGACGGGGAACGCCTCATCCCCCGGGAGAAGGGGGTTTGGGATGGTGTGGGGAGCAAGCAGTGAGCCCCCTCTCTCCTCCCCAGCCTCCCCGAGGTTCGCATTTCGGACAACGGTCCCTACGAGTGTCACGTGGGGATTTATGACCGAGCCACGCGGGAGAAGGTGGTCCTGGCCTCCGGGAACGTGTTCCTCAACGTGATGGGTGAGTGCAGCCCCCGGGTGGGTGGGACCTAGGGGGGAAATGGCTGTGGGGTCTCGGGTTTGGGGAGACAGCGGGGATTTGGCTCATTGATGGGGAATAGGGGTGAGGAGGGGGTCAAGGATGAGGAGGGGGTCAGGGATGGAGATAAGGATCGGGACCAGGATGGGGATGAGGATGGGGATGGAGGGATTTGGCTCATTTTCCCATCCCCGGGGATAGGGATGGGGAATGGGGGTGAGGAGGGGGTCGGGGGTGAGGAGGGGGTCAGGGATGAGGATGGGGTCAGGGATGGAGATGAGGATCGAGACCAGGATGGGGATGAGGATGGGGATGGAGATGGGGATGGGGATGAGGACAGGGAGGAGGACTGGGTCAAGGACAGGGTTAGGGACAGGGATGAGGATTGGGACAAGGATGGGGATAGGGATGAGAATGAGGATGGGGATGGGGATGAGAATGAGAATGGGGATAGAGATGGGGATGAGGACCGGGTCGGGGACAGGGATGAGGATTGGGACAAGGATGGGGATAGGGATGAGAATGAGGATGGGGATGGGGATGAGAATGAGAATGGGGATAGAGGTGGGGATAGAGATTGAGGATTGGACCGGGTCAAGGACAAGGATGAGGATGTGGTTAGGGATGGGGATGAAGATTGGGACAGGAATGAGGATGGGGACAGGGACGGGGATGGGGATGAAGATGGGGATGGCAATGAGGACAGGGACGGGGATGAGGACAGAGATGAGGAATGGGGACAGGGATGAGGATTGGGACAAGGATGGGGATGGGGATGACAATGAGGATGGGGATGGGGATAGGGATGAGGATGGGGTCAAGGACAGGGATGAGGATGGAGTTAGGGATGGGGATGAAGACTGGGACAGGGATGGGGACAGGGACAGGGATGAAGATGGGGATGGCAATGAGGACAGGGACAGGGATGAGGACAGAGATGAGGAATGGGGACAGGGATGAGGATTGGGACAAGGATGGGGATGGGGACAGGGACGGGGATGGGGATGAAGATGGGGATGGCAATGAGGACAGGGACAGGGATGAGGACAGAGATGAGGAATGGGGTCAGGGATGAGGACTGGGACAAGGATGGGGATGGGGATGAGAATGACATGGAGATAGGGATGAGGACAGGGTCAAGGACAGGGATGAGGATGGAGTTAGGGATGGGGATGAAGACTGGGACAGGGATGGGGACAGGGACAGGGATGAAGATGGGGATGGCAATGAGGACAGGGATGGGGATGAGGACAGGGTCAAGGACAGGGATGAGGATGGGTTTAGGGACGGGGATGAAGATTGGGACAAGGATGGGGATGGGGACAGGGACGGGGATGGGGATGAAGATGGGGATGGGGATGGCAATGAGGACAGGGACGGAGATGAGGGCAAGGATGGGGAGAGGAATGGGATGAGGATGGGGATAGGGATGGGTGTGAGGATGGACATCAGGATGAGGATGGGGTCAGGGACAAGGATGAGGACTGGAATTGGGACAGGGAGGGGAATGGGGATGGAGACAGGGATGGGGGCACGGGGATGAGGGCAAGGATGAGGAATGGGGACAGGCACGAGAATGAGGGCAAGGATGGGGAGAGGGATGGGGATAGGGATGGGCGTGAAGATGGACATCAGGATGAGGATGGGGTCAGGGACAAGGATGGGGACAGAAATTGGGACAGGGAGGGGAATGGGGATGGAGACAGGGATGGGGGCAGGGATGGAGGTGGGGGTGTGTGCTAACCCCCCAGCTCTGCTCCCCGGCAGCTCCTCCGACGTCCATCTCGGTGCTCGCTGCCGACACGCCGGCGCCCTTCAGCCGCTACCAGGCGCAGAACTTCACCCTGGTGTGTGTGGTCTCCGGCGGCAAGCCCGCCCCGCTGGTGAGCCCCCGGGGTCTTTAATCTTTCATATAGATATATATGAAACAAGCATGAAAAAGAAATGTATATATTAAAAATACATAATATATATCTTGCTGCTTTTGGAGGCAAAATAAGGCAAACTGTGTCCAGTTCTGGGCTCCCCAGTTCAAGAGGGACAGGGAACTACTAGAAAGAGTCCAGCGAAGGGCTACAAAGATGATTCAAGGATTGGAGCATCTCCCTTATGAGGAGAGACTGAGAGAGCTGGGCCTCTTTAGTCTGTAGAAGAGAAGGCTGAGGGGAGACCTTATCAATGCTGACAAGTATCTCAAGGGAGGGTTGAAGGAGGAGGGAGCCAGACTCTTTTCAGTGGTTCCCAGTGAGAGGACGAGGGGCAACGGGCACAAGTTGGAACAGAAGAGGTTCCACTCAAATATGAGGAGAAACTTCTTCACAGTGAGGGTGCCAGAGCCCTGGAACAGGCTGCCCAGGGAGGGTGTGGAGTCCCCTTCCTTGGAGATTTTCAAGACCCGCCTGGATGCTCCTGAGTAACATGCTCTGACAAGCTCTGGGCAATCCTGCTTCAGCAGGGGGGTTGGACTAGATGATCTCTATGGTCCCCTCCAACTCTAGAAATTCAGTGAAATTCAGTGAAATAGCTGCCTGATGTTCACTCTTTCCATGGGGACCTTGGGAAGAAGCTCCATGTGAAGCTACCCAAGTGGATGTGATGCTGGGAGTGTCCTGGGTGGTGGCTGTCCCCACCGAGCTCACCGTCCCTTTTGTCCCCACTCAGGTGTACTTCAAACGGGACGGGGAACCCATCGAGGCCACCCCGCTGCCGGAGCCGCCGGCTGGCGCTGGGAGCTGGGGACCCCGTAACCTCCTTCACCGCGACCTGGATGACACCAAGGTGCCCAAATCTCTGGCGGCCGAAGGGGAGGTGGGAGGCGGGCAACCCTTGGCCACGGCGGACCCTCCCCGGGGGCTGGCGGCCGAACGGGGTCCCGTCACCGAAACCATCCCCGAAACTGTGGTGAGCCGGGAGTTCCCCCGGTGGGTGCACGTGGCCGAGCCCATCTACTATTTCCGTCACACCCACGCCCCCGTCAGCGACGGGACGGTGGAGGCAAGAGCCACCCTCACCTGGACCCTCAACCCCCAAATCGACAACGAAGCCCTCTTCAGCTGCGAGGTGAAGCACCCGGCGCTCTCCATGCCCATGCAGTCCGAGGTGACGCTCGGTAAGTGTGGGGTTTGGGGGGGTGGGGGTCTTTTTGGGGTCTTTTTGGCAATTCTTTGCAACTTTTGCAATTCTTTGCACTTTTTGTAATTCTTTTTGTAATTTTTTTGTGATTTTTTTTGCCTTTTTTTCATATATTTTTTCTTTTTTTATTTCCTTTTTTCTCTTTTCTTCTTTTTTTTTATTTTTTCTTCTTTTCTTTTTTTCTTCTCTTCTTTCTCTTTTCTTCTTTTTTTACTTCTTTTCTTCTTTTTTCTTCTTTTTTCTTCTTTGTTCTTCCTTTTTCTTCTTTTTTTTACTATCTTTTTTCTTTTTTCTTTTTTTTTCTGACTTTTGTTTTTCCACTTGTTGCATTCTTTCACTTTTGCTTTACTTCTGGAGTTTTTTTCAGGCACTCACGGGTTACAGTGGGGTGTCACCTAGGGCTGTGTGATGACAGGAGGACGTGATGCCAGGGTTCCCCAAAAAAGTAGGGTTGAGGCTAGTGGGTTTTGGGGGGGGTTCACCAAACAAGAGAAGAGGTTTGCTGTGTGTTGTAGGGGAGACAGAGCTTAGGGGGGACTGTGTGGGGCAGGATGGGGTGCAGGGAGGGAGGAGCACAAGGGCAGTTTTGGGGGGGTGAGATGGGACTTGGTGCTAGCAATAGGGGTGCTGGGGGGTGGTTGTCCTGGGGTCCATGGGGCACAGAGCCCCTCGTGCGTGGGGGAGGTAAGGAAAGAGGTTGTGGGGCTGCTGCCCCCCAAGTCCTCATAGCCTCAGGGTGGCCCATAAAGAGGAGCAAGCCCTGAGGGGTGCAGCCCCCCCATCCCAAGCCATGGAGGATGCTATAGGGTGGGGTTTGCTGGGTCGATGTAGGGCTGGGGTTGGGAGGGGGCGGTTGAATCATGCAGTGGGGGTTTGGGGTGATGTGTGGGGCTGGTAAGGGGGCAATGGAGGTTACTGGGGTATCAGAGCAAGGCAGAGATGTCAGAGGCAGGGGGTAATGTGGGCACAGCCCTAGATTTGGAGGTCGGGGGACTGTGCTGGGAGAAGCCCCCTCTATGAGAAGGGGATGGGTGTTTCCATAGAGGGGGGAGGCAGAGGACTGAGGCAGGGGGGGCAGCGAGGGGCTGGTTTTGGGGGGAGACAGGGCTGTGCTGGGTGTAGGGATGAGTGGGGAGGGGGATGTTAAAGGTGGGGGCTCTGTTGGGGGACCTGCTGTTTGGTGGATCTTTGCCTTGGTTGCCTGCAGAGCAGGTGAGGAAATTGGTAACCCCTTAATGTTCCCTCCTGTGGGGTGTAACTCTGGGAGGGGGGGACAAAAGAGCTCCCCTGGATATGTTTTGGGGGGGGGGAACTCCTTCACCCCACAGTGATGTCACCTCCATCCATCTATACCCAGTCCCAGGAGACCTGAGGACATACCGTCACCCTCGTTGGCCATCACCCTTGTTGGCCATCACCACCCAACTCATCCCAGTGGGTATTTCTGGGGAGGAGCCAGCCTGCCCCCGGGGCTGGTGAGGCCCCAGCTGCCATGGGGTGGTGAGGTTGACACCAGGGCTGCCCCATTGGCTCCCAGCAGTCCCAGGACCCTAGAAAAGCAGAAGCTCCCCAAGTGACCATGGGAGCTGTTGAGCAAAGTAGTTAGTGGAGCCCCTCGCTTCTGCCCCATCTTGCCCCCAGGTAAGGCTGGGGCTCCCCTACCTTCTCCAGGTTCCCCCTCAGAAGAGGCTGAGCTCTCCACCAGTGTTATCCCAGCTTCGGGGCATCCTCCTGGGCAGGCTGTTCTATCCATCCTCCCCTTGAGCCAGGAGGAGAAGACTGGGCTTTGGTTCTGGCCAAGTAGGACACTTGGCTCGCTGCATCAGCAATGATGCACCATCTCCTGGAGAGCTTCTCCTCGTTGGCTTTCCACCCATCTTTGGCACGGGCTTCAGCGTGCACAAGCCTGTCAGTGCCGGTGCTCCGTCTCTTTTCCTTCAGCTCATCAACCGCCTCAATTAGTGGGAGGTTGGCAGCAACGAGGAGGTCAATGGGAGGTTGGCAGTCAACAAGGAGGGCAGCAGCTCTCTTGCTAATAGATGGCCCTCCTTTATCTGTTCCTCCCCACTGAGCATTACAGCTCTCTCCCAGCATACAACCGGCCAAAAAATAACCCAAGCCCTGCATTTTCACACCTTCTGCACCTCAGGTGTCCACTCTCTGGGCCATCATGACTTTGATGGCTTCCTGCTTTGCCTCCAGAAGCTCTAATACCTGTAGCAGCAAAGCTCTCCCCACACCGACCTCCCACAGCTCTCCCCATCCCCTAAGATGATCCTCCAGCCTGTGTGTCTCGCTGGGTGCCCCTCCACCACCATCCATACCCAGTTTTTTGGCACCATCGCTGCAGATCCCCCCCTTAACCCCCTCCCTATGTATAAATAATATATATACACTATATGTACTCTCAATAAAAACCACATTGAAACCAAGACAAACCATTCTCTTCAGTACAGAGAACATTCCTTCAGTACAGACCATGGCATGGTGCAATCATCTGCAGCCCATCACCTCCTCTTTAACA
This sequence comes from Calidris pugnax, assembly GCF_001431845.1. Taxonomy (NCBI): domain Eukaryota; kingdom Metazoa; phylum Chordata; class Aves; order Charadriiformes; family Scolopacidae; genus Calidris; species Calidris pugnax. Next base: position 190,198 of record NW_015090819.1, read on the forward strand.
CCAGAGGGCCAGATCCTGTGTGGGTAGTCCAGGTGCTCAGCCGTGGTCTCTGGCTCATGTCCATGAGGAGCCTCCTGGGGCCTGGCTGCCCTTTCTCAGGACCAGCATCCACCAGTACAGACCACTGTGCTTTCTGGTGGCTGTTTGTCCCTTTGTGTTGTGTCAGGGTGATATCCAGGCTCAGCCTGTCCCATCCATGGTGGCACTTGAATATACGAAGGATGAGACACCCACCTCCTGCCCATTTTTCCCTTTTAACCTGCAAAAGGCTCTTTCCACGCAAAGCCCAGGCAGCTCCTGAGGCTGTCTCATCCCACCCACGGTCCAGAAGGGACATCCACACAACCCCGACCTATCTGGGAGCAACGAGCAGACCCCCAGGTGTGGTGTCACCACCATGGCTGGCTGCATCACTGCTTCTCCTCACAATGCACCAGGCAAGGGCACCCCAAGTCTAGTGTTGGAAAAGGGGTCCCCTCCTCTTTACGGGGCTGTCCTTTTGTTCCAGCAAGACTTAGTGGCCATCTCCCATGCCAGCAGCACTTGTGTGTGACTTACCAAGGCCACCTTGTCCTTGGGGTGCTTTCCTGAGGTGTCCATCTCCATGGCTTCAAACCAACCTGGCCCGTCTTGATCCCTGTTTCTGAGCAGAGAAGGGCTTAATTAGGCAATATGTCCTTCACCACCAATGCATCCCATTACAGTCACCTATCAATCTTCCCGTTCGTCTGCCTGTGGGGTCCTTGCCTACCTGTCCATCAGTCATTTGGACGTCCGTCAGCCTGTCCATCAATCACTCAGCCCTCAGCCCCATCGGCTGGCACTCACTGCCACCCCCTCACCATGCTTGTTCATCACACCATCATTAACCCTGGCCAAGGGCACTCCACCAGCACCGGGAACCCCTCTCTCACCTGATGTCCCTTCTTCTCCCCTTGCCTTGCAGTTGCTCCCAAGGGGCCGAAGATCACGATGACCCCAACAAGAGCCCGCGTTGGAGACACCGTGCGGATCTTGGTGCAGGGCTTCCAGGTCAGCATCCCCATTGCCATGGGGCGACGCCACATCAATGGACAACCCTTGCATCCCCACCAGCACTTTATGGGGTTGGCTTGGTGGCCTTGGGTTACATCATGGGCCCTACATTGGTGCACTCCTGGGAGTTTTAGCTGTACCCCATCCTTGCTCCAGGTGGGAGACAGGGTTTTCTCATCCCCTACACCCATCTCACTGCTTCCCCATCTCCCCACAGAATGAAGTCTTCCCCGAGCCCCTCTTCACCTGGACCCGGGTGGGGAGCCGGCTCCTCGACGGCAGCGCCGAGCACGACGGCAAGGAGCTGGTGCTGGAGCGGGTGCCAGCCGAGCTCAACGGCTCCATGTACCGCTGCACGGCCCAGAACCCCCTGGGCTCCACCGACACCCACACCCGGCTCATCGTTTTTGGTATGGTGGCACCGTGGGGTCACCCCTCCCTCCATAAATCCTCACTCATCTCTCGTATCCCCCCCTCAATAACACTGTCTCTCTCTGCTATTTCCTTCCATTAGAAAACCCAAATATTCCCAGAGGAACAGAGGACTCCAATGGTGAGTAGTGGTGGCACCGGTATTTTGACCCAAAACCCCCCAGGGAGGGAAGAACCATGCAGAGAGCATGGGCCATCTAGATGCCCAAGCCATCTCTCTCTGCTATTTCTTTCCCATTAGAAAACCCAAATATTCCCAGAGGAACAGAGGACTCCAATGGTGAGTAGTGGTGGCACCGGTATTTTGACCCAAAACCCCCCAGGGAGGGAAGAACCATGCAGAGAGCATGGGCCATCTAGATGCCCAAGCCCTTGGCCCTCTCTCCTTGCCTTGCTCCAAGCCCTGGAGCATCTCTCCTTGCCTTGCCCCAAGTCCTTGGTCCTCTCTCCTTGCCTTGCTCCAAGCCCTGGAGCATCTCTCCTTGCCTTGCCCCAAGTCCTTGGTCCTCTCTCCTTGCCTTGCTCCAAGCCCTGGAGCATCTCTCCTTGCCTTGCCCCAAGTCCTTGGGCCTCTCTCCTTGCCTTGCTCCAAGCCCTGGAGCATCTCTCCTTGCCTTGCCCCAAGTCCTTGGGCCTCTCTCCTTGCCTTGCTCCAAGCCCTGGAGCATCTCTCCTTGCCTTGCCCCAAGTCCTTGGGCCTCTCTCCTTGCCTTGCTCCAAGCCCTGGAGCATCTCTCCTTGCCTTGCTCCAAGCCCTGGAGCATCTCTCCTTGCCTTGCCCCAAGTCCTTGGCCCTCTCTCCTTGCCTTGCTCCAAGCCCTGGAGCATCTCTTTTTGCATTTCCCCGAGTCCTTGGGCCATCTCTCCTTGCCTTGCTCCAAGCCCTGGAGCATCTCTCCTTGCATTGCCCCAAGTTCTTGGGCCATCTCTCCTTGCCTTGCTCCAAGCCCTGGAGCATCTCTCCTTGCCATGCCCCAAATCCTTGACCTTGCCTTGCCCCAAGCCCTTGAGCATCTCTCCTTGCCTTGCTCCAAGCCCTTGGCCCTCTCTCCTTGCCTTGCTCCAAGCCCTGGAGCATCTCTCCTTGCCTTGCTCCAAGCCCTTGGCCCTCTCTCCTTGCCTTGCTCCAAGCCCTGGAGCATCTCTCCTTGCCTTGCTCCAAGTCCTTGGCCATCTCTCCTTGCCACGCCCCAAATCCTTGAACATGTCTTCTTCCATGGCCCCAAGTCCTTCCCCTTGGCAGGAGGGATGTCCTCGCAGGGCCCTGTGGATGCTCCCCACAACATCCCTGACCTGCTGCCTGGCCCACACAAGCTCCACATGCTTTGGGTGCCTTCCAAAAAAAGCAGTGACCCCATCCTACTTTGAACCCAAGGGGTGAGATGTGGCTCCCTGACCTCTCCATCCATTTCTTCTCCTGCCCAGGTTCACTTACAGGCCACCGCGGCTTCAGACTAGTTTTGGCGCTCACCCTAACAGTGATCCTGGAGCTCACGTGAAGCTTCGCCTGCCTCTTCCTCCTCCTCCTCTTCCTCCGTACGGCTCCACCTGGCATTTCCACCTCCGTCAATCGGTTCTCTCGCTTTCTCTCTCTCTCTTTTTTTTTTTTTCTGTACTATTTACAGTCTCGGTCTCTTTCTGTCTGTGTCTTGGCTTCCTCAGACAATTTAATTAAAAGGAAAAAGAAAAAATCTCCCCTGGTAGAAGGCTGTGCTTAATGTTTTGCCTTGTGCTGGAGAACCCAGAACAGTTATGGGATACCCAGAGACTTTGCAAGGTCCTGGGGGGGTGGGGTGGGAGGGTGTCTATTATGCCAGGTCCAGATTTCCCCTGGAAAAATCCATGTACATCATTCCCACTGCACCGAGCTGCTCAAGGTTTCAGCTCCCCAGGGTAGGGAGCATGAGGGATGTGTCCCCATCATGAGGGACGTTGGGGGTGAGTCCTACATGTGGACAACGGCGCTGGGAGCCTGGAAGCTGTGGAACACTTTAAGACCTTGTATCTTGGGTCCTTGGTTGGGGCAAAGGGGCTTTGCTGGGAGATGGGTGCCATGCACAACGCTTGTCCTGGGCTGGATGGTCAATCTCTAGGGACAGATGGCTCCTGATCCAAAATGTCATCACTCACACATGACGTGTGTCCCATCAGGCAGCGCTGGCATGTAGACACCACCCAGGTTTAAAGCACTGCACCCATGGTTGGTCCATCCCACCCTCCCCATCCCTCTGGGCTGATTGTCTCCATGAAAAGGGATAACGGTACCTCAAGCTCCCCCCAGGCACAGCACTACTCCTGCTGCAGGATGGGTTTGTTTTTTCACAAAAAACAGGTGGTTTTGCCTCAATCCTGCCCAGTGCTGGGGGATGCCAGCAGTTTGCCAGGCTGCTTCCCCTCCCCGTGGTGCCCCCAGAACATCCAGCCCCACCAGGATCCCTGGGGAGTGGACGTGGGGGGAGAGGAGCCCGAGGATGAGGTGCTCCCCTGCCTTTTTCCTCTGGGAACTTTTAATCCTAGAGGATTAGCCAGCAGCCTCATCTTCCCAAAGCCCCGTACGAGTGCTAAGCATTATTATTACTATTATGATTAATTATTATTAAGCAGATTCAGTCCCTACCATGCTCCGTTGCCAACCTCGCTGCGAGCGATTTCCTAACCTCAAAGGAGCTCAACAAACACGCGGCGGCTCAGGAGTTTCTTTCCACACGTAATACTTTGGGCTGGCAGGAACACAAAGGCTGGGGCTGGCTGGGATCCAGGAGGACCAGCACCTCCTCTTTCATCCCAAAACAAGGGCATCCCAGCATCCCTTCCCACCAGCTGCCCGAACCCCTGCACCCTCCCCGGCTGCTGTCGCTGCTCCAGCCCATTGCACCTCCCTGGGCGAGAAGGGAACCTTCTTTATTATTTTTTTTTAGAGGAATCTTTAAATTTTTTTAGGGGAATCTTTATTTTTTTAGGGAAGTCTGCGTGACTCAGTTTACCCTCATGCTACTAAGCAGGCAGGAGAGCCCCCCCTGCCACACACGGATGTTTCTCACCCTCCTCGCTGGATCAGAGACGCTCCGGGGGCCTCATCCCAACGTGATTAAACAACCATTAAGCCTTCTCGCTTCAAAAATGGGGATTTACAGACGCCCAAACCTCCATTTAAATGCAAATGTGGCGGTTTTAGCCCGGAACCATGGAAATGAGGAGCGTTTGAGAGGCAGTGCCACCATCAACCAGCTTGGTGCCATCTCAAGAACAACGCAACCTCCCCATACAGTGGCTGGGAGAGGACCGGTGGGCTCGGAGGTGCTGTATCCCAAATCCACCCCTCTGTGTCCATTTGGGATGCTTAGCTCTTTCCTACAGTGATGGAACAGGATGTAGGATGGGACCTTCTCAGCACCATCACAGCCAAAGCAATGACTGAGGGGACACGGGAGTCTCCCATTTTGGGCAGAGATGCTGCTGGAGATGCTTTCCCAAAGTGTCCCCAAGGCGACAAGGGACAGAGAGATGCCACCCCACCCCAGTGCTCCAAAGAAAACCTCCCACAAGGTGCTGGCCCCTGCCTTCACCTCCCACCTCCTCTCATCCTTCACCTCCCAGCCCTGCCTCCCCATCCCCATCCACCTTCCTACAGGTAATTACGAATCCTCATTTTGGGCAGAGATGCTGCCAGAGATGCTTTCCCAAAATGTCCCCAAGGCGACAAGGGACAGAGAGATGCCACCCCCACCCCAGTGTTCCAAAGAAAACCTCCCACAAAGTGCTGGACCCTGCCTTCACCTCCCACCTCCTCTCATCCTTCACCTCCCAGCCCTGCCTCCCCATCCCCATCCACCTTCCTACAGGTAATTACGAAGGACATCAATTAAGTCCCTGGCTCCCCCCCCACCACCACCACCACACACCCCGTTGTTTGAGGACCTGGCAGTGAATAATGCAGGAGGCTGGAGGGGGAAAAGAGCTGCTCAGGTTGTTTCATTATTGATGAGAGATGACAGATCCACGGCTGACAACCTGCCTAAGAGATATGATTAGCTTGTAAAAAATTAATCGCGCTTCTTAGGGATGACGCGAGCTGAAAACCCCAAGGAGCGGCGTTATCGATGTTCCCTAATTTCAGGGGACTTTGAAAAGGTTTTAGCCAAATTTGGAGGAGGCAATTACATTCAATTAGAGTCACAAGCGCCGAGACGTCACCGCTGCTCGGAGACGCCACGGCCGCATCCCCTGCTCTCCTGCCGCTCGTCCTCCTTACCTCGAGGCATCCATAAATATACATTTATACCTCGGACCTGTTTTTTTGCCGTGGGGATCCTCCTTCTCCACATCATCCCCCGCAGCTCAAACTGGGCAGTTGGGCTCTGGGCTTCCCATTCTGACATTTGTGAAGGCAGCAGCACCCGGAGCGCGCTGCCCGCTGAAAAACCCCCTCCTGCTCCGTGTTTCACCCTCCCGAGGTCCCACCAAATAAACACAATTTCCAAATAAACACAAAGTCCCTCCCAATAAAAACCCACCAACGGTGAGGATAACCACACTCATCCCAGCACAGGGCTCATCCAAACCCGAACTTTGGGATATTAAGGTGAGGATTAAAAAAAAAACAGGGATGCTCTGGCTCCACAGGGCTGGGAATGTGGGCAGGAGCGATGGTGGGCTTTGCTCGGTGCATCCCCTGCCTCCCCCACCTCATCACCAGGCACAGTGACTGCCATGGCTGGGTTCACAGGGCCACCAAGCACATCCATAATTCATTCTTCCCAGCTCACGACCGCAAGGATCTCTGCAGCTCTACCTGCAGATTAAAAACGGCAGCAGTGAGAGATGAAGAAACCCAGGGCCACGGCCACACACGGGTGGCCAGACCCTTTGCCAACGAGCTGAGCTCCAAAACATGTGCCCAGCCTCTATGCACGTCCCCAGTTACCCCAGTGCCAGCCTCAGCTTCAGGACCTTCCACATTCGCAGGCAGGAGGATACACTTTCCCAAAGGTTTTGGCTGGACCAAACTCCCTCAGCAATGGATTTGGGGTCCCCATGGCAAACAGGATGGAGGGGAGCGGCTGGATGGGGTTTGACTGGGGTTTATTTGGGTCCCTGGCCCAAGCTCAAGATGCAACCGAGCAGGATGCACCAGCCCAGCTCTGAATCTGAATGTCCTCGTTCCCCCAGCCTCTTCATTGCTGCGTTTCCCCGTGCTGCACCCACACAAGGTGACAATTTCTCAAACATCCCCCTAAAAGCCGCTGGTGGGCTCTTCCCATTCACAGCAGGGATGTGCACAGGGGTCCCTGATTCCCAAGACCATCCTCTTTCTATATATATATATTAATATTACACTATTTAGCACATGGTCCTCCACCTAACGAGCATCCACAGCAGGTTTAGGGGCAGATAGACAACCACCTCTACCCCTTTGACACCACCACGTCCCCCTGTGAAGCCATCAGGCGAAAAGTGGCATCTCAACATGGGCTGGGAGGTCATCTCAGATGCTGGTGACGGTGGGGAACCTGCCCCAAGGAGGTCCCGATGTTCCTCCCCATCACCAAAGGCAGTGCCTGAGCTCATCCTGGTGAAGATCAGCTGCTGCACGGGCTGTGATTTGGGGTGGGGGGGGCTGTGGACACCAAGCAGGAGCTCACAAGCACCCATAAAAGACTCACAGCAAGAGCCCCCACCCCACCACGCTGACCCATCGCACCCACACGTCATACAAGGAGCTGGTTTGGCATCTCCTGGGCTCATTTCTCCAGCAAATCCCACCGGATCAGGATGAAGGTGGGGGGGGGGCAGTCCCTGCACACAAACAGGAGCAGCCGCCCACCCCCCACCCACGTTTTGGCAGTTTCTCTGCCTCCTCTCAGGGCCTCGTTTCTTTATGCGTCTCTCAGCGTGCGAGACGTTCCCCTTGGGGAGAAGGAAATTAATTTGCTCCCTTTGAATTCAGCTCGCCGAGCGGCGGCTGCGGAGGGATGTCATTCCCCAGGCCCCCTCCTTTCCAGTTCCCCCCACCACGGTCCAGGCGGGAGGACCCGACTGCCTGGGGAACGATGGGGACAGCAATTCCCTTAAATCTTTGAAATTCAGATCAGAGCCAGACACATCACCGACAGCTTTCGGGGAGTAGGGGGGAGAAAGAATCAAGTCTGACACTGCCTTGTGTCAGTGCCTCAGTTTCCCCACAGCGACTCCAATCCCCATAGACATCCCACACGCAGCAGTGTGTTGCTTCCAAATGAGGACCCGCATCTCTCCCATCCCTTCCCATCCCAAATTTCTTTTCCTTACTTCACCCCTCTCCCTGTGTATGTGGACCCCGAATGCAGCCACCACCAGCTGCACTTTCACTTTCCCAGTCCCAATGTTTTCACTCACTTTCCTTAGCTCACCCCTCTCCCTGTGTATGTGGACACTGAATGCAGCCACCACCAGCTGCACTTTCACTCCTGCCCTTCTTTGCTTTTCGGCAATGGACTTTCCCACAGCAGTGTGTTGCTTCCAAATGAGGACTCTCCCATCCCTTCCCATCCCAAATTTCTTCCCAGTCCCAATGTTTTCACTCACTTTCCTTAGCTCACCCCTCTCCCTGTGTATGTGGACACTGAATGCAGCCACCACCAGCTGCACTTTCACTCCTGCCCTTCTTTGCTTTTCGGCAATGGACTTTCCCCCTCCTCCCAAAGCCCTCCCAGCTCCTTTTCCACCAGCACTTAATTCCCCTGCCACTTCCAAGCTGGCCTCAGAGAGACCCCAGAAGCTTTCGGGCTATTTCCCGTCACCCTTCGTTAGCCAGCGTGCCACAAATGAAGGTTACCCAATTAGTCACCCGCGGAGCAGCTGCTCGGCGTCAGACCAAAGGTCTGCCCAGCTCCGGGGCTGCATCTCCCTCCCTTCCCACCCTTCGGTGATGGACTTTCCCCCTCCTCCCAAAGCCCCCCCCAGCTCCTTTTCCACCAGCATTTAATTCCCCTGCCACTCCCAAGCTGGCCTCAGAGAGACCCCAGAAGCTTTCGGGCTATTTCCCGTCACCCTTCGTTAGCCAGCGTGCCACAAACGAAGGTTACCCAATTAGTCGGCTATTTCCCGTCACCCTTCGTTAGCCAGCGTGCCACAAATGAAGGTTACCCAATTAGTCACCCGCGGAGCAGCTGCTCGGCGTCAGACCAAAGGTCTGCCCAGCTCCGGGGCTGCATCTCCCTCCCTTCCCAGCACCTTCACCCAGGGATGGGAGACCTTTTCCTGGGTAAAACAACTTATTTTCACCTTTTCCTTGCACGATGCCTTTTAAAAAGCCGACGAAAGGAGGAGGCAGCACCGTGGGGCTGTTTGGTGGAGATACTTTTCCTCCCTTTGTGCTTCCTTTCTCCTTTTCCTCTGAGCCTCTCTGTTTACCAGGCTCATAAACCTTGGCTCCGTGTCACCAGCTCCGGGCTGCACCTTTTTTTTTTCCCCCGGAGCCCAGCCCATCCCAAACATGCAAACCTTGTCCACAAAACCTCCTGCCAGCTTTGCCCGCTCAAAGTCACCTTGCCCCAAAACCTCCAGCTCCTCGCTCCGGGCTCCTCGTTGGACAATCATTAATCGGGCTTCGCCGCATTCCTGGCATGGAAAAATGCCCCAGTGGGTAACCCAGCCCTGGCAGTCCGACATGCAGCTGGCTGGAAAGTTGGTCTTCTCCGCCGCCGCTCTGCTCCTCCTGACTTTGGCCTACAGGTTTTATAAGTCCCGCTCGCTGGCCGGGGCCAAAATCCCACCGGTTGAGGCGGGAGGAGAGCAGCTGGAAAACGCCGCCCGGGATGAGGATGGGGCCGGTGCGGTGGGTCTGCGTCGGAGGAGGGGGTTTGGGGAGGGGGAGAGGAGGGACGGTGGGGATGGGCAAGAGGAGAGCGTCCCCCGGGCACGGTGTGTGCCTCCCCAGGGGGATCGGAGTCTGCCAAGGTGGGAGGAGGAGGAGGAGGAAGGAGGGGAGATGGTTTCCGATGCGGGGCTGATTTGTGGGAAAGCGGGGCTGGCCGGGAGGGGAAGTGACCAGGGAAGGAAGGTGGGAAGTAAGGCAGGAATAGAGCTGGGAAGTGATCTGAGAAGTGAGTTAGGAAGTAAGTTGGGAATCCAGCCAGGAATTAAGTCAGGAAGTGAGCTGGGAAGTGAGCTGGGAAATAAGTCAGAAAGCAAGGCAGGAATAGAGCTGGGAAGTGATTCAAGAAGTGAGTTAGGAAGTAAGATGGGAATCCAGACAGGAATTAAGTTGGGAAGTGAGCTGGGAAGTAAGTTGGAAAGCAAGGCAGGAATAGAGCTGGGAAGTGATTCAAGAAGTGAGTTAGGAAGTAAGATGGGAATCCAGACAGGAATTAAGTTGGGAAGTGAGCTGGGAACTAAGTCAGAAAGCAAGGCAGGAGTAGAGTCGGGAAGTGATCTGAGAAGTGAGTTGGGAAGTAAGCTGGGAATCCAGCCAGGAATTAAGTTGGGAAGTGAGCTGGGAAGTAAGCTGGGAAGCAAGTCAGGAATCCAATCAGGAATTAAGTCGGGAAGTGAGCTGGGAAGTGAGCTGGGAAGCAAGGCAGGAATCCAGCCAGGAATTAAGTCAGGGAGAGATCTGGGAAGTGAGCTGGGAAGTAAGCTGGGAAGTAAGTCAGAAAGCAAGCCAGGAATAGAGCTGGGAATTGATTCGACAAGTGAGTTAGGAAGTACGTTGGGAAGTAAGCCAGGAATTGAGCCAGGAATTAAGTCGGGAAGAGATCTGGGAAGTGAGCTGGGAAGTAAGTCGGAAAGCAAGCCAGGAATAGAGCTGGGAACTGACTCGAGAAGTGAGTTAGGAAGTAAGCTGGGAATTCAGCCAGGAATCGAGCCAGGAATCAAGACAGGAAGCAATCTGGGAAGCAAGCCAGGAAGTGAGCTGGGAAGGGAGCCAGGAAGCAAGTTGGGAAGTGAGCCGGGAAGCAAACTGAACTCTTATGACCCTGGGGATGCGGCCGAACCACTGAGCACCCTCGAGGATGAGGCCACGCTTGCCCCAAGCAGCCAGCTTTCCCCCGGGATTGCTGATGCCCAGGTGGGAGGTGATGGACGCGCCCAAAGCATGAAGCAGGATTTGGCCAGTGAAGGCACAAGCCAGGAAGCCAAGGGGATGATCCAGACCCTCAGTATCATCTCGGACCTGGGTCTGACGATGACAGCGAGCAACTCAAGGTCGGACGCCTCCTACTCTTTCTCCTCGGTCACCAAGATCCAGGTGGAGGAGAACTACGTCCCTGAGCAGCGGGCAAAGGATGGGGCCAGGCAGCCAGTCCCTGGCCTTAAAGGCAAAGTCTATGACTACTATGTCCAGTCTGTCTCCCAATCGGTGTCGAAGAAGAGGTCTCTTCCCTACATCCCTCCGGGAACATCCCAGTGCCGCAGCTTGGAGCAGGTCAATGAAAAGCTGCAGAACTCCACAACCCAGGACCCAAATTTGGCAATGCAGGATCACACCACCTCCTCCAGAGTTCCACCACCTGTGGGGAGTTTGGAGAGCTCCCCTGAGCCACCATCTCCCGGCCGCAAGGACAGCATCGTCCAGATTGCCGACAGCCCCCACCTCCAGCTGCCCATGGAGGGTTTTGGGGTCTCGGTTCCAGCCAGCACACCGCCTGCAAGCCCCCAGCCAGGGCTGGTGGCCAATGCTGACCTCTTCCAAATGCCACCACCCACCCACCTGGACCTGGGGAACTGCTACGAGGTCCTTTGCACAGCCAAGGCGCAGAAGCTCAGTCACCTCCAGGAGGCTGCCTACAAAGTGATGAGCGACAACTACCTGCAGGTGCTGAGGACACCTTCCATCTACGGCCGCCTCAACGCTGGTGAGCGGGAGCTCATCCTACGGAGGAGGATGAAGGGGAAGACGTACATGGTGGTGGCAGATGTCAACGTGCAGGAGCCCAGCCTCCACAGCAGCCGCCTCTGCTACTACGATGACGGAGGGGACTGCTGGCATCACCTCTGCCACGTGCCACCAGAGGTGGTCTCCCGGGGGTGTGCCATGTGCAGCATGTTCAACTACCTCTTCGTGGTGGCCGGCTGCGAGGGCACGGGCCGGACGCAGAGACCCTCCAACCGTGTCTTCTGCTATGACCCCCTGACCAACATCTGGAAGGAGATCTGCCCCCTGAACCAAGCACGGCCGCACTGCAAGCTCGTGGCCTTGGATGGCCACCTCTACGCCATCGGCGGCGAGTGCCTCTACACGGTGGAGCGCTACGACCCCCGGCAGGACCGCTGGACCTTCACCGCACCCCTGCCCCACGACACCTTCGCCGTGGCCCACACGGCCACGGTGTGCGATGGGGAGATCTACGTGACGGGGGGCACCTTGCGCTACGTGCTGCTGCGTTACGCCGCCCGCTGGGACAGCTGGAGCGTCAGCCCGGCCAGCGGTGGCAAGGACAGGACGGCCGAGATGGTGAGCACCAACGGCTTCATCTACCGCTTCGACCTTCACCGCAACACGGGCATCAGCGTCTACCGCTGCGGCGCCAAGGCCAAGCTATGGTATGAGTGTGCCACCTATGCCATGCCCAACCCATCCGGCTTCCAGTGCGCCGTGGTGGGCAACCTGGTCCACTGCGTCGGCCGGCAATTCCACATACGTTTCCTGGCTGACCACATCTCACCACGCTTCGGGACCAAGGAGCTGCAGCCCTTCCCATCGCCCCACGGCAGCCTCCTCCCGGCCGTCCTGGTGCTGCCGGAGGGAGGGATGGCACAAACGCAGGTTTGAGGGATCCTTTCTAGGGTCTCATGCAACAATGGTGGTGACTCTGATGTGACATGATGGTGAAAGCTGGTAGAAGAAGCCACCAGCCCACTTTGGACAACGTAGCATGGGACCAACACTACCAGGGCAATGTTACCCATCCTGACCATCAAGCAGGCATCTCCCAGTCCTTGTAAGTAAGGAAGGAGACAAACTGCTCTTGGATATTACCACTAAACTCAGCCTTGAAGACACGAGGAAGAGCAAAGCAGGAGCTGGGTGGACTTGTTTGCTGGGAGGTATTTAAACATAGGCGTGATTGCTCGGGTGCAAATAAACCACGTCTCCCTGCAGGCTCCCAGCTGTGCACGGCCCAATTAGTAACTGCTGTACACACTGGGTGTTTAATATTGATCCGGACACGTAAGACACGGGGGGTTTTAGGGTGGAGGAACACAGCAGGGAGGTAGGTTTCATCCCTCAGGATGCATCAAGCCAACCCTGAGCCTTCAGGCTTGACCTCACACATCACCCCAGGGTGCACCGTTTCCACCAGTGCCTTGTTATCTGTTTCCTTCTCTGGAGGCTGGGGGCCAAAGGGTGCACTGTTTCCACCAGTGCCTTGTTATCTGTTTCCTTCTCCTCAGCACAGAAGATAGATATATATATAAATATATATTTATATGCACCTGATGGAAATAGGCACTATAGGTTTATAGACAGCTGGTCTTAAATGAAATTAAAGCGAACATTTGGTAAAATTAACCAGGGGCTACTGTTGCGCATCATTTCAAGCCGTAGCCAAGCCTAATGGGAACAAAGAGGCCGATGCATGTTTTACATCACTAATTACTGCACAAACAACGTCTCTGAGGAGGCAACCAAAAGCAAACCAGGGCCCTGGATATAAGCAGCCGGTCTTTCATCCCGTCTTCCCCAGGTTTCACCGACCTCATTCCGCCGCCTCTGTGTCCTGCCAAAAGCCTACTTTGGGTAATTGCATTTTCTTCCCCTCAAACACGGCTCGTCATCTGTCATCTGTCAGCCCCAGACGGACGAAAACAGCTCCCAGACAGACGAAACCCTCCCGTACCTGCCTCCGTGAGCATCATGAGCACCAAGTCATGGATGTGCTTGAAGTGCCTGGAGATAAGAGATGGTGCTGGAGCAGCCCACAGTATCACCATTTATGCCCTGCTGCTCGTGGTGGCTTAGGAGACCCTAGGTTAATGTTCTCTCAAAGTGCTCCCAGAACTATTTATTACTTCTCTCTCTTACTGCCTGGAGACCTCACGTTTCTGCCTTCAAGGGCTTCCTACGAAGGTCAGTGGCATCCACCCATGTTAGGAGACCTTGGGAGGCTGCATTAATTAACCCTGCCTCTGAGGCTTAGCTCGTTAGCCGAGGGATGTTGCTTCTGCTGATGGAGGGTGGGTGATGCATCCTCTCCTCGTGCCATGGTCCAGCCTCTTTCACCACCCCTGAGGCCACCTCTTCCTACCCCAGGAGGACTGGGGTGCACCAGGGCTGCAGCCTCCTGCATCCCAGCATCTCTCTGTGCTGGGATGCTTGTGTTGGTAAACTTTATGAGTCAAAAAAAATTCTTTTTTACCATTATTATTTAACTCCTTGTTAGTTAACAACCTCCACAGCCAGCACTCAGAGCAGCAGGCTCAACAAGACGGGCTCACACATGCTCCAACACATTTCTACTTCTCCCCCAGCAAAACCCAAGTACCAGCTGCTTCACCGGAGCAGCCCGGCCCCTTTTGCAACCCAAAAAAAAGCTTTTTGTCCCCACCAGCATCCCGGCTTTGTGCCCTTCAGCATCCCTGCTAGGGCAGGCTGGGCGCTGGGGAGCAGAGGACGGGCAGGCTGGGTGGGAGCCGGGCAGCTGGAGCCCTTCCAGGGGACAGCTTTTGGGGTGTTTTTTTTTTCATCCCCAGAAAAGTTTTCCTGGGATCCTGCCCTTCTCAGGGTGCCCCTTAATATTTCACCTTTCCTTTAACTCCTTGCTGCGACGTCAAAACCCAGCAGTTTTTCCTCATCCCCCCAGCGCGAGGGCGAGCCATGAATAGCAAGGACGGCGGGTGGGCAGCTCCCCCCCCTCCTCCTGCACTCTCCAATATTAACACAACCCGCCTGGGGAGGCATTTTGGAGATTAAAAGCGTTGGGGACATCTCGTGCTGGGGCACTGCTTGTTCTGCAGGGAAGGACAACCAGGTTTGGAGCACAAAGCGTGCAGCGATCCTGTGGTTGATGGAGAAATGACTTAAGGGGAAAGGACAAACGCAAACTGATATTCAGACCTGGATGATCTTTTTTTTTTTTTTTGCTCTCAAATACCAGTACGGGGGGAGGAGCCTTTGGAGGGCTGGCAGGGACAACGGCAACAGCTCTGTCACCATCTGACACCACTGCTGGATCCCAACTGTTGATTTCTGACACCCACCTCTGTGTTTCTACTGATGGGCAAGTGCCTTCAAACCGTGGGCTCGCGGCCCTCGGGACAACCCTAAGACCATTGAGCAGTTTCAGTGTGGCTTGTGACGCCGGGATATTATTTATTTTTATGGATCAGATTGGCAAAGCTGCCACAATTTACAGGGAAAAAGGTTGGGAGGCACGTGGTGTGTCCTAGTAGAACACCACACTGTGTCCCATGGAGCTACAAACCACCCTGAGCAACCTCAAGTGATGATAAATATGGAGAGGCTTCAATAAGCCCATCCAGGGCAGGGGTTTACCTGGAAGGTCTTGCTCTTGGAAGCCCTTTCTCTTGCTTCAAGAAGAGTAGCTGCAATCCAGGACCTTCATCAGGTCAGGGACCACCAGGACTGGGTGCTGGAAGAGAAAACACAACACCACCGGGTTCATGAGAGCTGGGAAAGCCAGTTTCCACCATCCACTTGTGATTCCTCCTTCCTCATAATTCCCTCAAAGATGCCACCAAAGATGCTCTCAGCTCCTTCATCCTTCCACCAGCCTCTGGACCCATTGCTTCCCTCTGAGCCCCCCCTGCCTGGTTTATCCCCCAAAAGAAGGGGGTGCAACTGCGAAACCGTGCTGCTTTGCAACCAAATACAACCTTTGCACTAAATTTGATATTTTCTTCTAATCAGGAAGACCCATTATCTACCCCCGCCACGTTTATTTAGGCAATTACATAGTTTAATGTACATTGATTCAGATTCTTAATTTTTACATTTTTGATTATGGTAAAAAACCGGCGAGTGACGCATTTCTTATTTGCTCGGCGCTCTTTTTTCCCTTTGCAATGTGCCAGGCTGCATGTGAATGGAAATTGGAAGTCAATTAAAGAAGTGCAAAACCAGCATTTTAAAATCTTTTTTATTAGTTAAACACAGCTACCTTCAATGTGTCGACTGCAGCAGGGTGGAGAAAAAAAAAAAAAAAAACCGAAAAAGCAAAAAAGTGAGCTTATCCAGACATGTTTTGCATTTAAAACCGACGCGATACATGAAAGAAATATTAAGCGTAGCAAACTGACAAATTAAGTATCTCGCTCCTGACAAGAGGGAGCAAAGTCTTGTTGGTGGCTGAGGAGCTGGGGGGGAATTTAAAGCCAAGGGAAGGGAAAGACCCATCGTCTCTAAGTGTGGGCAAGGGAAGTGGGACCTCTCAGCCTCTCACGATGGTTTCTCCAAGACCCTGTGGAGAGTTGCCTACAGGAGAGATGGAGAGGGACTCTTGATCAGGGAGGGGAACCATAGGACAAGGGGGAATGGCTTTAAACTGGAAGATTTAGATGGGATCTCAGGAAGAACTTGTTTGGTGTGAGGGTGGTGAGAGCCTGGCCCAGGTTGGCCAGAGAAGCTGTGGCTGCCCCATCCCTGGAGGGGTTCAAGGCCAGGTTGGAGGGGGCTTGGAGCGACCTGGTGTGGTGGGAAGTGTCCCTGCCCAGGGCAGGGGGTTGGAACTCAATGATCTTTAAGGTCCCTTCCAACTCTAACCATTCTATGATTCTATCATTCTATGTCTAAAGTCAAGAAGAGATTCCCTGTTCCTCTCCCACTCATTTCTTCACCCCTCCTGCACCCAAGCCAAGCTGACCACCCATGCATGGCCACTGGCAACCCCTTGGTAGAGCAGATCCTGGAGGCACCAACCTCAGCTTTTCCCAGTTTCAGTTTGCAACCAGGAACAAGTCGGTTGGGTAGACAAGGAGCTTCACCCAAGCTTCGTAACCTCGTGGGGAGGGACTCTTTAGGAGGGAGTGGAGCGATAGGAGAAGGGATAATGGTTTTAAACTGAAAGAGGGGAGATTGAGATAGGATCTGGGGAAGAACTTCTTTGGTGTGAGGGTGGTGAGAGCCTGGCCCAGGTTGCCCAGAGAAGCTGTGGCTGCCCCATCCCTGGAGGGGGTGAACCAGGTTGGAGGGAGCTTGGAGCAACCTGGTGTGGTGGGAGGTGTCCCTGCCCAGGGCAGGGGGTGGCACTGGATGTTCCTTAAGATCTCTTCTGACCTAAACCAATCTATGATTTGCAATCAGTCGCTAAGGAGCCAGTTCCCTTCCGACCTAAACTAGTTTATGATTTGCAATCAGTCGCTAAGGAGCCAGGGCTCCACACAACACCAACACTTGCAAGACCAGGACCTGTTTGCCCGGTGCCAAAGGGACGTTTCTTGGCGACATCCACAAGGCACCGCTCGGGGAACGTCAGGCAGCTCCTTGCGAGCGCGGAGAGGTCAGTGCTAATGAAAGATGCTATCGGAGAGCCGGCGGCCGGCCAGACAAACCTAATTAGCGGTATTTGCGGAAAACGAACCTTGGCGAGGACAGGGGGGGATGGGACCACATCCCCTTGTGATCATTTTGGGGAAAAAACACGGCCATTTGGAGGCCTTCCAAGCTAGAATAACAGCCTCGCCAACGACTATTTAATTAAAACCCGCACGGCGTTCGGAGGGAGAAGGGCTGCGAGTGAATAAGCGCGGTGATAAAATATGCATCGACTCTGGCATAAGTTCTCCCTCCCCGGCACAAGCCTTTGCTTAAACCGTTGATGGTTTTTGATTCACAGGCTCCAGCGAGGAAGGAACATTTGCCAGCCACTATTTCAATCCCGCCGGGAGTTTTTCCGGAGGTTATGGCCACGCTGTAGTTTAGGATGTGTCAGCGCTGGCATCATAAACACAGATCTGAAACGCTATAAAAGCAGGGGAAAAAAACCCAAAACCACACTCCTGGATGGAGTTTAGCATCTTGCGAGCTCGGGCCAAAGGCAAATTATTTTTCTGTTACTGAAATAAAATCAATAAAGCTCATTTTTATTTACAGAAGAGCCAAAGAGGAGGAGAAGGGAAAACTCCTCCAGCTGCAGAAGGGGAATAGGGGTGTTTACGGTTTTCAGCTGGTTTTCAACCCAAAACCACAAGGCACTGGGCAGTGATTTCAAGGCAAAAAGCAGCAGTTTGGATCTTTTCAGCTGCCTTATTGAAAATATCCCCAGGTGCCTTAGAGGTGCCACCCCTCGCCCCAACTGGGGGCAACCTGGGGAGATGCTACCTCTCAGGAGGCTTCCATCTAGCTAAATAAAACCAGATTTATCATTATATCAGCTTTTCTGGTTCATCGCTCTGCTACAACACACTCTGGGCATGGAGAGGGGGTGAGCATGTGGTTTGGGGACAATGGACTCCGTGCCGGGTCACTGCCCCAAAAATACCTCAGTTCCCATCAGGGCGAATAGCCTTTTAGTTCACCACTCTCTTTTGATTTTGGGCAATGCTCAAGTTACTTGAATCAACCTAATTTGTTCAGTTCTCACCGCCTGAATGCCAGGCTTGTTTTTTGGCAGAAATTGCCTTCCTGCCCTGAAACAAACAGCCTGGCAGGGTTTTTACTGGGGCCACGTCTGCCTGCCTGCCTTCTCCAGGCATTTAATTTAGTATTTAGTTTGGGGAGCGAGTGGCAACACACGCCCCGTGGACCACTGCATGGGTATCACCCAAACCCTGCACATCCCTTGCCCCCTGAAAGCTCCTTAACCCATCACGGGGGAACACAGCACCTCACCAAGACCCACCAAGGATGGGGGACAGGAGGACACAGGTCATCCTGGATCCAACCCCAAGGAGACAGCGGGCACTGCAGCAGTATGGGACACTTGGTTGCTCCGTGGCCAAGGGATCTCCCAACCAAATGCCCCAGCTCAAGCCAAGGTGAGGGTGGCAGAGCCCTGGAACAGGCTGCCCAGGGAGGGTGTGGAGTCCCCTTCCTTGGAGATTTTCAAGACCCCCCTGGATGCTCCTGACTAACATGCTCTGACAAGCTCTGGGCAATCCTGCTTCAGCAGGGGAGTTGGACTAGATGATCTCTATGGTCCCTTCCAACTCTAAAATTCAGTGAAATTCAGTGAAAGGTGGAATCTATCCCTTATATCCCTCTAGTTCAGGATCTCAGAGTCCTCCCAGCTTCTTGTTGTGGTCGATTCACTAAATGCCTGCTTAATTTATGATGTCTCTAACTGAAGGACTGGATAATGCCAGAAACATCCTCACCAGGCTAAGAGGAGATGGAGCAGACCCCACCACACGCACGGACAGCCAGGAAGACCATCCAGCCTCTTCCACTATTGCCCATCAGAGCCAAGCATGAGGAACATCTGTCCTGTGATCAGTCCAGGACAGATGGGAGCAGCGAAGTGTATCAGCCATGCAGGGATGGGGTGGCCAAGAGAAGACTGAGCAAGGGGCTGTTTCCCTCCAAAACAGCTCAGAAAAGGCAGCTTGATTAATGCTGTGGGGATGCTGCGGTCCCCAGTTAACGTTGCAGGGATGCAGTGGTCCCCAGTTAATGTTACAGGGATGCTGTGGTCCCCAGTTAACATTGCAGTGGTCCCCAGTTAACACTGCAGGGATGCTGTGGTCCCCAGTTAATACTGCAGGGACCCCAGTTAACACAGCAGGGATGCTGTGGTCCCCAGTTAAAGTTGCAGGGATGCTGTGGTCCCCAGTTAATGTTACAGGGATGCTCTGGTCCCCAGTTAACGTTACAGGGATGCTGTGGTCCCCAGTTAACATTGCAGGGATGCAGTGGTCCCCAGTTAATGTCACGGGGATGCTGCGGTCCCCAGTTAACGTTGCAGGGATGCTGTGGTCCCCAGTTAATGCTACAGGGACCCCAGTTAACGTTGCAGGGATGCTGTGGTCCCCAGTTAATGTTACAGGGATGCTGTGGTCCCCAGTTAACACTGCAGGGATGCTGTGGTCCCCAGTTAACATTACAGGGACCCCAGTTAACACTGCAGGGATGCTGTGGTCCCCAGTTAACACAGCGGGGACACCAGTTAACATTACAGGGATGCTGTGGGCCCCAGTTAACGTTACAGGGACCCCAGTTAACATTGCAGGGATGCTGTGGTCCCCAGTTAACGTTACAGGCACCCCAGTTAACACTACAGGGACCCCAGTTAACACTGCAGGGATGCTGCGGTCCCCAGTTAACATTACAGGCACCCCAGTTAACACTATGGGGACCCCAGTTGACACTGCAGGGATGCTGTGGTCCCTTCCCCACTGCCTGTTGCTTGCAAAAGCCATTGGGGCTGCCCAGGGCTGTGGGTAGCACCAGCTCCAGAGCAAAGCAGCCCAAACACAAGCCCAGAGAGGTCTCCCACACCTGCAGTGAGCTGAATACTTCACCTTCGTGGCTGGCCTGAAGCCACCAACCCCACCAGACCCCCCGAGCAGGTCCCTGGTGCAGCTGCTGTTACCACAAGTGTCAGGTTTGGTCCAGCGTAGTTTCAGTGAAGGATTTTGAAGATGTCCTTACTGGTTAGGAGGCACCAACAGCAGGAAACCCTCCCTCTAAGCCACCCCGACAGCCCCTAAATACAGCTCACGGCATAAATATGGTGCGATAAAATTCCCTGTGAGCTACAGGAGGTCGATGTGATCCTTGGAGCAGAAAAGCTCCCAGTCCTGTGCTTCTTGGGGCTGCTCAGACCCAGCTCATAGCCCAGGGATCACACCACGGGTGAAACCCATGTGTGAAACCCCCGTAGCTCCATCACCTCCAGCTCCCATGGGCATTTTGCATCCCCAACGCAGACCTTTTCATGCCACCTCGGCGTATCTGCTGCCTGAAGCCCTTAGCTCTGGACACAGGAGGGTTTTTCACCCCCTCCATCCCACTCCCCTGCCTTATCTGTGGGCAGAAGGCGAGACGCCAGCCTTGGCATCAGCTGGTGACGCAGCCGAGCTCGAAGGCGCTCAGACTGGCCACGGCTGATAAAGGGCTTAGGGCCAGTGCCAAGAGCCAGGGGGGGCTCAGGGAAGGGTCCCTGGAGGGGGGACACTGGCTCCATCCCAACCACCCTGTGGAAAATCCAAGCCTGAAACCACTCAGCTGGGTCCTGGGTTTCCTTCCCCAACAGCACATCCTTGGGGAGCGCTTCTCCTCTTCCTCTCCCAGGGGGAGGAAGAAGATGCTGGAAGACGTGGCGGGAGCACTGTATTTATTGCAATACCTATGGATACCTGACAGCTGCTAAGAAAGCAGCTGGAAAGCCAAAAATAGAGAAAATTGATATAATTACGAATCAATAGAGATACAGGGAAGGAGCTGAGCGAGGGGATGCTGCAGGGAATAACATCCCGGTGCGGCTGGGGATGGAGATGGAGGCAGGAACGTGTCAGCTCGGCCACATTTTGGCAGGGAGGGGGTTAATTTGCCGCGGCGATGGATTTTCGGTGCCCGCCGTCGATAAACAGGGCAGCAATTATGTTGCATTTCTCTGATGGCTGCGGATCTTTAGAAAAATCAACACAATAGCAGTTCACTGAGTCTCAGTGACACGCAAATTCGATCCGTCATTTCGCTCGCGGCTGAGGCTTCCCAACTCCGCTGCAGGTTTTTTGGTTGGGTTTGTTGTGTTTAAACCTTCGTTAAAAAAGGCTTCCATCGGCTTCATGCCACCCCCACCCCCTCGGTTTCAGTGGGAAGCATCCAGGTTTCCCCCTCCCTCTCTAAGAGCAGGATGAAATGCTGGCAAAGTGGCTTTTTTTTACAGCATGCGGTAGAGAAACAATCAAAATATTCACAGGGAGAGTTAAAAACCTCAGGCTGGGAACAGGTTTGCGCTTGGTTTAGTGACAATAAAGCCTCTTTTCTGTTTTTTTCCTCCTAAGAAAAAGCAGAAACTTTAGCAAAATATCATTTCCATCACAAAGCACCACCTCTTTGGCTCCTGAGGGGCACAGCTACCACCGCAAACAGTCCTCAAACATCCACGTCCTTCTCAAACATCCACGTCCTTCTCACCGCTGATCAAATTTCACATCAAACCAGGTGGAAAAAAAATGGTTTTTGCTCTTTTTCCTCTTTTTTTTTCCTCTTTCCCAGTTCCTGGCCAGCAAATCAACATGAAATTCAAGACGTCGGCGAGGTTCAAGGGAAGCCCTCCTGATGGTCCATGGGTTGACTTAATCCCCGTTTCATTCGATGCTGCCACTTTCTGCAAAGCCCCAGGATGCGCCATCAATTCGCAGCTGCGAAGCCTCTGGCCTGGCTTTTCCAGCCCCTCCGCTTGGATGCAGACCCTCCTGGAGGATTTATTAGAGGTGGACCTCAGCCCAGCCAGCCCACCACCAAGGATGGAGGATGCTCTGGGTGACCGGCGCCAACGCAGCCGCCTCCATCCCCCCAGCTCCCTCCTCATGCTGTTCCACACGGATGCGAGGCGCCGGCATCCCCAGCAGGGATCACACACAACACTCACCCTTCGCCCCCCTCCAGCCCTGCTATGTCACACCTGCACCACAAACACACTAATTGACACCCCCTCATTGAAAATAATTTCACAGACAGAGGGAAGAAACACACATAGAGCGAGTCCCGGACACCCAAAACACCAAATCAGTGCTGCCAGCTCCATCTAGAAACCACATCCCTGCAAAAAAACACCAAATCAGTGTTGCCAGCTGCATCTAGAAACCAGATTCCTGCAAAAAACCCACCAAATCAGTGCTGCCAGTTTCATCTAGAAACCAGATTCCTCAAAAAAACACCAAATCAGTGTTGCCAGCTGCATCTAGAAACCAGATTCCTGAAAAAAAACCACCAAATCAGTGCTGCCAGCTCCATCTAGAAACCAGATTCCTGAAAAAAACCCACCAAATCAGTGCTGGCAGCTCCATCTAAAAACCAAATCCCTGCAAAAAAACACCAAATCAGTGATATCAGTGCTGCCAGCTCCATCTAGAAACCAGGTTCCCGCAAAAAAACACAAAGCAGTGCTGCCAGCTCCATCTAGAAAACAGATTCCCACAAAAACCCACCAAATCAGTGCTGCCAGCTCCATCCAGAAACCAAATCCTTTCAAAAAAACCCACCAAATCAGTGCTGCCAGCTCCATCTAGAAACAAGATTCCCACAAAAAAACACAAAGCAGTGCTGACAGCTCCGTCTAGAAAACAGATTCCTGCAAAAATCCACCAAATCAGTGAAATCAGTGCTGCCAGCTCCATCTAGACACCAGATTCCTCAAAAAACCCCACCCAATCAGTGCTGCCAGCTCCATCCAGAAACCAGGTTCCTGCAAAAACCCACCAAATCAGTGCTGCCAGCTCCATCTAGATGCCAGGTTCCCACAAAAACCCCACCTAATTAGTGCTGCCAGCTCCATCTAGAAAACAGATTCCTCAAAAAACCCCACCAAATCAGTGCTGCCAGCTCCATCCAGAAACCAGATTCCTGCAAAAAACACCAAATCCGTGCTGCCAGCTCTATTTAGAAACCAGGTTCCTCAAAAAAACCCACCAATAGAAATCAAATCCCTGAAAAAAACCACCAAATCAGTGCTGCCAGCTGCATCTAGAAATGAGATTCCCACAAAAAAACCCACCCAATCAGTGCTGCCAGCTCCATCTAGAAAACAGATTCCCACAAAAAACCACCAAATCAGTGTTGCCAGCTCCATCTA
This sequence comes from Calidris pugnax, assembly GCF_001431845.1. NCBI lineage: Eukaryota > Metazoa > Chordata > Aves > Charadriiformes > Scolopacidae > Calidris > Calidris pugnax. Next base: position 213,345 of record NW_015090819.1, read on the forward strand.
GAAACCAGATTCCTCAAAAAACCCCACCAAATCAGTTCTGCCAGCTCCATCGAGAAACCAGATTCCTCAAAAAACCCCACCAAATCAGTGCTGCCAGCTCCATCGAAAAACCAGGTTCCCACAAAAAAACCCAAATCAGTGCTGCCAGCTCCATCTAGAAACCAGATTCCTCCAAAAATCCACCAAATCAGTGCCGCCAGCTCCATCTAGAAACCAGGTTCCTCAAAAAAACCCACCCAATCAGTGCTGCCAGCTCCATCTAGAAACCAGGTTCCCACAAAAAAACACCAAATCAGTGCTGCCAGCTCCATCTAGAAACCAAATCCCTGCAAAAAACCCACCAAATCAGTGCTGCCAGCTCCATCTAGAAAACAGGTTCCTGCAAAAACCCACCAAATCAGTGCTGCCAGCTCCATCTAGAAAACAGGTTCCTGCAAAAACCCACCAAATCAGTGCCGCCAGCTCCATCTAGAAACCAGATTCCTCAAAAAAACCCACCCAATCAGTGCTGCCAGCTCCATCCAGAAACCAGGTTCCTGCAAAAACCCACCAAATCAGTGCTGCCAACTCCATCTAGATGCCAGGTTCCCACAAAAACCCACCAAATCAGTGCTGCCAGCTCCATCTAGAAACAAGATTCCTCAAAAAAACCCACCCAATCAGTGCTGCCAGCTCCATCTAGAAACCAAATCCCTGCAAAAACCACCAAATCAGTGCTGCCAGCCCCATCTAGAAACCAGATCCCTGCAAATAATGGTTAAATTTAAGGAGGTTTGACTCCACGCTGCTGCAGGTTGTAATAATTTCGCATGGGCTCCAAAATCCGGGTTTGCCTGGATTGGGAAGGGCAGGTTTGCATGCTCTGCCTTGGGAAAACGATGGATACAAGCAGGCAGGGGAGCATCCTGCCTGTTGCACCCCGTTTTGGTACCTACTGCCAGGAGGATGCAGCTTTCCCAGCAGGACAGCATCCCTCGGGTACCCAGCCTCTCACCCCGACGTGGGATGAACCCCATCACCCTGCCAGGGGCTTGTCCCCAGGAGGGAGGGAGATGCATCTCGGGGGTTGGATGCCCAAAATCCCCCTCCCCACGTGGGCTTTAACTCCCTCCAGTTTGCCCCCCCAGCCCGGGGCTGCCAGCCTGAGACCCAGCCGAGGGGAGGATGCGGCACCAGATGTGCTGTGAGGAGATCTCCCGGGTTGCTACGCAGCTGCTCTCCCCCCTTTTTCTCCACAACCAAATAAACAGAGACGAAGCCATAACAGCCATTTGCACAAAGAAAAGCATCTGCACCAAGCCAAGCATCCGAAATTTTTTATTTCTGCATGATAGGCCTATTTGGAGAGCTTTTTATTTGTAATTAAAATGCAGCCATTACAAGTATTTCGTTTCCAGCTAATTGTTTTCCTTTTTTTTTTTCCCCTCCCTTCCTCGTTGGGGATGATAGACGAGGGCTGAAATAGCAGGTCGGGATGGCTGGGAAAAGCACCCGCAATAAAACCAGCCCTTAATAAAAGAGAATCATGTCTTGATGATGCACGGCTCTACTTTCTGACTTTCTCCTCTGCTTTTTTTTTTTTTTTTTTTTTTTTTTTCTTTCCCCTGCCTGTAAACACGAGCTCGTTAGGGCAGGGTGGCTCATTAGCAGGGGCCTGTCTGCCTTGATGTTTCCATCAGCAACGCAAGGGCACCGGGCTGTTTAAGCCAGTCTATCATCACCAGGTGCCACAAATACCTTAATCCGCATCAAGCAAGAAACGTAGCTCTCTGGAACGGTGGCTTTAAAGATAATAAACAGGAGTAACAGGGAAACAGCCTCCTGTCAACCCAGCTCCTGGCAAGCTGAGATGTTTGCAGCCATCCCGAGTCCTTCGAGCCACCAGCCCTCTGGTTCCCCTACGGAGCAGGGGAAGTTTTCCACTTTCCCCACCATTTTCCAGCTCGGAAAAGGGGTCAGCGAGCTAAAAAAATACGATGCATTGCAGCATCCAGCTGCTTGCAAGGGTTATTTGGATGGGTAAAGCACGGCAATTCCCCGCCAGGACGGGCAGGGAGAAGCCTGCAGCCTGCAGCTGCTTCCATAAACAGGAATTTTAGGCCAAGATTTGGGGCGAGCATATGCAGGGGGATGAGATATGGGATGATTTGGGGTGAGCCAGGTGGATGGCAGAGAGCAACGGGTCCCCTTTGCTTCCAGCATCCTCAGTAAGTCACCATAATTTAGCAGCCGGGCGGGGAGCAAAGCCCAGATCGGGATCAGGAGAGCGGAGCCACGAGGTCACTGCCTTTTTGGCTTAAATATGGCACTCCAGGCTGTTACCACAGACCTCCCACGCTGACTCCAGCATTGACTGCATTAACTGACTGTGTAAATGCATCAGCTGGGGAGATATCTTTGCTTTTCGTGGCTCCAGAACGAAGCAACTACAGGGGAAGGGGAAAAAAAGGGACTTGGCACTTCTGGGGTCTGCTCCTACCCCAGAGAAAGCCCAGCCAAATTCAAGCTGCTGAATCCCAAGGGAAAGGGCCAGAAACACCACTGAGATGGAGTGGAGCAATGGGTATGAGGCTTGGCATCTCAGGAGCCCCATAAGATGGGGAGTCCTCGACTTGGTGCGGCAAATGGGACCTGGACACCTCATCTCATCCCTTGGGGGCTCATGGGCTGCTCCCCAACCCCTCGCCTGCTGGGCTGGGGGGGCTGCTAGGACTTCCAAAAGCTGGGAACACCAGGAACTGCCTGGGCTCCCTGGTAAAGTTACTGCTGGACCAGGAGAAGTTAATTTTGGCGGGGGCAGAGCTGTAGGAGGGGGCCACCAGCAGCACGAGCATCACCAGCCCTGTCCGAACGTATTAGGCACTTGTGCCCCTTAACTGGCAGCAAGACGCGCTCAGAGCCACCTCAGCACTCCAGTCACTTTTGCTTTACAGCCTTTTTTTCCCCATTTTGCTTTCTTGGCACCAGCCCTTCCGCTTTATTTTCCCTTGCTCTGCTGCAGGGAAGGTGCAAAGTTGCCTCTTGGGGAACGTCAGCAGAACCGAAACCCGAGGAGCGGAAGAAAAGCTGAGCTGGCTCCAGGTTATCCTGAAAAGTTTGGCAGGGGAAGGATGAGGCTCTGCATCCCCCCCCCTGCTCATGGAAAAGGTCTGGGTGGATGCTCAGGGGGTCTTGGGGGTACCCAACCACTGCATCCCCCTCCTGCTCCATCCCTGAGCACCCAAAGAACAGCTTGCAGCAAGAGACAGCTTTGTGGGTCGTTACCCTTCTTTGCCAACGAGCTGCCAGAATCAGAGGGGGAAAATGGATGGGTGAGATATTTCCAAAAGAGTTACACCAGGAGGCCAGGAAGACAGGAATGTCCATCTCCACCCCACAAACTAACACGCTTCTCACAGAGACCTGCCAAGAGCTGAAAGAACTTCACAGGGGAACCTGGACATGGGCAAAACCACCTCTGACTCTTTCTTCCATCACCAAGGTGCTGTGCAATGGCTGCACCTCCATCTAAAGGGCCAAGCCTGGAGATGTTTATTCATTTCCTATTCCAAGATGAAGCCTTCAGGGTTCCCTTCACCAAAAAGAAGGAAAACTCCTTCGGTGCTGCTGACAACCCTCACGCATGATGCCAGATGCTGTAGCAGGAGGGTGTTTGCTCCAAACCAGCCCCCTGATCTTGTGCCCAAGACCCATTCCAGGGGCCCAGACCGAGCTCCTAAAATTCAAACACCCAGCAAGGACAGGAGGAGGATGTGGAGCAGCAAAGCTTGGGTCTGGTTTATCAGTGGAGGCTGCAAACACTTGATCTGCACCCTCCCGGGGGCACCGTCCGTTTGTCCAAACACACCCCCCCCCCATCCCCATCATCTGCTGCGGCCTCCTGCTTTCAGCACGGTTCACTGATTAATTACTAATTAGCAACTGGTTTGTGTCACTTCCCTGCCCTCGCCAGCCAGCGCGGTGCGAAGGTCTGGCACGGTCCAAGCCATCTGTTCAGGCCCCGAACTCGGCACCGCCGCATCCCAGTCCTGCAGGAGAGGGTAAAGAAAGAGCCACCTTTGTCCTCAACCCTTCCAGCCCACAGAAGGACAGACAGACGGGCTACAGACAGACAGGAGACATCTCTTTCCCCCAGCCCTCTCCCTATGGGCTGCTGGATGCTTCAGGGATGAAGATTTGCATCCTGCAGCCGTACTGGAGCTTGGCAGAGGGAAGCGCTGTCTGGGGCAGGCAGCACCGCAAGAAGAGGCTTCATCTAGGGCAGCTGAGAACTTCCCAGTAATTAGTAATTAACAGTCCAAGTTTCATAGCCATGATGCTAGAAGGTGGTGGTGTTTTGAAACCCATACACCGGGTAGTTTAGCAGCAGTATCAGCCAGCAGCCGAGCATCCCTGTCACCAACCTACCCCCCACTGCCTCTGCTGCTAATTACCATCCTCACCCATCATGAATTATTTCCTTGCAGGGCCAAAGGGGTGTAGGAGCTCCCCAAGAAAAGCTGATAGTGCTCATCTTAACCATCCTAACAGGGCACCAACCTGGTCCCCAGGTCTGAGGGAGGTACAAGGGATGCGCTGAGCGATGGTGGTGCCGAGCAGCCAGGGCTCTGTGCTGTGTGTCCCCCTCCGGGCATCCTCTGCCTGCTCCCCTCCCAATCCTTGGGCTGTGCTGACCCCTCCTGGGCTGCAGCCTGCACAAGCAGCCGCTTTTCCTTCCTTCCCATTATTAGAAATGGGAAATTGCTAATAGAAATCTCTATTCCTGGAGAATGAGTCCCAACCGCCCCCCAAAAATGCTTCCCCTCTTTCTAGAGGGCATCCAGGGGCTGCCTTCAGGCCAAGGCACCCCTGCACTGCTCAGCCTCCCTGCTCCCAGCGTGCTGGCCACCTCCCAGGGGTGGCTGGAGAACCCTTTGCCCACCAAAAGACATGGGGAAGACCACGGGGGGGGGGTGGGTGAGATGTTCATCAGATGTTCTAGCTCCCCTTTCCCAAAGCAATTATAAAAGGAAGAATAGAGCAGCACCCACTGATAACATCCCTGGACCATGTCCTGCAGAAACCACCACGGGGCACAGGACACTAATGGATCATAGAATGGTCTAGGTTGGAAGAGACCCTTGGGATCATCGAGTCCAACCATCTCCCCTACTCGACAAAGTCCTCCCCTACACCATGTCCCTCAGCACTGCATCTAAACGGCCCTTAAACACAGCCAGGGATGGGGACTCCACCCCCTCCCTGGGCAGCCCGTTCCAATGCCCGACCACTCTTTCGGTGGATGAGCATCAGTTTGAGGGGGGAACCACGGCCTCTCTGACGAGAAGCAGAGGGATGCTACAAGGACATAGAAGTTAACAGGCAGAGGCAGTTTCCAGCTCACAAGACCCCCCACCGCCGACTCCCTCGTCTCAGTCGTTGCCCTCGAGCGAGATAATGAACTCCTGAGCACGGCGCTGAGAGAAGCAGCCACTCGAACCAGAGCTCTAACAGAGGCTGCCAGAGAAATCATTAAAAGCGAGTCCCAGACTTCAGAGCTCGGTTGCAGAAGTCGCCTAAAATCCATACCTGCAGCCATTCTGCGCTCACCAGCCAACTGCTGCTTCCAGAGGTAATTTAGCATCAGCTGGATGCCCAGCAGCTAAGCAGACCCCCTGATGGATGAGTGCCAGTCCATGGCAGACCTCCCACACGTGGCACAGGGAAACCCGAACCCTCAGGTCGCTCCCCATGGGTATCACAACCCCCTCTCAGCCCTAGAACTCCCCAAAACCTGGCTGCTTATCTTCACTCCTCCCAGTCCTGGTGCCCTGTGAGCTCTGTGTGTCCCCCATGGCCGACACAAAGGATGGCAAAGCAGTTCAGCAACACAGGTGTTTGTCACCTCCATGTAAAGCAACCCATTTCCTTCTCCACACACCCCCGATTCCAGTCCAAACCCTCAGAGGTGACTCTCAGCTGCCATTTATTAGCATTTGGTAAAGCGACTTTAAGCCACCACCTGCCTCTCCTTTCCTTGGAGGCACGTAAAAGGACAAGACCAGGAGCCAGTGAGAAACTGGTGTTTTAAGGGTTGTAAAAGGGGCAACCACCTTTCTGCTTATGGTGCAATAAAGTGCTGCAGTAGTGGGGATTTATGGCCAATAAAAAGCACGCGGCGCTGATGGGAGATGTCTCCAGTAGTTTATAAACACATAAACCCACATCATCCCCTTCCGCGCATCAGCGCTTGCCCTCGGTGGGAAATGAATGTGCCTTGAAGAGGAGATGCCTGAAAATTCAATTGCTGTTGCTGAAAAAGGAGGAGCAAACCCTGAGCATCCCTGTGGCTCCCTGGGGACATGGGGCAGTGCAGGAGAGGGACCCAGCTCGGGATGTACCCCCAGGGAAGGCTGCAGAGCACCTTCTTGCAAGGGGCATTAGGGAAAAAAGAAGCCACAAATCCCCCTTCCAGAGGGAAGCAGACACCAGCTGTGGTTTATTACATGCTTGAAATCCTGTCCTCAGAGTAACACAGGTCTTAGATTAAAAAAACTACCAAGGTCAAGCTGTCTTTTAACCAAACTCCAGGTACTTTTGTACCCCTCAGCCCTGGGTTGAAGCACTCTGCCATGGAGCTTCTGGAGGTAGCAGATGAGGCTGGAGGACCTGGGCTGATGCCCTTTTCCTCCCTCAGGGCTACTAGACTTTATAAAGAGGGGATATAAATGTATAAAGCCAGCCCAGCTCAGTCAGGAGGTCTCCTGCAGATGGCCAGGACCCTAAAGCAGAGCTGGGGACCCTCTTGACCAGCATCTTGCCCCAGATACTCCCTGAGGCTTTATCAAGGCCGGATTCATTAGCAGTGTGGTATTTCTGATTTAAATTGAGGATCTTCCCTAGGACAGAAACAATAGTGAAAGGAGAAACAATCAGGTAGCCCAATAATAAGCATGAGAAGAGGTTTTAAAGTTTGCCAAAACCACTGACCAAGTCATGGACCAGCTCTCCATCACTGCAGCAGTGACAACAAGCCAGCAGGATCTCAGCATCTTCATCCAAAGAGCTTTTTTTGTCAGTGGCTATGACAAAGTGCAGCAGCAGACGAAAATTTCTCCCTGCCTTGGTAAGTATTTGATTGAGCAGAGAAATTAAGACACTGCCCTGCCCCAACCCTCCCACGTACACAGTAGAGACACTGAAAATGCAACAGCCCCAAGCTAAATGTCACAGTCACGTGCTGGATGCCCTCAGAGATGACAAAGTGCAGCAGCAGATGAAAATGTCTCGCTGCCCTGGTAAGTGTTTGATTGAGCAGAGAAATTCTTGCCCCAACCCTCCCAAGACACTGAAAATGCAACAGCCCCAAGCTAAATGTCACAGTCACGTGCTGGATGCCCTCAGAGATGGTGCTGGAGGGGAAGAGACACTCTGACATCAAATATGGCTCAGGATGTCTCCAAAATTCACCAGCACCATGCAGCCCAGCTGCCAACTGCTGGCAGGGTGTTCTTGCCATCTAGTGGCTCCTCGCTTGAGTGCAAACACTAAAAAGGGGATTTCTCCCCCTCCCTTCCACTATTTCCATCTTTAAGGAGCATCTCTTCTATCTGTATTCTTTCCTACCTTGTTTGCAGCTTGGGTCCTTCAGAAGTTTTCTTTCAATCTTACTGTAGTCAGTGTTTTTCTAAGGTTTATTACCGCCGCAGTAAAAAAACTGCATGTTTCCGCAGGAAAAACTTGAAGGTACAAAAGGACACCCTTGAGGCTCAGGTTGGGCAATAAAACTACATTGCCAAAAATCTTTTTAGCCACTCGGTAATTTTTGTGTCCCACCACAGGTCCCAAACCCTTGGTCTCACCAAGGCCCTTATTCCCTCTTCCATTCTACAAAGGAGAAGAACACTCATTTCTTACAGCTTTTCATCCCACATACAAAGGAAAGGGCAAAGCACAGCTGTAAAAAAAAAAAAAAAAAAAAAAAAAAAAAAAAACCACAAACCAACATATCATTTCAGTGGATTTTGGCCAATTTATGATCTGACCCTTGGCTCTAATGGGGCAAGACTGATTTAGAGGACGGGGAGACCCCATGCACAGCGCGTTATGTGATTTCATCCCTCCCAAGAGCCCCGTTCAGCCCAGAAGTTGTCAGAAAGAGCCCTTCACAGCATACTAATAAGCCTTTTCACAGGCAATAGCTTCCCTTCGTCTGCCATCATGTAGCTTGTATTGGAAATCACTATTTGACAAGGCTCAGTGCTTACTCAGTGGCATATTCTTCCTATCAACCCACTCAAAAGCATGTTTAGGAACAAGATAATACTTGCTGCTGGTAAGTGAGCATGCAGGAGTACTCCTCCTCCTCAGCGTGGTGTACCTCACTGCCAATTTCTCTATGTATTTTCATTTTTAAGCAGCCAGAAACAGTTAACCCCTTATACTCATCTTGCAAAGCTGTCACAGCAGGGGGAAAAAAAACAGACACGACTTCGCTGCAGATGTTTTCTAGGAGGAAAACAAGTACTAAAATAAAGTTAAACACAAGGAATGGGAAGCTTAGAGAAAAATGCAGCTTAGCAAACTGATGAGACACAGCCAGGTAGAGGAGAATCTAAGGGCCTCTCTGTGCAACACGAGAGGAGAAATCACACAACACACCAGGGGAAGGCAAGAAGGGAAAAGCCTCCAGCCAGTCTCGTCTGGAAACTTCTAAAAGCCATCTCTCCCCACATCCTCTCTCTTTTTAATCACCAGGGCTGGGAATTAGCCAAAATATCAAGCTATTGGTCATCTTGAAAGCAGTGGTCGTGCTGGTTCTTCTTTCCTGGCTTGATGGGGACCTCCAGTGGAAATCAAACCTTGAAGCAGGCTCTGGCAGAGCAGCAGGTTGGGGCAGATACACGACATTTTGTGACATTTCTCTGTGCTTGTAGTCCCCAGTGCAGAGGAATTCACTGGGGAAGAGAAGCAGAAGACTCCCCAGGGCAGCCTAGAGAAGATACCTCAGATAAACTGCTACAGACAAGCCCACCCCTCAGCCAAGGCTATGTAGACATGTTGACCTCAGCTAGGACACACTGAGGGAAAGAGCCATCTTGGTCTGCTCCAGCAAGCCAGGAGGAGCAGTGACTGTAGCCAAAAAAGGACCAGAAAAAAGAAGACATGCTCCTATAAACCCCTTAAGTGTCTGTGCAACAGAATTCACTCCTAATTTCAGCAAAAACCCTAAAGGAGGCAATAGCTCTTCTCACCACTGCAATGAAGTGTTTTTTAAAATCAAGCCTAGGGAGAAGTTTTAGGTCCAGTTGCATTTCCTTGAAGACCAGGGCACACAGATGGGGAAGAGAGCTGTGGAGTCAAATATTGTAGCTTCTTTCTTCAGTCCTGACTTATTTTTCAAACAAGAGCTGGAGCAGGACAGCACAGTGCTGTTCACTTTTCCTGAGGCTACACCTGCCTGGTGTTGGGATAAATGTCCCATTCGCACTGAGCTGGGCAAAGATGAGCCGTGGGAGCCAAGTCAACGTTTTTGGAAGCAAAGAGTCCTGCATGTTATTCAGGGGTACGTGGTCAGGCGACTGCTGAGCTCAGACCAAAGAAATAGCACAATGTGGAGGATATATCGAGAGAGTCACCTCATCTTGTTAAAATTGTCCTCTCCAATGTCCCAGCCACCCCTTGGCTACCAGGCTCCAAACTGTCAGATGAGCAAGCCCAGTGCCAGATCTAGATACCCAGCCCCTCTACAACCATTCCACATTAGTTCTTAAGCCAACATCAATCTTTATTACCAACCCAAAGCTTTTAAGAGGCAAACTTCTCTTTCATAGGATTATGAAGACCTGACTTGACATCCATAAGGTCTCGGGACCAGCAGCTTCTACTGCAGCATTGACTCCAAGCCCCCATCAATGGTGGGACAGATCTGGAGAATCACTGTTGAATATGGTCCAGCATCATTTATGTCTGTGGTGTGTTTCAAGAGGAGCCAAAACATCTATTTATAGGCTTCTGAGATAGCTCTGAGAACTTCCCATCCTCCCCCAGGGAGGATGCCTGCCTCCTGGTGTGCTTTTAATGCGAGATTGTTTGAAGAGATGGAAAAAGCACGTTACAAACTGGGGAAGTGATGCTAGCAGAATTATATTTAACTAAGCTACATATTCCAAAGGTTAGAGAGCTTCATGCATATGGAAACCAGCAGCTGCGTTGTCTCACCAGTTCCTGCCTGCAAGGAATAACTTGTTAGGAGCACATCCTATCCAGTTGGTGATCCATCTAGTGCCTTTGTTAGACTTCTGCTTTCTTTACTGAGGTCTTCCTCCAAGCACGGAGGTGTCCAGTGCTTACAAAGCAGCAGAGTGCTCAAAAAAAAAAAAAAAATCAGCATTTTAAAGTTTAAAAGATAGTTTTTCTCCACCCTTTTCCCTATAAAGCAACGCAACTCTGCTCCTCAGCAAAGGAAAGGCTCTCCTACACAAGGATGACTATGCCCTGTATCCTGAGCACCATCAGGAAGGTTTTTCCTGAGCTGGATAAAGCCTTCAAGCCCATGAGCACAGGAGGCAGCTTCCTCTCTTGACATTTATCACCAACCACCCAAGTGAAAGCAAGCTCTGCAAGAGAGGGTGGCAGCACATGGCCCACCTTGGAAATGGAAAGGCCGGGGAGTCGTTGAGTAGCAGATATCCAGGAGGTGGGGGCATCTCATGCTCTCCAACTGAACAGGGGACGTGAAGATATATTTCCCCCCATTTCTGCCTATTTTTTTTTTTTGAGGAGGAATATTATTTTATTGCCTGGATATCAACCTTAAGCAAGGCCCAAAGTGATCTAGCCCCAAGGAAGGGGTCAGAAATAAGAGAGAAAGCTGTAATGTGCTGAGGAGAAATAGAAATAAGTCTTTCTGCCCATTTGGGTAGACTTGAGATGGACATCACTGTCTGGGGCTGAGCTGTAGAGAAGAATACACAGAGCTGCCCAGTGCAGGAAGACAAAGCAGAGTTTCCAGCACTGACCTAGAAAATACAGTCATAAATAATAAAATGAGGTCTCCTGGAGCCACATGAGGCCACACTTGGAGGTATATCTGAATTTTAGGGGTTTAACCCAGCTGTCCATGCCCGGCGTTTTCTCTCCAAGGGAAGGGCTGTGCCCAGAACCTCATGGGCATCTTCACCCCACCTGCCTATGGCCCAAGACACAGCCTCTGCTGTCCCTCTACACCCCATCACATGTGTCCCCACCCACGTGTCAGCCTAATAACCCACCACCTCATCTACCAAAGCTCCCTGTGTTTGTGGGTTTTGCTTTTTTTTTTTTCCTACTACACTATTTTAGTTAATGACCAGAAGGCTTTCTAATTTTTCTTGCCCATTTAAGGCTTCTCCCTTCCCTGTCCCCAGTTCATTTCACGTCTGCACGAAGTCCTTTGGCCTGACAAGGGCTCCCTGTGAAGAACCAGCTTTGATGGTCTCCCTGACATCTTTCTATCATATGTCAGCAGCATCCACCGTGACCGAGGCACTACAATAACAAGTCTATCCAGCACGGAGGCTGGGTCACATGTATGGCTGCAGGGAGAGGAGATGAAGAGCAAAGTCATTATAAATATCTTCAAATCGCTAATTATTCCTCTTCCTTACCCTGATGTATATGCAAGCTCCATTTATCCAAGCCAGACGCCGGACCAGAGGCTACACACAAGGGAAAACCTGGGTCAGGGCAACTTTTTATAGCCTTGAGTAACAAGAAGGGGGACAACCTTTTCCTATGGAGCCATTTCTCCTCGTCACATGGCGTCCCCTCAGGACACGCATGATCTATATCCCAGCACAAAGCCTGTAGCACTAACTGGAAGTCTGTCCCATAGGAGAAACAGCAACACAAGGCTTCTTCCAGAACCTCTGACTGCTGGAGCACTCACAAAGAGCAGGTCTTGTGGTGGTAATAAAACCACCTGAATATAAATGGCTACACCCCAGGCTTTGAGTCCTGGTTTTGCGTTTGTTCCTTGCTAGTGATGGAGTGCCCGAGCACAAATCAGTGCTGTGACATCATTAGACAGGTTTTCTGCCCCAATCCCACAAATAATTCACTAAGGTCACAAGTGGTGCTGCTTAGAGCTAAGAACACGTACTTAGTTACTGAATCATGGCTTAAAGAAGTTAGCAGCAGATAATGACTCAACTTATTCTCATTTACGTATATAATGACTTCTAACATGCAGATAAATCAGCTTATTTCCACAGTGTGGCCAAAGACCAGACTGGAATATGGCTCCTGCTCTTCATACCATTAGTGTTCATGGGTACGCAGATAAATCAGCTTATTTCCACAATGTGGCCAAAAACCAGACTGGAATATGGCTCCTGCTTCTGCTCTTCATACCATTAGTGTTCATGGGTATGAAGTAAACTCACACCCCACCTCAGAGATCCTTGTTGATGGTTCTGCTGTCAACTCCTCCAGACTCTCTGGCATTTTGAGTTCCAGTGCAGGACCCACGACGCTGAACCATGATGGGCTGCTTCATTTCAGGGCCGTGGGCTTGCCAAGCAGCTCTGGCCATGACTTGGAGCTGATCACAGCTACCTCCAAGGCTGAAATAGAAACCATTTCATTTGATAGATGTTTGTCTCCCACGTCCCTCAGCCGGAGGCTGCACAATCCAAGTCAGTGGAGATCCGTGGGCTCAATGGCTGTGCGTTGGGGCAAACTTCTCAGAGGCTTTCATGGTCCAGCAACAGATCAGAAGGAGGAAAAAGCCACAAATATGACCTTTGTATATCATCTAGTGTCAACCAGTCTGGCTGCCCTAGCCCAGCTCCAGCTGGTTTCTTAGTCAAGATGTTTTGAGCTGGTGTGGGACGTTCTCACTGCAGCACCTCAAGGCTGTTCAAGCCTCTGGCTCCAGCAGCTTCCTTCACCAGACGGAGACCCCGAGTCCCCCAGGAAAGGACATAAACCTTCCCCTCCCATGTCAGTGGAAGATGCTCCACACAGCACACACAGCACTCCTATGACAATAATTTGGGCTAGAGCCTGGTTTACTTGTTATTAACTTTACAAGAGCTCCATAAAAGATGCCAAGTCAATCAGTTCTATATTTTAGAAGAGTCAAAGCCTCAAGATTCAGCCTCTCCACTCAGCCCTGCCCTGGGGTTCTCCAAAGCTTACCTTCTTAGCCCAAAACATCTTCCTCCCTATACCTCATCGCCCCCAAAGCATATGGTTAGAAACAGCAGCTACCACAGCATCCCTGCCATGACCTTCCCTGAGGCCTGCATCCTGCCTCTTAACCTGATTTCAGTCGACTTGGTAGACGTTTGATGGATTTACTGTGCCTCTTGGAGCTGTTCAGGAGGTGATTCTGCTGATACAAGGAGACAGCTGCTCTCTGGACCCTGCAGTTGGTACTTATGTAGGTTTAGACATGCCCAGAGCCCATGAAGGAGAACACCAAGGCTTCACGGGCAGTCCAGCCTGAACCAAGCTAAGCAGAACAATAAGGACAGGAATAGCAAGAGGGAAATGGGGGGTTTTATCTTTTTCTTCCTTAAGTCACAGGTAGCAGTTAAAGAATGAGTGCTATTCAGCCTGAAGGGAATTTGAGGGGGAGGAGGGTGGTTTTCTCAATCTAAGAATCCCCTGTGCCATTTGCACCCCCCAAGAACAGGAGGTCCAAAACCTCTGCCCACCTCCAGCTGCCTCCAAACCCAACAGCCAGAGATGCCACTCGGAGCATAAATGCACATGCCCAGGTAGGGACTGGAGAGGGGTAACACCTTGTTGGTCAACCCCAGATCATGAGGGAGGTGCAAATAAACCCACTCAGACACACGCCATGGGACTGCAGGAGGAGGATGCTCCTTCTTATGAGGCAGAGGCACATCCACCTCCCCCCACCAGCCCTTACACCCCTCACTTTCAGTGCAAGTTGTCCCCATTTAGCTCAGTTTCTCCTGTTCAACCAGCCCCTTACCCCCCCTCATTTTCAGTGAAAATTGTCCCCGTTTAGCTCAGTTTCTCCTGTTCAACCAGCCCTGACCTTCACTCCTCCTGGCCAGGCTGGATGAACACAAAGGACATGGCTCACCAGACCTCACCAGACCACTCGTGCTTGGCAGAAGACACCCATCCTCCAGCAGGGAGGCTGCCTCCTGCCTTCAAGTGACCCTTCTCATACTAAATCATGACAAATAAAGACCCAAACAGCAGCCCAGCGTGCACTGCTCCTAAGCTGCTGCAAAGCCGCTCCAAGCCTTCTGCATCAAACAAGCAGACGGCGTGACAGCGCCTTTTCCTTATGTCTGCACCTTATTTTTCTCCCCCCCTCCTCCTCCTCCTCGCATTTCCCAGATTAATATCCATTCACACGGATCTCTGTGCCTTGACACTAACATGACAGAGCAGGTGAGACATCTGTCTTCCAAATTCACCCGCTCCCCTACCTCCCTTTTTGACATAATCTTGGCACAAGAGACCTCCCCAAAAAAAAAAAAAAAATCCTCTGTTGGAGAAACAAATGACTCTTCCCCGGGAACAGGAGCTCCGAGTAGGAATGAAGGGCATTTCTCACAGCTGCTGACAAACAGCCCCAGCAGTGGTTTCCAGGGCTGGAGGTGTTGCAGGTGCTAAGCAGAGGCCAGGATTGAGTGGAGAAATGCGTGTGGTGAGCCGGAGGAGAAGGGGGCTGTGTCTTAGGTGGGATTTCACTTGTCATTATTCACTCCCACATTACAGCTACCAAGCAGGGCTGTCAGCTGGCTGCTCCCATCTCCCACACCCCTCCGTCCCGACAGTGATGAATGGCACGGGAGGGCTCCTACCAGCATCGCTATTTCACGCCCCTAACCGAATCCACATGAGCCTCCCAGCAACACAGAGACCCCCACACCACGCTTTGCTACCTCCGTGAGCTTCTGACAGCCAGGAGGGGAGGTGATGAACACAGCTCCCCTCACACATCCATCCTGCACCCAGTCCCACCCTCTGCTGCGGCCTGGCACCAGTCCCCCTCCCTCTGTGCACCCCCATTGCACCCCCAAGGCTTTTTATTCCCGGCTATTTACAGAATCACAGAATCGTAGTGGTTGGAAGGGACCTCAGAGATCATCGAGTCCAACCACAAAAAAAAAAAAAAAAAAAAAAA
>NW_015090819.1:229406-249748 GCF_001431845.1 Calidris pugnax
CACAGAAACAAACAAAAAAAAAAAAAAAAAAACAAACACACACAAAAAACACAAACCACCACCCACCACCTAAACACACAACAACAACCCCCAAACCAAAAACCATCACCCACCCACACAGCACCCCACCACAAACCAGTAATCTTGGGCACTAGAGCATGCCCTGAAGAACCATGTCTACACGTTTCTTAAATCCCTCCAGGGATGGTGACTCCACCACCTCCCTGGGCAGCCCATTCCAATGCTGGATAACCCTTTCAGTAAAGAAATGTTTCCTAATATCCAACCTGAACTTCCCCTGGTGCAACTTGAAGCCATTACCCCTTGTCCTATCGTCTGTAACTTGGGAGAAGAGACCGACCCCCGCCTCTCTACACCCTCCTTTCAGGGAGTTGGAGAGAGCAATAAGGTCTCCCCTCAGCCTCCTCTTCTCCAGGCTGAACACCCCCAGCTCCCTCAGCCTCTCCTCATCAGACTTGTTCTCCAGACCCCTCACCAGCCTCGTTGCCCTTCTCTGGACCCGCTCCAGCCCCTCAATGTCCCTCTTGTGGTAGGGGGCCCAAAACTGGACACAGCCCTCGAGGTGGGGTCTCACCAGTGCCCAGTACAGGGGGACAATCACCTCTCGGGCTCTACTTGCCACGCTGTTCTTGATACAGGCCAGGATGCTGTTGGCCTTCTTGGCCTTCTTAGACCAGCTCTTCCAAAGATACAGCCCAGAGCTTTATTTTTTTCCCTTGTTTAAGCCACTAACAGCAACAAACACGGATGGGCTGAGCAAAGAATGCCAACACTGACTCATATGATTGAAGCTCTGTGTGCATCTCATTAGCAGTAAACATCCTGGGGCTGGCTATAAATACACTTCCAGTTATTCAGAAGGACCACAAAGCACTTTGCTGGCTCCCCTGGGGGATTCAAGCTGCAGATGGGAACCTCCCTGCCCCACAGCAGAAACACAACTGCCCCAAAAGCACCGTGTTTCCCCCCGCTCCCATCTCCATCCTGCAGAGATGCTTCCAGCGGGATGCAACCAGCAGCACAAGGAGGGCAGTTCCCAGCCCAGCTGATAAAGTCCTTGCAGATGTTTTTTTCCCCCCACCCCCCCAACAGCACAGGCAACGAGAAGCTCACAAAGCACCCACCCTCCACCAAAGCCCAGCTCTGGAGGTGGCCCAGCTTCCCAGCACTTGCCTGGTGCTTTGATGATGCCGAGCGCTGCGGCAGATCAGAGCACATCGGGGCTTTGTGCATCACAGTGATTTGGGGCCACCTGGTATGAAGACACGGGACTCTCTGGGTCTCCTCCAAAGCCAGCAGCACCTTGATGCATAATCTGTCACGGCGCTGCCCAAGGGCCACAAGTCCTGCATCTGCAGCAACATCTAACCCCCAAGGCAGTTGGTTGATGGCAAGCGGTGGAGATAACGCACCAGCAAGGCATCTCCTGGCCTGTGTCAGGAACAGCGTGGGGAGTAGGGCCCGAGAGGTGATTGTCCCCCTGTACTGGGCACTGGTGAGGCCTCACCTTGAGTGCTGTGTCCAGTTTTGGGCTCCCTACCATAAAAAAGACATTGAGGTGCTGGAGCAGGTCCAGAGAAGGGCAACAAAGATGGGGAGGGGTCTGGAGCACAAGTCTTATGAGGAGAGGCTGAGGGAGCTGGGGGTGTTCAGCCTGGAGAAGAGGAGGCTGAGGGGAGACCTTATTGCTCTCTCCAACTCCCTGAAAGGAGGGTGTAGAGAGGTGGGGGTCGGTCTCTTCTCCCAAGTCACAGGCGACAGGACGAGAGGAAATGGCCTCAAGTTGCACCAGGGTAGGTTCAGGCTGGATACTAGGAAAAAATTTTTCACTGAAAGGGTTCTCAGCCCTTGGAATGGGCTGCCCAGGGAGGTGGTTGAGGCCCCATCCCTGGAGGTGTTCAAAAGAGGGGTTGATGTAGTGCTGGGAGGTATGGGTTAGTGATGATGCTCCTTGTTTGTTGTGTGGGTGTCTATTTTTGTCAGTCAGGTTGACGGTTGGACAAGATGATCTTTAAGGTCCCTTCCAACCTAGAAGATTCTGTGATTCTGAGCTCATCCACCAGTTTCCCCCTGCCCCAAGGAAGCTGGTGCTCTCCCAGTCACTTAAGTCTTGGCTCAAAGGTTTCCCTCCTTGATCCATCTTGGTGCTCTGCTGCTCCTGGTGGAGAAGTTGCCCTTTCTCCACCCCAGCTTTTAGAGCAGAGCCACCACCATCCATCCTTTGCACATCCTCCCTCGTTGACTCCTTCCTTACCCGCACACCCACACAGATGGCTTGCTGCAAGCTTTTTCCCCAACACCTATGGGATTTCTTTGCTACCCACAGGGCCACCCATCTCAAAAAAGCAACAGAAACACACTGAAGGACACAGCTCCTAAACGCACTGGGTCAAACATCTCAACTGCATCTAAGTTGCTAAAATTTGGCCTTTTAGAAAGCAAGGAGCACAAGCCAGGTTTCCTGGGGGTCGGGTGGTGTTGGGCTGCAAGCATGTCATAGGGACTCATGATTTGGCTTTCATTAAAAGGTCAAGTGGGAATGAAGGGTTTAAATCAATTATCATCTTGTGACCATCGAGGAGGAATGTTTGAAGTTGGTCTGGGGAAGGGATATGGAGCGAGACTTCTGCCTTTGACATCTCTCCCCAGTGTTTAGGACATTTCTTAAGAGGATTTGAAAAGACAAAGTCATCACTTGAATGCACAGCACCAGCTCTGAAGAGAGGTTTCTAGCAAGACCAGGCACATACAGACAGCATTTCAAAGGAGCTTTGCCCTTGGAAGCCAGTCCCGTTTTATCACTATTCCTTACATTTCTTTTCCAAACTACCCCCCTGAGCAGAGTGCTCTCATGTGGAACAGCCTTCAGAGAAGAGAAATGCCCAGGTTAGAGCTTTTAGTCCACAGTCCAAGTGGTGAATAGACACTTATTCTGGTTCTATTCTCAACACTTACCCACAATGAGATGTTTCCTTCTCTGCCAGGGGGAGCTTAGGCAAAAGATTTCACCCCTTTAACGCATAATTTTTTTCCTATACCTTAATACAGGAAAAGGCCTACTCAGATGAGGTGAATTCACTTTTCCTACACACTATAATCACCTTCTAAAAATCACTGGAAACCTTAAAGGGCACTTCCTCTGCCTTTTCATGCTGAGACCCCCTGAAGCCAGGTGACCATACCCAGAACCTGCATGATGAAGCCGTAGGTATGACTTGCTTTCACAGCACCAACATGGACTTCCCACCTGTTTTGTGTGTTTATAAGTGTCTCCATGGGAAGGAAGAGAGAAAAGCCCAAACCTAAGGCAGCTTTCTTCCCACTCCAGCCCCATTAAGGAAGGTTAATGAAGACCTAGTGTCTACATAAGATCTTCTGGGTCTGACATCTGCTGCATTAACAGTGACATCAGGGATCCCATTAACTGCAGAAGAGCCTGGAGCAATGACCCTGCATCTCCTCTAACCAAACCAGACCTTCTGGAGAGATTTGCTTTCCTCTGAGCCTCAGCTCTCAGCCAAGATCAATATAGATATTAAGGAAGATTAATGAAGACCCAGTGTCTACATAAGATCTTCTGGGTCTGACATCTGCTGCATTAACAGTGACATCGGGGATCCATTAACTGCAGAAGAGCCTGGAGCAATGAACCTGCATCTCCTCTAACCAAACCAGACTTTCTGGAGAGATTTGCTTTCCTCTGAGCCTCAGCTCTCAGCCAAGATCAATATAGATATATTGGCTATAAGTGTTCTACAACACGGCAAAGCTCTTTCTGGCTTTATGTGCCTTAGTTTGCACTTGCTGTAAAAAAAAAAAACAGCAAAGCTGCTTTCTGGCTTTAAGTGCCGTAGTTTGCACTTGCTGTAAAAAAAATAAAAGCAGCCAAAAATCAGTGTCTTCCTGTAAGCACCTTCTTGTCATCAGTTTTGATGGCTCCTGCATGTTGATGCCTTCACTGCAGCACTGAAGAGCTCAGCTATGCTGGAGAAGCAAGGCTCTCCAGCACACTCCATGCCCACCATTCCCATTTATATAAAAATCCAAAAAGCTAAGAGAAGTCAGCAGCGTTTCACCTCGGGTTAACCAGCCTTTGCTTTAAGCCATCCCGTTCACTGGCAGAGGTCGACCATGAATCTGGAAAGTTCAAACCTAACCTTGACCCAAATCTGACCCAGAGAGACCCGAGGGCGGGCAGGACATGCTGATGGCAGCTCGATGGCTTTGGAGACGGAGGGAACAGGAGCTGGGTGATGCAGGGAGGGATGGCAGCGTGCCCAGGGCAGGGTAAGCCAAGAACTGAGAAATGCAATGAGACAGCCTTGCTCTACCTGACTCCTTCACCTTCAGCAGCTTGGCACGGGCTCTCGGCTCGGAAACACTGCGGGGCTGTTTTCACTGCTGCTGAAACCTTCCATGTAATCAGTATTTATTGAAGAAGTACAGATTTTTCTGGACTCCAGTGCCTTTGAGAAAAATCTGTGCGCAACTCTTACCATTATTTGAACTGCTCTTGTTGTATAAACAAAGCTTTGAACATTACAGCAGCTAAACAAAGCACAAGCTCCAGAAATAACTTGGCTAAGATGCTTTAGGAAGGGGTCTGGGGTGAAGGTGAATAAAAGCTCGGTCACGCATCATGTTTTGCTTCCTTCTGCATCTATAAAGGGCCCGAGCAAGAATTGGGTCTGTTTTTCCAAATCACCAGCTAACAGAGCAGGGTCACAAACAACCTGCAGCACTTTGAGCCCTCAGATGGATATATGTGCCAAGAGTAAGGCAGCTGAGCTGGAAAAACAGGTCCCACAACACTCAGTTCTTCACTTTGTGGAGGGTGACACCTCCAGCAGGTCCTTCCCAGCCTCAGCTCCCTTCTGTGCTGCAAGTAGGTTAGACTCAAACTCTGCCTGGAGCTCCTGCTAGAGGCCACAGCTACAGCCAGCACCCAGTGGTGCCTCCTCAAGCCTTGACATCAAGGTCTCATTACCTAGAGACAGGGTCTGGGAAGAGTCAAGGTCACACAACACGCTGTCCAGGGCCCCCAGACAAGAACACCAAAAGGACTGAAGACTTAAGCAGCATTTTAGTCCATCAAAACCAGGAGCTCTGTACTTTGAAAGGGATCTGAGCCCTCAACATTGCTAATTAGACAAAGTCCAGCATCCTCTAGCTCCACAACGCAACTGGCACCAGAGGAAAGTCTGACAGATCTCGTTTGCAGACAAAATACTAAGTCCTTACCCTAAGACACCCCTTCTCAGGGCTTTCACACACACCTAAAGTTACTGAGGGTATTTAAGGCGTGCTTAAGTGCCTTTCCTCACCATCACATCCCGCAATCAGATACTCCAGTAACAACAATATTAGGGAAAGCAGAGGAATCCTTGCTGCATACCACGTCCCACGGCCCGTCTTCATTGATCACGGGTGTCAATCCATCCAACCAGGCACTGTAGGAAGGGCCTGAGCAACCAGGACCACGCTTTAGCACCCAAGGCCATCAGCGACAGAAAGACCCAGGTGATGTACCAAAGGTACTGCAAAGGGCAAGAGGGGCCATCTCTCCATCCTGTGGAGGGTTCAGTGACCTCAAGCTTCTGCTATGGTCCTAAGGAGCTTCAGATTCAAGCACAGCAAAGGACAGGCTGAGAAAGAGATAAGAAGCAGGTCACTGGCCAAGTCTGGATGATTGCCTTGGAAACCCACCCTGTTATAGTCATATCTGTTCCCTCCTAGACTAGAACAGACTTCAGTGAGTCCTCAGGTGTGCCAACAAACTCCTGGATGCAAGGAAAACTTGCCCTGCACTTTGCAAATGCCAGTGGTGGTGGGGGGAAATAAGTTTAAGGGCAGTGGGATCAAAAGAGGAATCACAGCACGTGCTCCACCAAGCATCGAGGTCTGCAGGAAGCTGCTCACCTTGACCCCAAGCCAAAAGCTTGCCCAAACCATCCTGTGTCATGCCCACTGCTCACAATTTAAAAATACCACTTCTGGGCTGCCAAAGGAAAAAAGAAGGGTTAAACAAAAGGCTTTTGGCTCCATTGCATCATCCTGACGTGGAAGAAGCAAAGCCCAAGCTCCCACAGCCCCAGACATCCCCTACTTGAGCCTGTTGCACCAGCCCAGGAGCCAAACGCCTCCCTCCTGAACCATCGGCTCAGAGGGACATGTTTTTAAAGCCTTTTCGAAAGAGCCCCCTTTCTCTTCCTTTTCCTGAGGGTATTGAAAAATCATTATCAACAGGGGGAAGAAGAAAAAAAAAAATCCTCCTTTCATTCTCTAAAATTAACATGAGCTCCTCTAAACGCTCATTGTACTGGTTCGATTTTTCACACACCCTGGAGTCTAACCATGACAAGGGGAGACACAGCAGTGGTTATGACCCAACTTTCTGGCTAATTAAGAAGCTTGTCAAAGAGCAGCTTCTCTCCCCGGAGAGCCCAGGGCAGGAAATGAGTGACTTCCCACGGCACGTGAGCCGAGCTGGCGGCTCCTCTGCCGACTCGCTGCGCTCCCAGCTCCCCAGATTCACAAGCTGAGGTGGAAAGAAGGGTGACCACCCCGTACCCTGGCACCCAGCACCCACACGGAGCCTCTCAAAGCTGGTTTTTGGCACGTGTCAGGAGAGGAATCGGGACCAGGGGAGGTCCTGTCCCTCCCACTCCCTATTCTGTACCACCGCATTCAGCTTGTTGCATCAAACTGAGAAGTAGAAAAAAACCACAAACCACCGAGTTTTTCTTCTGTCAAATTTAAGCCAAGATTTAATTCAGAAAAAATGCATGAGGACCTGCTTTAAAAGCCAAAGTAGGAGTCAACCAGTGCTCGAGTACCCCCCCCCAAAAAACATAGAACAGAAAGACTCAAACCAAACCCCCAAAATCCTTGGGGAAGGGGAAAAAAACCCCTTGCCACCAGGTTATTCACTCATCTTATCACACTGGCCTAACCAAAGAGCAGTTGCTTCCCATTCCCACAGGCAGTTCAGCCTAAATCCCCTTGGCCCCAAACTTCCCTGGGGGGGCAGCTGACACCATTGCCACCCCAAAAAACCCATGAAATACACAGAAAAGTCCCCAGACTGCAAGCGGAGGAGACAGACAAGCCAGAGACAGAAGGAAAAGCTCAACCAGTCAGGAGAAAAATGAAGCCTCCAAGTCACACAAAACTTTTAGGGAAAAAAAAAAAAAACCAACAAAACAAAATAGAAAGCATCAGGTTTCTTCTCTCCCTGTTTCCCCTCCTCCCAAAATTTCCAGACTGCAGGAATCACCTGAAGCAGAAGTGCAAGAACAAGCCTTGAAGGAGGTAGTTGATACGGGACCCCCAGACAGTTTAGTACCAACTCACACACACCAACCCAGCCCCAAAGATCCCAAGGAGCCAATTTCCCCCAAAACATCTCCTTGTTCACCGCTACGGACTCCCCGCACCCGGCAGGAGAGACCCAGCACCCCCCCAGAGCTCTGTGTCTCAGGGATTGACCCTAATGGACCCAGGAGCTGCCCAGGAGGAGGAGGATGAGGATGACGGGGAGGAAGGCAGAAGGGCATCGCTTCCCGAAACTTCCCTGCCGGGGCCACGGGGTGGCAGCAGGCATCTGCTGATGGAGAGCCGGGCACCCAGCCAGGGACCAGCGCCCTTGAGGACCAGCAGATGCAGAGCTTCGCTCCCTCCCCAAAAAAAAATACCCTACAGAGGTGAGGAACCCAGGAGCAGTTTGCTCCGAGGAGCAGGTTTGATAAACTCTGGGCAGAGCCGAGTGAAGGTCTTCCCTCTGAGGAAGAGGAGGTGAGCATCCTCCCCGCGGTTGTGGTGGTGCACAGGCTTTGCTGCCGTCAGCACGGCTGGTCACTGTCACAGGATGAGGGGGACACACACTAGTGACCTCCATGTGATAACCCCTTTCATCCCAAGGGCTCCCAAACCTCATCCTCCCTGCAGGTGGGCAAGAAGGGTCAAAGGAACCATGGCCAGGAGTGCCCCCCAAGGGCTCCCAAACCCCCTCCTCCCTCCAGGTGGGCAAGAAGGGTCAAAGGGACCATGGCCAGGAGGGCAACCAAGCCACCAGCTTCCTTCGCTCTCTGTGTGGCCCCTTTGACCGTGGTTTGCTGCCAAGCTCCTGACGTGCCCAGATGCTTCACCACATGCCAAGCTTGTACCACTAAGAGGACACCAACATGTTCTTGTCACAGAGGGACTTGACTTGCAGCTCCACCTCCACTGTTCAGTGAGCAACAAGAAGAATGTGGCAGCCTGCCCTCATCCCAGGCCCTGCAAAGGGGTGGCCTGAGAGACAAGATGCTCGAGGAGGCTTTCAAACATTCTTCCATCCCCTGATGGAGATTTGTGTCTGAGGACACAGCTCTCAGACCATGCGTTGGTCCAGCGTGAGCTGCAGCTCCAGGTAGATGCCAGGGTTGCCTCCCTCAGGTTCTGCATGAGCTGCATCCCCAGGTACACACATCCCCCAGGGAGCAACATGGGACAGGGCATGAGGACACAGCTCTCAGACCATGCGTTGGTCCAGCGTGAGCTGCAGCTCCAGGTAGATGCCAGGGTTGCCTCCCTCAGGTTCTGCATGAGCTGCATCCCCAGGTACACACATCCCCCAGGGAGCAACATGGGACAGGGCAGGGACATCAGGCTGGAGATGTGTGCAGACAGATGAAGCAGTGAGGGGCTGCAAACCTGCTTTGAGAAGGTTGGTGGGTGTATTTGAAGGCAGCAGTCGTTGAGTGGGCACAGGAGATGCCAGCAAATTGCACAGAATCACAGAATCTTCTAGGTTGGAAGGGACCTTAAAGATCATCTTGTCCAACCATCAACCTAACTGACAAAAATAGACACCCACACAACAAACAAGGAGCATCATCACTAAACCATCCCTCCCAGCACTACATCAACCCCTCTTTTGAACACCTCCAGGGATGGGGCCTCAACCACCTCCCTGGGCAGCCCATTCCAATGGCTGAGAACCCTTTCAGTGAAAACATTTTTCCTAATATCCAGCCTGAACCTCCCCTGGTGTAACTTGAGGCCATTTCCTCTCGTCCTGTCGCCTGTGACTTGGGAGAAGAGACCGACCCCCACCTCTCTACACCCTCCTTTCAGGGAGTTGGAGAGAGCAATAAGGTCTCCCCTCAGCCTCCTCTTCTCCAGGCTGAACACCCCCAGCTCCCTCAGCCTCTCCTCATAAGACTTATTCTCCAGACCCCTCACCATCTTTGTCGCCCTTCTCTGGACCCGCTCTAGCCCCTCAATGTCTTTTTTATGGTAGGTGGCCCAAAACTGGACACAGCACTCAAGGTGAGGCCTCACCAGTGCTGAGTACAGCTAGGCCTCACATGGCTCGTCCCGTTCCTCTTCCCGGGGGTACTGGTGGGGTTGGGACCCCAGCAGATCCAAGAGCCCGGCTGCAAGAGGGGAGCTGCCAATCCTCCCCCTCCACACACTTCCCAGCAGGTCCTGCCTGCCCGCACCAGCGAGCCTGCTGCTCGCCACAATGCCCTGTTTGTTGCACAACAGAGACCTTTAAACATCAAGGCAACATGACATTTTGGAAAGGAGAGATCTTAATAAGACATCTGAGCTTAATCATTCCACCCCTGTCAGAAACGCACTGCGATTTATCACCAAAAGCAAGTGTGGGGGACAACATGGTGCAACGCCATTGAAGTCAATAAAAATGTGTGCCAGGCTCTATTTCCATTCCCATTCACACGGCCTCCCCTAGAGTTTTTATTAGCAATTTATTTTCCATCTCAGTCTCAATGCATTGGTTATAACAATGTCTCTTGGCTTCGCTGGAGCTGGGCGACCGCTACCGTAGGGGAAAGGAGCATCACAGCAACTCCCATGCTCCATCCAGAGACTCCTTTGGGATTACAAGATGGTAAATATGCTTCCAAATTATTATTTTTTTGGCTAGGCATTGTTCTTTGACCCAACAGGTCTTGTCCCACTCGGGAAAACATCTTTCCAGGGAGGTGGGGTGAATTAAGCCTGCACTTCAGGGTGCTTTTCTAGTCTTATTTCCAAGCCTGGCCTTGGGAAGAAAAGCAGACAACGCTGGACTGTCAGCTTCCAACTGCAACAGAGCCAGGCCAACCGATAACAAAGCAACCCTGCATTCTAGATTTAAAAAATTAGGGGAAAAAATGGATTTCCAGAGAGTACCTGACTATCTTGACTGCCCCAATCTGCCTACATGACTCTCCTCCCAGCACCACTCCTCCCTTCGTGCCCTGCAGCCACAAAATACCTACCTACCTCCAGTGGGGCTCCCTCCCCTGCCCCATCAAAATTGCTTTAAGCCCAGCTTAAATCCCCCTGCATGTCAGAGGACGCCCTGGAGGCATCTGCATCTGCTGATTGAGCAGGGATGGAGGCACAAGGCTCTGCTGAGCCAGCACGGGGAGAAGGCAGAGGTCTCCAGTGCCCATGTGAGGTGTGTGTGGTCTCCCCAAAGTCCAGGAGCCAGTTTTAGAAGGCTCAGCTTAAAGCTGTGCTGCTGTTTCTGCTCAGCCAACCCTACTCAACAGCAAAGATGAATTCAGCAAGGGGCTGGGTCCTTTTTGCAGTGGCAGAGCCCAGCAAGGTCAGCCCAAAGACATGCTCCAAAGCAGCCAGAGGTTGGGAAGCAGCTTTGCGTTGTGCTGCCTTTCTCACCTCCATCAGGAACATGTTTCCAGGGGTTGTGACACAGCTTTGCATCACACCACCTTTCTCCCCTTCATCACGAGTGCATTTCCAGGGCCTGGATCCATCAGAGCCACTGCACAAAAGCTTTAAGTCTTCAGGGGGAAAGAAAAAAAAAAAACAACCCCAAACTTGGCCAACCTGAGACTTTCAACTCCCCAGGAATAGAGCAAGACCAAGCACAAGCCTGATTTTAATTCTGTACAGATCCCACCCTCCCTCCTCCTCCTCCAAGGATTTCCACCCTTTAGAAGTTAATTCCCCAGCAACTTTATTTTAGAGCAATTTTCAGTTCCCATTACACCCGCTGCGCCGGGCGATAAGTGTGCGGCTCGTCTACTATCTGGCTCTCTCCAGCCTGGGAGGAGATAGCTCTACCTCTCCCCAGAAGAGGGGAGGTGATGGAAGGAAAGTGGGTCTCTGGATTATGATAAGGGAGCGGGTGGTTTTATATGCTGAGCAGCCTCACTAACTTCCCTCCCTTCACCTGGCCCCGCGCAGGCTATTTTCCATGCTGCTCTATCTCCTATCAATAGGAAACAGTCAAGTGCAGCCGGCGTGTTAGAGCAAAAGACCCTTCTTTTACAGATCCTGCATCATCCAAGGCTAATAGAACCATGGGCTTAAAAAATTATACAGGTAATGGCTTCAAAAAAAAAAAAAGTCTCCAAAAAACCAAAAAGAGCGGCTTGAGGACAGAAAAATTTTAGTTTTAAAGGACAAAGAAGGGGGAAAAAAAACCAGCAATTTTACTGTTCCAGGAGAAGAAATCCTTCTGGAATCCTGTTAATTTGTTTTTCTTAATGCTGAGAAGTAACTTGTGAATGTTAAATGTCTGCTTTTAGGAGGGGGCCCCCCCCCAACCCTGCCTTCCATTTACACCGGGCATCCGTCCAGCCAGAGTAACTGCACTGAAGTCAACGGGTTACTTTGGATTTTGGCCAAAATAATTCAGATCAAAATCTCCTCCCATGGTTGTGTTATAGGGGACCTGATCCTGCACCGCTGCTGCCCAAGGACTCAGGTACGACCACGCACCATCTCACTTCTCCCAGTGCAGGGATGGACACCTCCAGAGGCTTTAATGGTACCAGAAACGGGAGGTCACTCTCCAAATACTTAAGTGTATTGAAAGCAAAGCAATTAAATTACCTGCTTTCAACAGTTTGTCACCTACATCAAATATTAAAGCAAAACAATTTATTATGGACAGGAACCAAGGGGAAAGAATAAACCTCTTTCCTCCTTTCCAATGAAAATTCAGGAAATTAGAATTGACTCTTGGGGGAAAAAAAATACCCTCCTGCCTTATTTACTGGGTTTTTCAGGGGAATTTTTTTTTCCCTACTTTACGGCACATTACTGACCAGATTGTCTTTCATCTCAGGCCCCTGAGCTTGTCTCAACTAAAAGAAATTATGTCAAAAAGTCAGCACCAAATTAAAATAAGCCCCCACAAGTTGCACACCAAGGGGCTCCTCTGAGCCAAAGCCAATCCTTTGCTTCCTTAACATTAAATATAACTTTCCCTTTCTTGCTGTTTTCAAACTCTTTTTCAGGCTTAAAGCCAGTCTGGGAAGGATCTCATGGGCTTTGTGCACAGGTGACATCTCAGCACCAGACTCAACCAAGTCAGGAGCATCTTCAATGAGCCACGGCGCAGCAGATCAGAGACCTTGTGTCCACATTTGGCCACACACAAGCAAACCACCAACATATATATGGACTTTAGATGGTTTAAGAGGTTTTTATCCCAACGTTTGGTCCTATGGACTCTACAGCTGCACCAGTGCAAGCCCCATCACCGCTCTCCAACTCCAAATGCAGGTTCTCACACCAGGGATGGGGAAAACCCATCCAGAGAAAGCTCCCCTTGACTTCTCCCCCCCCCAGAGCACAGTTCAGATGTTGATCACCCAGGGTTCCTATTAGATTTCAGTGACAGCTGATTGCAATTTTAATATCTGTTTAATTATTCTTCTGCCAACCCAAGCAGCAGCGATTATTGCATGAGATTAAGCACTACGAGGCTGAGCCGCGTGCAAATTTCTTTCTGTGTTTCTGAAGACTTATCTCCTTCAGACAAAAAAATTATGCATTTCTTAGACTGGGATTTTTTTTTTTGTTTGGTCCTATGGACTCTACAGCTGCACCAGTGCAAGCCCCATCACCGCTCTCCAACTCCAAATGCAGGTTCTCACACCAGGGATGGGGAAAACCCATCCAGAGAAAGCTCCCCTTGACTTCTCCCCCCCCCAGAGCACAGTTCAGATGTTGATCACCCAGGGTTCCTATTAGATTTCAGTGACAGCTGATTGCAATTTTAATATCTGTTTAATTATTCTTCTGCCAACCCAAGCAGCAGCGATTATTGCATGAGATTAAGCACTACGAGGCTGAGCCGCGTGCAAATTTCTTTCTGTGTTTCTGAAGACTTATCTCCTTCAGACAAAAAAATTATGCATTTCTTAGACTGGGATTTTTTTTTTTCCCCCCCCTTTAATGTTTTGTCTGACTGTGAATTGGTGTAATCACTATTATGGGATGAGCAAAAACGGCTAGAAAAGTACATTTTAAAAGGAAGACAAAACACCGCCGAGTCTCACATTAGAAAAGCAAACAGCTCCATCTCAAATTTAGCAAGGTCTTACAATAGCTCTCAGAGAAAGCATCTTAACAGAAGCGGGAAGTACCGCTGCTGCCTGCATGGGAAGAAAATAATCCCTCATCCCAAGCACTTCTGGGCAGAGATGGAGACACAGACATAGTTTCAGGCTCTACTTGCACCATTAATACAACCAAACACAGCTCCAAGAGCTCCAAAGTGGAGAGACCTTCTCTTCTCCGTGCATCATCACCCAAACTAACAGCATTGCATTTTGTTGATACGGTTGATGTTGATATTCACAACCTAGAATTAAAGTTATATAGAACCAAACAATAGAGGCATTTTTCCCCCCCCCTCAGTTAAAACAAATACCTGGCCATCAAAGGTATCACCTAGAAGGAACAGCTCAGCATTGCTGAGAGTCTTAAGCCTGCAGAGAGTAGCGGGGTGCAGGGGTACGCCCGGGCAGGGGGTGGGAGCCCTTAACTTAGTAGCTAATAAAACATTTTCCTCCCTATTGTGGCAGCCTCCTCCCACCTCCTGACCTTTTTCCTCTTGGAGTAATTAGAAGCTACCTGGTGGGAATGAAAGAGGGGAATGGGAGGTTTGCTCGGTGGGATTTAACCTTTTCTTCCCCTTGTGCTTCTCGTTTCTCTCTTCCTCAGCACTGGAAGCATCCAAAATTCAACCTGGCTTTCAGGAAGAGATGCCTCTTGTAAGCCATACCAGGGAAACTGCCAAATTACAACTCTTTGGAACTTAGGAACAGCCTCAGAGGATCTTCAAACCATCATTGCCCTGTAGAGCTCATAACCAAAGCAGGGAGGAGATAACAGAAATATTGCCCCAAAGTTAGATAAGGAAATCTATAGCAAAAGGAAGAATTAAACCAGTTATTTTAAGGATTAAGCCAAGTCCCTCAACCGACCAAGGCAGGGAGGAGATAACAGAAATGTTGCCCCAAATTAGATAAGGAAATCTATAGCAAAAGGAAGAATTAAACCAGTTATTTTAAGGATTAAGCCAAGTCCCTCAACCAGGAGGACTCGAGATCTCTCCTACTGGCTTGCAATCAGCCTCCTTAGAAGCAACAACAGATCACATTGGTTTAAAACCAGCATTTTTCTGGCTCATAACACTCACCCAGTGATTTTTAGATGAATGTTAAAAATATATAGCTAATATAAGGAACATTCCCTGGGAGCTCACCCTATTCCTCCTACAAAGATATAGATATATCTTCATACCTATATAAAGATATAGATATTTTTATCTATATTGCTGATGCTCAGAAACACAAATATAAGGAACGTTCCCCAGGAGCTCAGCCTGTTTGTCCTATAAAGATATAGATATATATTTATATCTATATAAAGATATAGATATTTTATCTATATTGCTGATGCTCAGAAACACCATCTCCCTGGGCTCAGAGGAGAAAAAGCTCTCCCAACCTGTCTGAAACCACCAGTAGAACCCAAACCTCACTTACTACTACTTTACTCTGAGGTTCCTCACTACAGTGTGTTCCTTCACCAGACCTGCCCTCCCAGCACTAACCTCCCACCATCCACCTCAAGAACCCCTACAAGGGGAGAGCAATAATTAGTCAGCCCAGCCACATGAAATTAAGGATAATTAAAGAAAAAAAAACACCCTTTTTTTTTTTGAAAGAAACATTATTAATTTTTTTTAACCACTTTAATAGAGTTGTTATATAAGGTCTGCCTTGAGTTTAGAGACTAGAAACACAAACAGCAAAAGTACAAAATTATCAACTTTGAAAGGAAAACCCCTAAATAATTACATAGCACCTACCTTAATACTGTAGAAGCCAGTCCAGAAAATAAAAAAAAATGAAGTTTTCCAGAGCTTGCATACCTCAGCCACTTCTACTGCTTTGCACACACTGCTCTCCAGCAACCTTAGAAATAAATTTGAAAAGTATAGTAAGCACTTCCCAAGAGCTTTCTTCAGCTGCTTGCAAGCCCCAAAACAACTGAGCCAAACTCTGAGCACCACCAGCCCCCCCCACACACACACAACCCCAGGTGATACTCATTTAAGTGTGCTGTGCCCCCTCCTATATGGGGGGTTCCAGAGAGGCTCCAGCGCTATAAAAATCCACAGTTCCTCCTTTTCCCTTTCCTATGCCTGGGATTCCAGGCCTTAGTACATGCTTTACTGTCAATTATTTAAATAAAATAACATTAATGACATTACAACATTGTTTTGCTCTGTATAATCTAGAGGCTTGCTGGCTATATTTAAGCTGGGAAGGTGTGCTGTGGGATTTTTAGCTCTCAATGCTGTAATTAAGCACCAGAAGGTGGTTTCTAGCTCTATTACTCTTTTTTTTATTATTGCTGTAGCTATATATTCATGCAGCATTCTAGTTGGCAACACGGCAGCTCCACGTATATAATGCTAGAGCTAAATGCATGTTCTAAACTGGAATGGGAATAAAAAGCAGGCTTTATACCAAGATACCCAAGTTATTTTAAATAAAGGGCTTTAAATGAGGAGGTTCTGAGTAACTACTTCAGGTAATGTTGGAGTTTGAGCAGCAAGGCTGATAGAATTATTTAGCTTTTCTAGAAGGTTGATATGGTCTTTGTGAGTCTTATATTATTGTTATTGCTTGACTTTCATCAATATGTTGGTTAGTGGAGTTATTCTTGCTGGGTTTGCATCCAGTGTGATGTAAAGATGTGCTGGTTTCAGGGTGCCACATGGTTATAGTCACCTGATGCTTAAATGGTGCCTCTGAGAGAGGGTCTGGTGTTGCTAAAAATCTGTGTGTTTGGTGAAGGTTTTCCTTAAATCTTTTCATTTCTTTGAAATCTCTTTATTTCTTTGCTTTCTTCCTCTTGGAAATCCTTGAGTTTTGCTCTTGTCTCAGCTTTCCAACTCACTTGGGGCCAGGCTTTCTCTAATTATAACTCACCTGGTGGAACAGGTAAGCTGCATCTGCAGCTGGTATCAATAATTAACCTTATTAATCCCAGTCAGGCTGAAATACCCCAGCTGTGAACTGTGGGGGGAGAATAAGGGCTTCTCCTGTCCATCCCTCTCTCCTCTGCAAGGAGAGGAACTGGTGGTGAATAGTGCCATGGCTTCAAATTCAAGTCTTTTCAGGACACAGGTGAGCTGGAAACTATAAGGGAGAAGGGGAAGAAACCTTTGCAAATGCACTTTTTGATCTACCTTAACAACTGCTGTAGAGAATTAAATGGAATTCATTTCTGTGATGAAGGAATTAATGGCAATACGGAGAATCAGGCTCAGGTAGGAGACTTGAATCCAAAGAAGGGAATAAAGCCTTGAAATTCAAATGAAAAAATTATTATATAAGCATAAAGGGGAGCTATTTTACACCTGTAAGACTAAATGTATAAATATGAAGCAACTGCTCCCTCTGGGAAGAGAGGATTGTGCTTTTAATTCACCCAGACAAATATGCAGTTTGGCTCCATCTGATTCCCTACACTGCAAGAAAGACCACACCAAACCCTTTGTGTTTTCTCCTCTCTGTGCTCTCCACTTCTCCCAGGACTTCTTCCTGCTGCTGCTGCTGCCACGGTCTCTGTGCTGGAGCCTCCTGGGGCCAGACCAGGCTGTGAGATACGAGCCTGGTGCTTGGATTTACTTGGCCCTCCAAGGGCTTCATCAAACTTGATGTCCCTCTTGCCTACATAAAGCTTCAGCTCTCAAAAAATCCAGGCAGCTGTGGAGGCACAGAGAGTAGTTGGGCTGTTACTGGCGTGTGGGTGTCCTTTCCTTACCCCCCCAGTGCAAGGAAGGAAGAGTGATGTCTTTATGGGGGTGAGAAATGTTCTGGCCCCAAGTGCTGGAGTGGGACTAATCTGGGGACAGGTGAGTTATGAAGCAGATAACAAGGGATTTGGATCTATATCCAGTGCGGAGGCAGCTTGAATTATTTGAGGGCAGGTGCTCTGCTCTCTTTTGTAAACCCAGCTTTAGCGTGCCTGAAGCTGAGCATCCCAAAAAGAAAAGCACCCTAAAATCAGAAAGGCACCCTAAAATCACAACCCCCTTTGCTCCCAGGTTGTCCTCTTTCTTCCTAAAGCAGGTTGGCCCCTGGGTGTGTTCCCCTGGGACCAGCTGTGTCCCTTGCCACCTTCTCCAACAGCCTGTTCCCTTGAAACTTTATTATTTGCTGAACTCCAAGAAGGTAAAAGTTAGGAAAATCCCCTCTTGCTTGTACCCTCTCTCTGCTCCAGCAGCATCTCAATGTGGTCGCTCTCCCAGCACGATCAGGTCCTGTTTTAGTGTGTTATTTCTAATCCATAACACTGACCAAATCAAACACAGGGAGGAACATGCTCTCCCCATCTTGAAAAGCCACATGAAATGGGAAGCAAGACCGGTAGCGGGAGGACAGGGATCCCGTTGTATGCAGGGAAAACCCAATTAGTCTGTGCACCCTGACAAAAGTAGAACTGAGCCTTTTAGCAAGGAGTAGTTAATCTTCTTTAGAAAAACTAAGCAGGGACTACCAGTGGAATAGAAGTTGGAGCGGTACTGTTGAATATCTCTAAAGCCACTTATAGGTTCAAAGAATGAACAAGGCCATTGCCAGCCTTATTATTTTGATTTGTTTAATGAAAATACTTTGCTCATTCCATAGATGTTATGCTTTGATAAGGTAATTGTTCAAGGGCGCAGCTTACATCCTATTAATACTGCACTCTGGGCAAATTAAACCTGACCCAGTGGAGAGGCAGATCCAAGGAGCCCGGTGGTGGTGTGTCACTCTGCCTTTTGTTCCACATCCTGACAGGGAGAGGAGTTGAAGGAGTTTTATTCTTGAGTTTGGGTCTTGCTTTCCTTGGGAGAAAAAAAAAAAAAAGAAAACACCACAAATGAATTCCTGTTACATGCACAAATTAACAGCCTGGCTAACCCCGTTCCTTGCGAAGCTGTAGGGCCGTGGTGATGGAGAGATGGAGCAGGAGGACTCTGCATTAAAAAATAAAGTGCAAACTTTTCCTTTTAGAAATAGTCCTGGAAGTAGAAACTGTTTTCTCCCTGCTCTAGGGCTTCAAAATCCCCATGGTCAGGCTGCATGGGGGTTTTCTTCTTTCCCCTCTTTAGCCATGGAGGTTAAGAGCAAATAAGCAGAGCCTTGTTCCCCTAAGAAGGGGGAGGAAGGAGAACTGGAGACCAGCATGATGCTCTCCTTGCAACCTGGGCCATGCTCTTCAGCTGGAGAACCAAGCAAAGACCTGAAATTCCCCTTCCCTACCCTATCTTTGCTGCTTCCAACTCACCTGCAACCAACAGCAGATCTTAGCAATAAAGACAGGTCATTTTTTTTGCCTCTAGCCCCCTTTGAGGAGCTGCTTTGCCCAAGGACCTCCAATACCTGGGGATGCTTGAGGGTTCCTGGGACATGGGAGGGGGATCCCTTGAGAGGGATCAGGCACCCAATATCTGCACCCAAATCATTTGGCAGCTTCTGGGCTTTAATGCAAACAAGAAGAATTAATATTTTTTTTTTTCTTGGTGATGTTGAGGATGTGTGGACTTGACTTTCCTGGTCGTGCACCAGGAGCTGCTTTTCCTGCTCTCAGCCACCTTTTTAATCAAGCAGCCCGTTTTTTCTTGAGCCTGCAAATATTCCTTCTCTCCTTTCTGGGTTTTCTGAGAAAACAAACACTTCAGGCTGAATGTGTTACTCTGCCTTTCACGATTTTTCAATGGTCATTTTAAAAAATGCGGAAGTCCCTCAGAAATATTTTTTTTAAATCCTCGGTTTTCAAGGTGGATTTATCGCCCTTTAAAGAGAGATTTATTGGATAATCGCTTAAAAAAATAATGCTTATTACTCCGGGATCTCAAATAGAAAACCTTCCCACATTAGTAATCTTCTTGTAATTGCAGAAGGTAGCAACTTTTCATTAAATAATTCATCCCCAGGCGTTTGGGGTTGGGGTTTTTTTCGCATCCTCCTTGTGGAGGGGGGAAAATAAAATCGTGGTCAAATTCTTCAGCTTTTAGTTAACCAGATGAGATGCATCTGGCTTATCTTCTAAGGAGCTTTCTCATTTCTAGATCTGCTCTAGAAATGGGATGGCATCCCGGAAAAAAAAAAAAAAAAGAGTAGGACTTTTTTTTAAGGAGAATTATAATTAATAATAATTGATGATTAGGGCTGCTCGCCTCCGGAGCAGCGCTCCTGCCCCGGTGATTTTTCTGGGCGGGCTTAGCTAACCTGTGTGCATCTTTTTCCAGTGGAGAATTGGATAAAAAACCCTTTTTTTTCCCCCAGCCTGGTGGTGTTCGCCCCCTTCAAGGCGACATCTAACACCTCGCACTTGGGAAGCCCCTTCCTCTCTCCCGGTGGATGCAAAGGGATGGATGAGGGGGGCGAGAGATGCTCCTAAAAAATAATAATAATAATAATAAAAAGAAAAGCCAACCCCGTTCCCTTCTGCTTATGAGTTGGCTTTCAGCGCTGATTTACAAGCCGTTTCTCCAAAGGGAATAGCGATATACGGCATTTATCAACCAGAAACATACCTTAGGAAACCATGGAGATGCGCAGGGAAAGGGGAAAGCGGGGAGGAATTCTGCCCCTGTTCCTTTAAGCAGTTACTTGCTCCTTTCCTGATTGATGCTTGTTTTAATCTATTGCTCGCTGCTCCCAGGAGAGAAAAGAAGGGGTCTCTCTTTTGTGAACATGGGTAATGAAGCAGAGCAGTGGGCTAAAAAAAAAAAAAAATAAAAAAAAAGAGGAAAAATTAAAAGATAAAAATAATAATTAAAAAAAAAGGGGGTTCTCCCTCTCTCAGCTGGCTGCTTGGGTGCGCAGGTAACACCCCCCGGCCCCCAGATCTGCATGTGAAATCGCCATTTCACCCCTGCACACTCCTTAATTGTTAGAAAAATGATTTGTGAAATTGCTTTCCAGCAGGAGTGTCGTGTCCCCCCTCCCGTCCCCCGTCCCCCTCTCCCCCGGCTGTGACAGTCCCCTGTCACCCCC
>NW_015090819.1:249859-250827 GCF_001431845.1 Calidris pugnax
CCTCCCCATCTAAGCAAATGAAAGGCAAATAATTGAATTACTGCCGCGCTGGAGGAATGCGGTTGAGAAAGGGGCTGCGAGGGGCTCCGAGCCCGTCCCGCTCCGCTCTGCCCGTTATTTTTCTGCCTAAAACTTGGGGAATTGGGGGTTTGGGGGCGGAGGGGAGGAAAGTCTCTTTATTTTCGTTTGCTGGAGCCCCCCAAGTCGGGGCTGCGCCGAGATTTGGAGACTTTCGGGAGCAACTTGACACCTCGGAAGGGATTTCAATGTCGCGTTCCCCCCCGCTCCCATCCCGTGGGTTTGTGGGGGTGGTTTTTTTTGGGGGGGTGGGCGAATTTTAGGCGTGGAAACGTGAGAAAAACCCCAACCCGGGGCCGTGCAGCCAAGCGGGTGCGGGTTTAGGTTGAGCTTTGCGGCTGCGGGAGGAAGAGGGTGAGCGATGAAGATGTGGCCGGACTGGGAGGGGTCCAGGCAAGGGCTTTAATTTCAAAGCAAAATCCAGCACCGGGAGAAGGAGGGAGGGATTAGGGTTGATGCCCTCCGGGGAGGAGAAGGAGCTGGGGGGGGGGACACGACACAGGGAGGAGATTTAGGGACCGCATTTTGGGTGCAGACGGGTCAGAAAGCGTCGCTGGTTGTTTTTATCCCCCCCCCCTCTCCCCAGGATGCTTTTAAGGGAGGGGGAAGAGAAGTTTCCAGCGGTTTGCACGGCAAGTCCTTTTACAGCTGCAAACAAAAGGGTTCGTGAGCCCTGGCGTCATGCCCCGCTGCGAGGAGGATTCCTGCCCCGCTCCTATTTTGGGGGGAAAACATTGGCTATTTGTTCAGCCCGTCCCGGGTCAACGAGCGAGCGAGCGGGCAGTTCGCGGGAGAACCGCGGGGAGCACCGCAGTCGTCCGTTTTTCCCCCCCCCGCCAACCTGCTCCCCCCCAAAAAATGGTACCAGCTGGGCAGCTCGGAGCTCGACT
>NW_015090819.1:251907-256557 GCF_001431845.1 Calidris pugnax
GCTGGGCTGCTCTGGTTTGGGGATGCAGCTAAACTTTGCGGTGGGGGGGGGTGTTCCCGACCTGAGCATCCAACTTCTCGCCGATATTTAGCTCCTTCCCGCTGGAGCCGCGAAATTACCGCGCTTTACAGTATTTTCATTTTTTTCCTCCTATTTAAAGCACCTTCAGGCATCCCGTTGATTTTTTTTGGGGGGGCAGGTTCTCATGATTTAAGGTTGCGGGCTTTATTTTGTTGGGTTTTTGGTGGTTTTAAACCCGCCAACGTCCCGACGATTTGATCTCCCCTAAAAATATATATATATATAAAAAAATATGGGGAAAAGCAACCAAATGGATCGTTTTCAACTTTTCTGGGAGAAAATAAGAAACCGAACCCTAAACCGAGAGCATCAGCTGTGTCCTTGGCGTGGGGAAAAGTGGGTGGGGGGGACTTTGGAGCTGTCACCTCGTTAAGTGTCATCCCCACCTCGGCAGCGCATCAACTTTCCCCATCGTCTGCTTTGCTTTTTTTTTTTTTTTTTCTAATTTTATTCTTTTTTTTTTCCCTTTGTGCCTAGAAATAAAAACCCCCAAAAACAAAAAGAGGGTGGGAAAAAAAAAAAAATAAAATTAGAAAAAAAAAAAAAAGGGAAAATCAGAGCGGGACCCCTCTCCCCGCATTTATTAAACAGGAAAATTTCATCCTGACCGTGATCAAGTGGCGAAACTCAAACCTGTGGAAAACCACGCAGGCTGCAAAACATACAAGCTGGGGGGATTTGTTGAAGTGCTTTTCTGTAGCAAATGAAGTAAAACAGACGGCAAGGGAAAGGATCAAAGGATTACAACAATATTTGCACAACATGACTGGGAATAATGAAAAGAGAGAGCGGCCGGCGGTTTTAGTACCTCTTGAATGTAAAATTGGCCACTCGAGTGTTATCTGTCGATAATGATATATCCAGGGAGTGCTGGCCAAGTGACTCGGAATTAGTGGTGCATGATTCTTGTTAAATCGCGAGGCAATTTCTGGAATCGACTTTTCTTTGTATAAAGAGAAAAAAATCCTCCCCCCCCCCCTTCCTCGCCATCCCTGTCCCTCGCCCCCTCCAGCCGTTCTGCAAATTACCCAGCTGAGTTCGCCCGGAGTTTTTTTTTTTTTTCTTTTCTCTCTTTCTTTTTTTTTTTTTTTTTTTTGAAATCGTATTAATCTGCAAAGATCTATATGGCGAGATATTAAACAAATTGGGGAGGGGGGGAGAATTGAGGAGCCCCGGGCGGGGATGCGCCGCGCAAGGTGTCGGGGAAGCGGCGCGGCCGCGGGGGGATGCGCCTTTTGCTCCGCACCTCCCCAAACCGCTGGACAAAAAAAACCCCACTAAAACCACAAAAAGATAATAATAATAATAAAAAAAGATAACCACCTCGCCAAAAAGAAAGAAAAAAAAAGGCCCTCGAGGCTATTTAAAGAGGTTATTTCGAAAAGTTTGTTTGCCCCGTAATTTGAAGCAAGAAGTGGAGTGCGCTTTTTTAGGGGGAATGGGAACTTTTGGGGGGGAAATGGGAACTTTTGGGGAGCTTTGCGACCCGGTTTGAAATTTTTCCCTAGAAAAAAAAAGAAAAAAAAACCCGTCGGGTGATTGAAAGCGGAGGTGTGAAATGCCAAAAATCTGTATCCGAGACACAAACGGAGAGCGGGGCGGTGACGGGCGTGCGGGACACGGGCTCCTTTTATTTTCCTTCCATCGGTGGAAAAAAAAAGTCTTTCCCGGTGATGGGGAGAAAAACCCCGAGGCCAGGGGATGGGCGAGAGGTTTCTCCCTCCTTTGCAAAATTCCAAATACCGGGAGAGAAGCTGGAGGTGCGGGATGCGCCCCGTTTTGCTGGGTCTTTTAACTTTGTTTTGTTTGGTTTTTCCCCTTCTTGTTTTGTTTGGAATTTGATTTTATTTTATTTTTTCCCTCTCTAGTTTCCACCCCGCTGGGCCAGGGGAGGGTGAACCAGCTCGGAGGGGTGTTCATCAACGGCCGCCCGCTGCCCAACCACATCCGGCACAAAATCGTGGAGATGGCTCACCACGGCATCCGGCCCTGCGTCATCTCCCGCCAGCTGCGGGTCTCCCACGGCTGCGTTTCCAAAATCCTCTGCAGGTACCAAGAGACAGGCTCCATCCGGCCCGGAGCCATCGGAGGCAGCAAGCCCAGGGTGAGTGCAATGCGGGGGCCACGCTAAACAACCCCCCTTCCTCGAGTTTTTTAAAAAAAAAATCAAGATTTTAGGCGGAGTATAAGTTTTTTTTCGTGTGGACGCGCAGGGAAGGAGCTTTAATAAAGGTGCAATTTGCAGGCTCACATGGGTAGAAATCGGTGCGAATATTCGGCTGCGAATAAAGTGATTTTTTTTCTTTTTTTTTTTCTTTTTTTTTCTTTTTTTTCTTTTTTTTTTTTCCCCACGTGCAACAAGTGGCACCCGTTGATGCGTTTGTGTCGGCCCCGGTGTGCGGGGAGGGGGAGAGCCGGGGCGTTTCAGGGAATAATAAATCGATGTGTCCCCACAGCCCCTCTAAAAAAGCACCCCCTGCGCCCCCTCCCCGCCTCCTTTCCCCCCCTGGGGCTCAGGATAAACCCATCCTGGCTCATCTCCTTGGCCCCCAGAGACTTTACTTTTAGGGTGGCAAACATTTGAGAGAGGAAGGCCTTTCCCCAGCTCGATTTTCTTCCTTTCCCCCCCTCAAATCCCTATTCCAGCCCCCCCCAAAACTAGCAGCCGGGGCGAGGAGGGTTGAACTGAGCTGAACAGCTTCTCTTTTCAATTAAAAGCGCTTTTTCTCTCCCCTTTCCCTCTCTCTCTCTGCACACGCGGGCACGCACCGGTGTCCCTTGATCACAAAAGCAGGTTGCGACTCCCGACGTGGAGAAGAAAATCGAGGAATACAAACGGGAAACAACATTTGAGAGAGAAGGTCCTTTCTCCAACTCGATTTTCCTCCTTTCCCCCCCTCAAATCCCTATTCTCAGCCCCCCCAAAGTGCCAGCCGGGGCGAGGAGGGTTGAACTGAGCTGAATAGCTTCTCTTTTCAATTAAAAGCGCTTTTTCTCTCCCCTTTCCCTCTCTCTCTCTGCACACGCGGGCACGCACCGGTGTCCCTTGATCACAAAAGCAGGTTGCGACTCCCGACGTGGAGAAGAAAATCGAGGAATACAAACGGGAAAACCCCGGGATGTTTAGCTGGGAGATCCGAGACAGGCTCCTGAAGGATGGGCACTGCGACCGGAGCACCGTGCCCTCAGGTGAGAAGGCAGCTTGGCAAGAAGGACACCCCGATACCTACAGGAAGACAGAGGGAAATGATTAACACCACTAAAAAAAAAATGTTTCCAGGGGCTATAAACATCCTCTCGGCCTTTGCTTGGATGGGGAAGGGGGGGGGGAATCACCCCAAGCAAACCCACAGCAGGAGAGGGGGGGGTTTGTGCCCTGGCCGCGCTGCGGTCTGCTGGAAAAACAAACACAAACAGACCAGTTTTCCCAACTTCTTCCAAATCCTGTGAAAGTGGAGGGGCTCCTGGAATGGAGGGAGCACTCAGGGAGGCAGACCCCAAATCCAGGGATAAAGGGGACCCCAGTTGCCCTGTTGGGACTTGCTTGCTCAGTGGGGGCTGCAGAGCAGGGTTTCCATCGGCCGGGGATCCCCACCACCCGTGGAAAACAGCCCCACACCCCAATATTGGGTCTGCAGGGATGTGGGGGCTTCTCAAGCCCCATTGTGGTTTCCCCTCTGGTTTTTTGGGGGAGGTTGAGCCTTCTCTGCAGGGCACATCTCCCCCCAAAAAGTGAGATCCAGGCCCGGCTGCAGGAATCCAGGCTGAGGGTCCCATTTGGGGCTGGGGTGAAAGTTGGGTGTTGGGGGGGGGTCTCTCCTGTTACCAAGCAGGGGGTAACCCTGGGGGTGCGCACACCCCGGGGTGTTACACCGGCTGTGATGGATGCTCCATGGGGTGTTGTGCCCGGTGTCTCAGGAGAAGGGTGATGAGGGTGTCCCACTTTGGGTGTCCAGCTGGGTGGGATGGTGGGGGTGAACCTGGGGGTGTTCTGGAGGGCACGGAGGATGGCACACCCCTGGAAAAAGGGGGTGCAGGTGCCCTTCTTGTGGGTGTGAGGCCTCCTGCCCGAGTCGTGGAGCCCCAGCTGGGGTTCTCCCACCTGGCCTTCCCAGGCAGCTTATACTTGCCTTTTTGTCTTTGACTGTCTGAGGTTTAGTGAGTTCGATTAGCCGTGTGCTACGCATCAAATTCGGGAAGAAAGAGGAAGAGGAGGACTGCGACAAGAAGGAGGAAGATGGGGAGAAGAAGGCCAAGCACAGCATAGACGGCATCCTGGGCGACAAAGGTAAAGGCGGCCGCGCGTGTCCCCCGGGGTTGGGCTGGAGGGGACATTTGGGAGAGGGGACACGTCCCTCCCTACCAAAGAGTTAAGACAGGGGATGGCTCCAGAGCTTCTTGTGTTTTGTCCTTTCCAAAAATGACTGATGGCAGAGTCAGGGGTGTGATGCAGGGCCATGGTGGTACCCAGGCCCTCGGGCTGAGGATGCTTTCCCAGGAGGAAGAGTTGTTGGTGTTTCGCTCTGGATCAATTATTTATAAAAGGGGAAAGGAGATGGCTGGAGGGGG
>NW_015090819.1:257708-258958 GCF_001431845.1 Calidris pugnax
GGGGGTGGGAAGGGAGGAGGCATCTCTGATTCCTAAATGAATTTGTTAAACAGATTTCTCTCCTGCTCTCTAAGTGGTCCCCTGAAACTCTGGCTGACAGTTGACCGATTTGGCCAATCAATATCAATTAGAGAAGCCGGGCTGGGCGCTGAGCTGGGGCTGCCGCGGAGCCACCGGTGCCGGGGGGAGATGGGATGGGAGGAAAAGAGGGGTCTGCACCCCTAAATAAACCCAGGAAAAATAAATGTGGCGTTTCTGATGAAAGGCTTGAGGTGGGAGAGAGCAGGGGGGCCTGTTATCATCTCCCACTGTTGGCACCTTTCCTCTCACTGGGGGGAAAAATTCAACTTTTTAAAGCTCCTGTGCTGTGACCGTGGGGTGAGGGACGAGGCACAGAGGAGCCATCGTGGTGCTTTGTGATTTGAT
Organism: Calidris pugnax; assembly: GCF_001431845.1. NCBI lineage: Eukaryota > Metazoa > Chordata > Aves > Charadriiformes > Scolopacidae > Calidris > Calidris pugnax. Next base: position 258,135 of record NW_015090819.1, read on the forward strand.
TTTTGGCAAACTCGGTGGGGGTGATGATTCCACTTCTCTCCCCCAAAAAGAGGGGGAAAGGTGGCATTTTTAGGGGGTATAATTGAGGTTTATCAATGAGGGCGTGTGGAAAGATGGAGAAGTTCTAGGCAAAGGCAGGTAGGAGCTGCTGTACTGGTTTAGGCAGAAAATTATTTCCTTGCGTCGCAGAGCTCAGCGTGTTTTTTGGGGGGGAAAACCAGCAATTCTATAAGTCTCGGGGAAGGGCTTCGGGAAATTGAGGTTTGCTATTTTTTTTTCTCCAAAATTGATGGCAAAATGGCGATGGCCCAGGCCCGTCGGGGTTCAGGCAGTTGGAGTTTTGGGGGATTTGGGATATCGTCGGTGTCGGGCCACGAGGGAGCGGGGTGAGAGGTATTTTCCATCCGGAGAAGGTCCCCAGCGAGGGGGGATCACTTACAAACTTTCCCACTTGCTACAAAGTTTTCCCCATTTAGGGACAATGGGAGTGAGTGGGGAAATATTGAAGTGAGGGGAATTTGGGGCAGAAAAAAAAAAAAACACGCTTCTCCGTGTCACCATCAAACGTTACTGGGAGTTTTAAATGAAGGTGCACAAAAGGGGTTTTTTTTAAGGATACGATCCTTTTTTTTTTTTTTTTTTTCCAACCTTGAAGATGAACTTCACTTACAAAGACCTTCAAGTCTATTGAAGCTTTATAAGCAAAAGATTCCTGACCACAAAAGCAAACAGTAGAAGAAGAAAAAAAAAAAAAAGAGAGAGAGAGAAAAAAAAAAAAAAAAAAGGGGGGGGGAAAGGGGGAAAAACCCGAGGTGTCCTAAAAA
>NW_015090819.1:259186-259570 GCF_001431845.1 Calidris pugnax
ACAAAAAAAAAAACTAGAAAAAAAAAAAAAAAAAAAAAGAGAGAAAGAAAAAAAAAAAAAAAAAGAAAGGGGGGGGGAAAGGGGGAAAAACCCTAGGCTGCCTTAAAAATGGAGTAAAGGGATGGGGGAGGGAGGGCTTGTCTATTCTCATTCAAAATTCTGCAAGGAGGAGAAAAAGTTTGGACAAAGGGCCAAGGAAGGGAAGAAAGGGAGATAAATTATTCAAAACTCCCTGCTGTTAGATAGTTTTGTAATATTATAGGACCGTCTGTTGGAAAAAGGATAGCCGTTGGACGTTGCAAAATGTTGCTTGTGATTTGGAAACAGGCGATGCTCATTTGCAAATCGGGGCTATTGTGTCGGCGAAAAGCTCCCCCCCCCCCC
>NW_015090819.1:259591-260602 GCF_001431845.1 Calidris pugnax
GTTTTTAATTTTATTGGGGGGTGAAGGGGGTAGCTTTTTGATTTTAAGATTTATTTCATTCGAGGTTCGTCGCTTGAAAAAAAGATATATATAATTTTTAAACTGCGGAATTATTTTTTTCCCCCCTTGTCCGTGCGCGTTTTCCCCATCGCCACCCCCAAAATTTAAAAAAAAAAAAAAAAAAAAAAAAGGAGGGAAGCTTTATATTCCAACTGCTTAAAAATAAATAATTTAAAAAAAAAAAAAAAAAAAAAGTGAAGGAGCTGGAGGCTTTTTATTCCTTAATAATATGCACAAGTGCGTGTCAATAAGCAAAACAAAACGCTCTCTTCTTCCTTCATGGGTAATATCGCGGACAAATAAAACACGAGCCCCCATTTCTTTATGAAACCAGCCCGTTTTGAATCGAGTGCTAATTTGGGCAAATTCCCGATGCCGGAACCCGCGGAGCTCCGCGTTACCTCCGAGCGCGCAGGCTCCGCTCCCTCTCCCATCCCTTGAGAGAAATCCTCATTTATCAATAATTTATGATTTATTTTTTTTTTCCTCCCCCGCAATCTGACTCCGTAGATACGCGGAGAAATCACCCCAAAAAGGCTTCGTTTGGGGATTTTGCGCGGGGGGGGGAGTATCATCCGCAGCAGCGGGTTGGATCCGGCGCCGTCCGAGCGCTGCCGCGATCGCCACGAGTGCAATTAAAAAATAATCATTAAAAAAAAAAAAATAATCCTGGGGAGCAGGTCAGAGTACCCCGCCGTCAATGTATATTTTCGCGTCTGGAAAAGTTTTAATGGCCCCAATTAAGGTAATTGATGATTCAACTTGTAAAACGCTCAGAGGCGGTGAGTGCGCGCTGGGCTTTTTTATTTTTTTGGCTGGGAAATAATGCTACTCTTTAGAGATGTCCCGTGTGTCGTCCCCCCCCCCAAGATTTCCTAGATTTGCAATAAAATTAAAACACTTAACGCACTCCTGCCACTTGTTCTCCAGCTCTGCTTTGGTGGGTAGGAG
>NW_015090819.1:260629-261638 GCF_001431845.1 Calidris pugnax
TTTGTTTTGGCCTTTTTCCTCTTGACAAACGCCTTTGCTCCATTTGCGGGTTCTCCTTGCGGGGAGCCGGAGGAAGACAGCCCTAAATGCTCTCTCTTTTTAAGTGTTAAAGAAAGCTTCCACCCTGCGCCTGTTTCTTTCTATCGTCTGCTTGGCATTTAATAATGTTAAGACTTATTAGAGCTGGTAATGAAAACTGTGGCTGTTGAATAGGGAGCTGTGTTGGAGAAGGGGGTAATAGCTCCAAGGCATGCTAAGAAATGTATTTATCCCCAATCAGTACTCACTCTCTGAGTTCCCAGCACAAACGTTAAGTTGAAGGGTTTTAAGGCAGATTAAATTGAGCCTTTATTTCTTTGCACTTTCATCTTTAAACGGCTCACTCCAGCTAGCCCTGGGCATATATTCATGAGGCTTCACTTTATTTTTTTTTTTTTTTCTATATTTTTTTTTTATCCTTGTTAAGACCGAGTTATTATTATTTTTGGTTGTTGTTATTTATTATGACTGGTGGGGTTTATTAGGGAGGGTCACGCGTGGGTGACGCGCTGTTCTCCCGCCGATCCTCGGTGCTGGGTGGGGATGGAGGTATGGGTGGGGGTTTGGGGAGTGTGCGTGTCATTTGGGGAACCCCAAATTTAAGGGGGTGCTGGGGAAGGTGCTCAGCGTTTAATGCGGGAGGAGGCGCGGGGGGTGTGTCTCATCATCCTGGCGGGGTATTAATTACAACCAGACGCGGGTGAAGGAGTTGGGGGGTCGGTGGGGTTATGGGGAAGGCGATCCGGAGGAGAGGGAAGAGCGGCGTGTCACCCCACGGGCACGGGTGGGGGCCACCGGTCCTCTGTGTGTGTGTGTGTCCCCCCCCCGCCCCCGCAGCGCTGCGGGATGCAGGGCAGGATGCCCGCGGAGGATGCTGAGGGCTTGGGGCGCTGCTGGCAGGGGAGGGGGCAACACATCGGGTGAGATGTGGGGTGAAAACAGGGATTTTTAATTAATTAATTCCCCCCCC
>NW_015090819.1:262104-263692 GCF_001431845.1 Calidris pugnax
GGGAGACGAGGAAAGAGGGGGGGGGAATAGACACTTCATCAAATCAAGGGATTACGAAAGGTTGGCAATCTAATCAAACAGAGACCAGGCGGGATTTGTGAGTGTTGCGAGTGGGATCAGCTCTAATAATGGGGGGCAGGAAAGAGATAGGGTAGTGTCAAGCAATTCATTGGCTTTAGGCTGAGTTATTCTGTGCATATTTCAGGGAGAAAGAGGAGGGAAAAGGAGAGGAAAGGAGAGGGGAAGAGAAAAAAAAAAAAAAAAAAAAAAGGGGGGGGGCTGGATGTGAGCACACACGGAGCTTACATGTCACAAAAAAAGCTGAGACAAATGAGGTACAACAATAAACACAGATAACAATTACAAAGGCAAACAGTGGCTTTTGGGAACAAGTAGCTGCAGAACCTGGTCTACATAAACAAAGTAGGCAAATGTTTGCAAGATAAACTCCTTCCTAAATCGAGTGTGACGGGAAGGAGAGAAGAGAGGAGGAGAGATAAGGTTGGAAGGGGGAATAAACGAGTATAATCTAATACAAGACGTTTTAAAAAACAAACTTAAGACAAGGATGCGGGGAGAGAGGTTCAATTATACAGTAGGAAGTGAAATAATATAAGGGAGATGTTTGTGATCCAGGGTTTGTTTGTGTTTGTGGGTTTGGGTTGGTTTTTTTTTTTTCGCTTTTTCTACATCCTCCCCCCTCCTTCTTTGGGGGAGAAGAATAGGTTCAATTATAGAGCGGGGAAAATATAAAGCAAATATCGGTATCAGGAGCGCTGGGGTGCCCGGGGTTCAGCTCGGAAGGGAAAGGAAATACATTCTAGACGTTATAATCTATAATTTGAAGGTGGATGGTAGATTACGTTATACTGGGAGGGATAGGAAGTGGATATTGGGCGACGCGGGGGAGATGGGAGCCGTGATAGAGGGGAGGAGGAAGGAAGCTGGAAGGTCTATTTCTAATCCGAGGTTTCGCCCGTAATTGGGGTAGGAGAGAGGAGGCAGAGATTGAATTAAGCGGCAGGAAGGCTGTGAGGCAAATGTGTGATCCAGGTGTGCGCAGGGGTTGTTCGGAAACAAACAGATCCCCCCCCAAAAAAACCCCGCTCTTAACCCCCAAATAATTTAAAGAAGTAGTTTAAGGCCGTGTCGGGGCTTATTCTCTTTTATAGAGAGATGTATATATGGATCTCTCCAAATGAGAATTGTATATAAGAGGGGAGAGACGTGTCTGCAGTGTGGTTAAAGGAATTAGATATTTACCAGTTTGAAATAAGCCTGGTTATAAAAAAAAAAAAAAAAAAAAAAAACTGAAAAGATGAGACGGGAGAACACTTCAAACGAATTCATCATCTGGAGTGGTGAAGGGGAGATTTAGAGACAGTATTGGGAAGTTATTTAGATATTAATAACATATTTTCCTGAGGCGTCAGGAGTGCCTCCATACGCACTTTTTTCTCGCAGCTATTTGGCTGGGTGAAATATGGGAGACCCAAATGTTGGGAAGAGATAACACAATCAGCCTAGCCCTGGTCCTGTGACTGCATCATAGCATTAAACCCGGATTAACCTCCCCTTTCTCCCCCTC
>NW_015090819.1:264104-264776 GCF_001431845.1 Calidris pugnax
CTTTCCAAATTTTTCAGGGGAATTTACATGGCAGGATTTTAAAGCACATATAACACTAGCCTTAAAGCTGTAAGGTACTTACTCGAGCATTAGGGTAAGGCGCGGGGGGGGAAGTATCTTTCTGAAAATTACGTTTCCTACAAAAGAAATAAGCAAATAAGGGACCCTCTTAAGACCTGAGCTTTGGAGATATTATATATTTATAGAGACTATTCTTAAAAGAAGAAGGAAAAAAAAGCCCATTTCAATCAGCTGCCACATTACTCTCCTCTCCGTCACTGGGCTTTGCTTTTTTTTTTTTTGCCTTTTTTTTTTTTTTCTCTTTTTTTTTTTTGGGTTTTTTTTTTTTTTTTTTCCATGTTCACCCCCCAGAAGATGCTGGGGGTGCCCCAGGCCGGGAAGCAGAGGAGGGGTCGGAGAGAAGGGGGGGGACACGGGGAGGGGGAACCCCCGCATTTCCCGGGGGGGAGCTGCTCCTGCCCGGCCGGGCACCGCTACCCCCTTCCCGCAGCGTTGAAGATGCAGGTGGAGCAACCAGAGCCCTCGGGGGGTGGGTTTTATTTTTTGGGGGGAAGGGGGGAGGGAGTTCCTTGTCCCCTCCTCCCCAATCAGCCCAGAAAAAAAGAAAAAAGGAAAAAAAAAAAAAACAAATTAAGAAGGTGGGAAGCGCAG
>NW_015090819.1:265419-265859 GCF_001431845.1 Calidris pugnax
GCAGGCATCTCCCCAAAAAAACCCCAAACCTTCTTCTTTCTCGGCTCATCCCGACCCGGGGATGGGACCCGCTCGGGAGGGCTTCGCCTGCGCGCTCGCACTTTGCATGATCTGGCCACAAAAGAAATTAGATGTCAGCTAATGCCTGTTTATAAAGACATTTGTCACCCGGAGTTGGGGAGAAGTGGGGAAGAGATGAGGAGGTGCGGGGGAGGGAGAGAGCCAGAAGAGAACCTTTTTATTATTATTTCTTTTTTTTTTTCTTTTTTTCTTTTTTTTTAAGGCAGAATATGAAGGTGCAAGTGATGATATTTTGGGGGCAGGGGGCTGGGACTGTCCCCTGAGCTTGAGCGGACCTCGGGGCTGTCGGAAGGGAGAAAGAGGATTGTATCTCCTTGGAGGGGGATCGCACCTCCTTGGAGGGGGATTGCATCTCCTTG
>NW_015090819.1:266464-267533 GCF_001431845.1 Calidris pugnax
TAAGAAAAAGATAATAATAATTTTAAAATAACTCAAAAATATTAGTCATGTCTCCTTGGATGGAGGGCAAGTGGGGCCACGGGGGTCGCGCTGGAAATGGAGAATTTCCCCCCCCCCTAAAAGCATCTCACGGGAGGGGTGCTCCCCCCGCACCTCCACCTGCAGACTTAAAAAAAAAAAAAAAAAGTCACTTTTTTGGGGGGAAAAAAGCGCTGGGGTTCAAAGAAGGGGCTGCCTTCCCTGTGGCGGGCCGGGGGTGGGCTGGGGGGGCGCGGAGGGATTCCCCGCAGCCCCACGGAAGGATGCTCCCCAGCCCCACAGGGGGATGCCCCCCAGCCCCACGGAGGGCCGCCCCGCAGCCCCACAAGGGGATGCCCCGCAGCCCCATGGCGGCATGCTCCTCAGCCCCACGGCGGGATACCCCGCAGCCCCACGGCGGGATGCTCCTCAACCCCACGGAGGGATACCCCCCAGCCCCACGGCGGGATGCTCCCCAGCCCCACGGCGGGATGCCCCCCAGCCCCACGGCGGGATGCTCCCCAGACCCACGGAGGGCCGCCCCGCAGCCCCACAAGGGGATGCTCCTCAACCCCACGGCGGGATGCTCCCCAGCCCCACGGAGAGATGCTCCTCAGCCCCACGGCAGGATGCTCCCCAGCCCCACGGCGGGATGCCCCGCAGCCCCACGGCGGGATGCTCTCCAGATCCACGCAAGGATGCCCCTCAGCCCCACTCAGGGATGCCCCGCAGCCCCACGGCGGGATGCTCCGCAGCCCCACGGCCGGATGCGCCTCAGCCCCACGGAGGGATGCCCCTCCAGCCGGCAGCCTTCAGCCTTCACTGCCTTCTTTGTCCGGAGACCCTAAAGATCGCGGATCAAAGTGACCCGGTGGCATCTTTAAAAGAGAGAGAGAGAGACAGAGAGACAGAGAGAGGAGTAAGAGCGGGGAGGGGGGGGGAAGCCAGTTATGAAACTGCGGCCCCCAAGCCCAGAGGAGGGAAGAGTGGGTCCGAAAATACATGTTATTTTATTTTTTTTTTTCAAAGGGATTTTCATTCTTTCCCTGGC
>NW_015090819.1:267997-269522 GCF_001431845.1 Calidris pugnax
TCAGCCCCACGGAGGGATGCCCCTCAGCCCCACTCAGGGATGCCCCGCAGCCCCACGGCGGGATACCCCACGGCGGGATGCCCCACAGCCCCACGGCGGGATGCTCCTCAACCCCACGGAGAGATGCTCCCCAGCCCACGGAGGGATGCCCCACGGCGGGATGTTCCCCAGCCCCGAGGGGGGGTTTCGGGGAGGAGGGGGGGGGCTGTGCGGAAACAGGGGAAGCACAAACTATTTTTACCCCCGGCTGCCCCGGGGCTGGCTCTCGCTCTCTCTCTTTGGGAAGAGGAAGGAAAAACCCCTCTTGGTTTTCACTCTTCTCTTGTTTGGTGGTGGGGTTTTTTTTTCTTTCTTTTTTTTTTTTTTTGAAGTGACCCGGTGGCATCTTTAAAAGAGAGAGAGAGAGACAGAGAGACAGAGAGAGGAGTAAGAGCGGGGAGGGGGGGGGAAGCCAGTTATGAAACTGCGGCCCCCAAGCCCAGAGGAGGGAAGAGTGGGTCCGAAAATACATGTTATTTTATTTTTTTTTTTCCAAGGGAATTTCCATTCTATCCCTGCCATTTCCCACTCGCCTCCGAATCTGGAGTGGAAGGGGAATGGTCCGGAGCGGCCGCAATTCTGTTAATTTATTTATTTATTTATTTATTTATTTATTTATGTCCTTGCTATTATGGGGACGAATTGATTTGCATTTTTATTGGGAATTAAAGGAGAGGGAGGAAAGTTGACTCGACAGGATTGCTCGACGAGGAGCTGCTTTGGAGCAACTCCCCTCCAAACGGAGTTCCAAAAATACTCGGGTGATTTTTCGCCTGGTTTAAAGTTAGAAGAAGGGTCCTTAAATCCTCCGTGAAACTTCCCACTGTTAAACAACTTCGTAAAGATTAATTTATTTTTGGTTTTTTGGTTTTTTTTTTTTCCTTGTGAAAAATCAATCCAACCAGAGCCTCGCCTCGCGCTTTAATAAAGATCCACTGACTGCATTATTTTGCATTTTTAAATGTATAAACGTCTTTAAAAGGAGAGGGTGAAGGTACAAAGGACACTTCGATGTCGAGGGATATTCAGGGGACAGTCATGTTTAAATTCGCTACAATTGTCTCCGGCACATTTGATTGCTCGGAAAAAGAAAGAAACACTGACATGAATAGGAATGGGGGCTGGGGGGGACGGGATTAATAGCCCCCAACCTTTGTATGGTGTAAATTATCCAAGAGAGGGCAGATAGCCGGAGCTGCTGGTGATTTTAAAGATATATATATATATATAGATATATCCACATATAGACGTATTTAGTAAAAGACTGGCGTTTTCCAGAGAGATTCGTTATTTCTGTGCAGTAACTTAATTCTTTTTAAATTCTTTCCCCACTTCTCGAGATGATGCCTGTTTGATGCTAAATAGCAGCAAATTGAGCTATTTGAAGCTTTTTTTTTTTTTTTTTTTTTTTTTTTTTGAAAAAAAAAAAAAAAAAAAAAAAAAAAAAAAAAAAAAAAAAAAAAGTTCTAGGAAAAATATTAAACCC
>NW_015090819.1:269929-270583 GCF_001431845.1 Calidris pugnax
TTTTTTTTTTTTTTTTTTTTTTTTTGAGAATGTGAATATTTGGTTTGTACCTTGTTGCTCTGTTTCCTTTTTCCCGGAGTTTTTTTTCCCCTTAATCTCCTTCCAGCCACAAACCCTCCCTTGTGCGTGTGGCTGAATATGCTCGCAGCGGGTAAGCTGCAATTTCCATTCCTCAAACTCCAGCAAAAGGAAGAGAAAAGTTTGGGGGTTTAAACAAATGGCTTTTTTTTTAAAAAAACAAACAAACAAACAAAATAACCCAGTTCTTGCCACCCCCTGTTCACTGGGAGAGGGGTATGTAAAGAGGGAGAGACGGTACGGTCCCAGAATAAGACGCATCTAAAGGATGAGGTGGTTAAACCCAAGTGATGTTTGGGGGAAAATTATAAATATATATATATATAAAATGTCAAAATTTCGTGCTTCTCAAGGGAAAATGCTCAAAGGTTAATAGTGCAGAGAGAGACACCCTTCCCCGTTTCTGCTTGGCAAGAGCGTCTCAGCAAATCTCTGTCAAGGAAAAAAAAAGAGAGTGGTGGTTGTGATCAATTGCTAAAGAATAAAATAACTCCGGCGCAGAGCAGAAAGCTGGCGCAGAGTTCAGTTGCAAAGAGTCAAGTGTCCCCCGCCGAGAAAAAAAAAAATATCCCCGTC
>NW_015090819.1:270644-271600 GCF_001431845.1 Calidris pugnax
AAAAAAAAAATATCCCCGTCCACCCCCCCCCCCCTCCCCATCATCTCAACGCGCAGGAGGGAAACCTAAATATTGCCATTTTTGCCCTGGGAGGCAGGCAAACGGGCAGGGGAGGGCAAAAGCGGAGCCGAACCCCCTCGCTCCTCTCCCGGCTGCTGTGACTTCGTGACTTTTCTCTCCGATTTTAAACTTTACCCAGGCTGAATTTGATCTTTTTAACTCTTTTGCCGTCCCCCTCCTCTCTCCCCCCCCCTCCTTTTCTGACGGTATTTTTTCTCACTCTGTTTTCTCCCCTTAACCTCCTCTCTCTCTTTTTTTTTTTTTTTTTTTTTTTTTTTTGTCCCCTCTTTTTTTTTATCGGGGTTTTTTACTTTGTGCCCCTTTCTTCCACTTTAGAAATACAAACAACTTTTAAAGATAAAATAACCAAACCAGAATGGGACTTTCAATGGGGGAATAGTTGTTGTCCTTTACCATGGAGTGTGCAGCCGCCTCTGCCTAATCCAGCTTTCATTTTCACCGACAAATGCCAAGAATCTATATCTGTCTCCCAACCCCTCGGGAGCTTGATTACACGACAAAAGGCTGCCATTATCCGCAGGAGAAAACAGGGAGGGGACACGGGGGCTCGGGCCTCTGAGGATGAGGGCATCTCCAAACTATTGACTTAGTGGATGAAGTCAAGAGCAAACACGCTGAGATCTAAAAGAGGGGGGGGAAGGCGCTTGCGGGAGACGCGGAGGAGGCGGGGGGTTGGAGGTGTTTGTACATATAGGCTAAACTTTTATTTATTTATTTATTTTAAAGCTCTTCTCCACCCTCCCCGCGGGGAATTTGGGTCTCCCCTCCCGCTGAGAGAGGAGAAACCCAAACTCTGCTTTTTGGGGACACGGTGCGGGGTCTCCATCCTCCCCGGGGCTGGTGGCAGCATCTCCCCCCAAACCGGCGGTACCCCC
>NW_015090819.1:271619-275431 GCF_001431845.1 Calidris pugnax
ATCCCCCTCTCCTCCCTGCTGCAGGAAGGAGAGATGCTGCAGCCGGTCCCGGCGGCCGGACCCCATTTTTCTCCCCAAATAAACTGGGTCAAGGTCTCGGCTGCGCCTTCGGCCGAGGAGCCACGCTCGGCCCCGCAAGAAGGGCTGTAAATGAGGGGGTTGGGGGGGGGGAAAGGGGGGAAAAAAACCTGCCTGCGAAGCCCCCGCGGGTCTGGCAGGGAGGAGAAGTCACCCCACGCCGCTGCTTTTCAGGTTTAACTGCCCGCGTTTTGCATGACTGCCTCATTAGCCACTGCTGAGCAGGGATTTGCGGGCCAGGCTCATCCCCGGCCCGGCGCGGACAAAAGTTATTTCAACCCTATCTGTAATTTATCTGGGTCACCTAGGGAGAAATCCTCCGGGTAGGGAAGAGTCCTAGAAGCCAGTACCAAAGGAGTCCCACCGCCCTTAATTACTCTTTAATCAACCTAACGCAGTGGTCCCTTGAAAGAGGCTGGTTTTTGGTTGCAAGAGCCGCGTTGAAGCATCTGCTTCCCGGCCGAGGCTGAGGAGCCAAAAACCTGCTCCAGCTTAAGGGATTTAAAGGTGTGGAGCGTGTGTTTCGTGCCGGGCCCTGCGAGCATCCCTTTTGCTGGTAATCACAAAAGTATTAAACAAAGGAAGAGGGTGGCGGGGAGGTGGAAAGAACCTGGAGGGATGAGATTTAAACTACAAAGGCTCGAAAAGAACCTTAAAATTCACCTCTTAAGCGAAATTCGTCTTTGGGGAGAGCAGGCTGGGTTTGCAGCCTCCCATCTCCGGGCTGGCAGGGCTTTTCCTCCTCCCAATAAGCCCAGCCGGATAGATAATTTTATTTTATTTTGTCCTTCATGATATATAGAAAAAAGTGGCGAACCTGCTGCTGACCTAGGGATCGGGGATGGTGAGGTTTCCTCGCAGGAATTTTGTTTTGCTTTGGGAAAACTGGACGGCATCCCCCGGCTTGGCGGTCCTGCGGCCAGTGCGCTGGCTGGCAGGGAAAGAGCAGCTGCTGGGAGAGAGAATAAGTAGGTTAATTTTATTTTATTTTAGTATTTTGTCCTTCATAGAAAAAAGTGGCGAACCTGCTGCTGACCTAGGGATCGGGGATGGTGAGGTTTCCTCGCAGGAATTTTGTTTTGCTTTGGGAAAACTGGACGGCATCCCCCGGCTTGGCGGTCCTGCGGCCAGTGCGCTGGCTGGCAGGGAAAGAGCAGCTGCTGGGAGAGAGAATAAGTAGGAGAAGAAAGAAAGAGAGAGAGAGAGAAAAAAAATCCTCGTAATCTTGGGACGTATATAATCTACGTTTCCCCGAATCCCAAAAGGCAGCGGGCCCGTCTCTCTGATTTATTTTTACGCTAGCCTAGTTTGCATCCCAAAGAAGTAAACTGCTATTTTTAACCACTGGTTTAAAGCTTAATTAAAAGCCCCTAAACTGATTGTTTTGAAAATTGATTTAGAGGAATTGCCCCAGGGCTGAGACGCTATCTAAGCCAAGTTGCAGTCCCAGAGCTCGCAGTGGTGGCTGAATCGTTAACCCCGAAGAGGCAGGAGTGGCCGGGTATGGATGGATGACACATGGGCCAGCGGGGTCCCTACACCCTCTGCAAAGAAAGGTCCTTTGTTAGTCCCGGCTACTGGCTCGTTTTGGGTGGATCTCCGCTGGTTTCCTGGATTTACGGGGTTTAATTGAATTAAGGGAAGCTCTGAGATGCTTGTGACACCGGGATGGGAGAGCTCTTCCTTTCATCTTGGGGACCGGGGGGGGGGGATCTCTGCTGGTTTAGGGGAGGGAAGGACCACGCCATCTCCAAAGGTGGGCTGTGCTACTGGGGGAACTGGGGGGGTTTTTTTGGGTGCCCAGACCCCCTTTTCCCACAGCCAGCCTCCTTTTTCCCAGCCCGAGATGCTGCCGAGCCACCGCTGCTGTAATTATCTTCAATTGCTTCCCCGGGAGAAGGGGTTTTACCTGCTTGAAGGGGGTGAAATGAAAGTTGGTTTGAAGGCTTTGGGGGGAGGGAGGAGGAGGAGGTTGGGAAGGGAAGTGGCATTTCAGCCCCGTAATTAGATGTAAACAGGAATAGAGACGGGGCTCCATGGTCAGACAACTTGATTGTTAAGGGATTAACACCTAAGTAAACCAATAAAGGCTTGGCGTTGCTGGTGAGAGGGCTGCGGGCCAGGCAGGGGCTGTGTAAGACTATCAAGGCCCTAATGGGTTCCCCCCCCGGCAGAGCCAGGGCAGCATATTAATAAACCCCCGAGAAAACGACGGTTTATCCCCGGCCGGGACACGTGTGGGGCCACCCCAGCAATTTTAGGAGCTCGGTTTTTAAGGCTCTTTGGCAAAGGTTGGAGTTGCTTAGCGCCGTTTCTGCTGCCTGGGAAGAGAGGGGCGATGCCCCTTCTTCTCCCTTGGGAGAGCACCCATCGTTACCCGGCACCCATCACTGCCCGGCACCCATCGCTTTATTTATTAGGAGAAAAAATGAGTTAAAAGGGGAATTCCTACCCACCCGTATGGGGCAGAGCACTCCCGTGTATCACCACCTCCACACACGTAAGCAGGACGGTTTCTTTTGCACAAGGGAAATTGCAGGTTCCTCCAACCCTTTAGTTTCTCCATCCCTTCTTAATAATAGCTTAAAAAAAAAAATAAGAATCCTTCAGAGCCAGCTCCAGCAAAACCCTCCTGGGCGTAGCTCTCCAGGTTTGCCTCCAACTGGGCTTTTGTGGTCATTTCTTTTCCTCCCAGCTCACCCTGGGTTGGTATTTTTCCCCCTCCCCTCTCGCCCTGGCCAGACTTTGAGTGGATGGAGTGGATTTTTGGAAAAAAAATCAGGTCTGGGCCTTGAGTGCTGTGGTGGTACCTGTAAGCCTGATTTCCATGGCTTTCTGCCGCCACGGATTTCGGGATTGAGAGGTACCTGAAAGGCTCAGAGTCAAACTGAGTTCAATAACTTGGGTCTGTTTTGTTTTCCTCCATCTCCCCAGCTTCCAGTGGTCTCTTTACTCCACTGGCAAGGCTAATATCGGAGCACTCTAGGGTGTGGGTATTTCTTCCTCCTGATTGCAAATAACCGAAAGATTAGCACCAGCAGCTGTTTGGAATTGGAACAATGGAGAGACCTAGGAAGTGGAGAAATTGAAAAAGGAGAACCCCCCTCCTAATCACCCAGCTCAAAGTTCACCAAGTCAGACTGCATGACTTAACGTGACCTCCACCTCGGCTTCACAGGGCTGTTTGCTTATATGAAGGTTGGGGGGAGACAGAAGGAGAGAGGGAAGGGGGGTGGAATAGCGGGGCGTTTAATGCTATTTCCTATATGAAATGCGAGGTTATCGGGTGGCTGGACAGACCCGTTTGGCCGCCGGGTTCTCTCGATCCTTGCCCTGTAGGGTGGGTTTAGGGGGGTTCCCTACCACCCCGGGGGGAAAAGTCCCCTCCATCCTCTCGGGGGGCAGCCCCGGGGTTCGCCTCCTCTCCGAGGGGGTGGCTCCATCCTCCATCCCGGCCCAACCGGGGTCGGTCCCTGCAAGAGGCGCCGGGGCCGGGCTGCTCTCCCCGGGCAATGCCACCCCCGGCTCGCAGCATCCCGGGGTGGGGAGGGGGGGGTCCCCGCTGTGGGGCAGGGAGGGGTCCCCGCTGTGGGGCAGGGGGATGGGGTTCACACAGCAGCCCGGCCCGGGGCTGGCTGGTGAAGTGTGAGAGCGGCTGAGCTGTCAGGAGGGGTTTGAATGGGATCTCCTAATGGATTTGACTCGGAAATCTCGACTTGACCAGTTTTTTCCTC
>NW_015090820.1:0-4625 GCF_001431845.1 Calidris pugnax
GATGCCTACTGAAAGATGGACAACCTGGCTGCTACGGAGATCTACAAGAGACTTCCAGCAGATACCTTTGCAGAGAAGTCCATGGAGGTCTATGGAGGAGGGATGCTACTCTATCCAGGCAATTGTGTGACAAGATTCCCTCTGAAACTTGGAAGCAGAAGACAAGCCAACCCCTCTGTGTAAATAGAAAGCTTTTATCCTGGTTTTACTACAGATAACACAGAGGCAACAGTCAAATTATAAAGAGAGGAAATACTTGGTCCAAAGGGATCTCCATGAAAAGTAGTCCCTCCTTTTGTCAGAGGATGCAACAATACTATGTGATTTATGTTTGTATGTGACAAATCTGAATTCAAGTTTGGCTTTACACCATCTGGAAATGCCAGCAGATGATTTGTAGGGTGCAGTCTGGAGCTCACATCTCACAACAGAGAGCACCCAAGCTAGCCAGGCAGTCATGGAGCACCAGAGCTGTGCTACACCAGGTCTGGTCCATCCACTCTGGCTGCACACACACCTTTCCACCACCACCAGTTACACCATCTACAAGTCAACAGGATGAAAAAAAGCTGCCATTCCCCATGTAGTTCCCTGCTGAGCATGGATCACCAAACTGCACAAGTATCAGGAAGACACCTAGTGAGGTAGCACTGCCTGGTACTGCTCCCACCAGATCCCACCACTTCTGCTCCTACAAGCCTGCTGCCTCCCAGGAACACCTCTTTCCTACATGCAGTATCCTCCCTTTCCCATCAGACAACCTCTGCTCAGTAGAGTCATAGGATGGTTAGAGTTGGAAGGGACCTTCAAGATCATCCAGTTCCAACCCCCTGCCCTGGGCAGGGACACCTCCCACCAGACCAGGTTGCTCCAAGCCCCATCCAGCCTGGCCTTGAACCCCTCCAGGGATGGGGCAGCCACAGCTTCTCTGGGCAACCTGTTCCAGGGTCTCACCACCCTCACAGCAAAGAATTTCTTCCTGGTATCTCATCTCAATCTCCCCTCTTCCCATTTAAAACCGTTGCCCCTTGTCCTGTCACTGCACTCCCTGACAAAGAGTCCCTCCCCAGCTCTCCTGGAGCTCCCTTCAGATATTGGAAGGCTGCTCTGAGGTCTCCCCGGAGCCTTCTCTTCTCCAGGCTGAACAACCCCAGCTCTCTCAGCTTGTCCTCATAGCAGAGGTGCTCCAGCCCTTTGATCATCTTCATGGCCCTCCTCTTGAATTGCTTTCTCAAAGTCCACTCTTACAGAGCAGAAAAAGAGTAACATGAATGGACCTACTTAATTATTGACCCAACTTCTCTTGGGTGGCAAATACCTTTGAATATCACGCTAGAGACAGACAGCTTCACACATGGACATCCTGCCTTGCACAGCTCCATCATCCAGAACCTTGTCCCTGCAGAGGTTAGCAACCAGTGAGACCACAGCTGGAGTGGCTGGATAGCCTCAAAGCCTGCACTGGTTCTGACTGGGATGGAGTTAATTTCCTTGAGAGCAGTTCATATGCTGTCATCTTCTGAATTTGTGACTGTATCAGTGTTGACAACACACCAGAGTTTTGGATATTGTTGAGCAGTGCTTGCACAGCTCTTTTCCCCCATGGTCTCCCCCCTCAATGAGCAGGTCGGATACAATAAATTGGCAGAGGGACACAACCAGAACAACTGACCTGAACTGACCAAAGGGATAATCCATGCTATGTAGCATCGTGCTCAGCCAAGAAAAAGAAGGAGAATCTTCTTCTCTTCCTATTTTGTTCCCTGCCCTGCTGGTGGACAGAGGGAGTGTGTGCCTGTGTAGAGCTTAGAAGGCTACTGGGGTTAAACCACAAGGGATCATCATTGGGCTCCTAGATCATCTCTGGAGAGGCTGCCTACCATCTAAATGCACACCAGCCCACGTTCAGGGGTGTTACGTGGCACGTGCTGGTTGCAAGGGGAAGAGCCACGACCTTCTTCAGAATTTGAAGTGCAGAGACCTACTGATGGAGCAAAGAAATGCTCAGAGAATTTTCAGCTAATCTTTCCATTAGGGCCCTGTTATATAAAGCCCCAAAAGTTAGGGTCAGAGGAATATCAATTTGATTTCTAAATGGACTCTGTGCCCTTAAGGCTACAGAACATAATGGAAAAAAAAGAAAAAAACCCTCAAACAGGTCACCTACTAGAAAGGTGATAAAAACCACACCATTAAAGTAGAGATTTAAAGGCAGTTATATTATTCTACAGATCTGATAATGCTATGAAATATCCAAGGCTATTACGGAAGTTCAGATTAGCCCTTCCAACTCCATCAAAGAAGATGGCTTGCATGAGCTTTGCTAAGAAGGGTAAAGAGTTAAAGAAAAAAAAAAAAAGAAGAAAAAAACTTTCCATTCAAATATATAGGAAGTTCCACTCCAATGTGAGGAAGAACTTCTTTGGGGTGAGGGTGGCAGAGCCCTGGCAGAGGCTGCCCAGGGTGGGTGTGGAGTCCCCTTCTCTGGAGATCTTCAAGCCCCACCTGGATGCTCCTGAGTGATGTGCTCTGGGCAACCCTGCTTTGGCAGGGGAGTTGGACTGGATGGTCTCTAGAGGGTCCCTTCATGGGAAAGAGAACGGAAAAGGGAGCTGTCCCATCTCATGTCATACCCACTAAAAGCCAGAGCTTCTTTCTGCAGAAGAGCCCCACGTCTGCTCATAGACACTCGTGTGGGTTACATCTGAGAGAAAAGCATCGCCAAGGTAAAATAAAAGGTATAAACAGCTTCTGGAAGGAGCAGTTGGGTGTCATCAATGCAACAGAGCTAAGCTGGAACAAAGACCAGTCTTGTTGCAGTAAAATTGTTTCAGCAAGTCTTGAAGCTATTTCTTGATAGAGCAGCGCTAACAAAAGCGAGTTACGGTTTGTCCTGGCTGATTCCACACCAACTGCTTTTGTGACTAAGAGCCCAAAGTGTTTTCAGATATCAACATTTTAAAACCACACAGAATCCCATGGGGTTGGAAGAGACCTCTGGTGATCATCTAGTTCAACCCCCTGCCAAAGCAGGGCCACCCAGAGCAGGTCCCACAGGAACGTGTCCAGGTGGGTTTGAATGTCTCCAGAGAAGGAGACTCCACCACCTCCCTGGGCAGCCTCTGCCAGGGCTCTGCCACCCTCACCCCAAAGAAGGTCCTTCTCATGTTGAGGTGGAACTTCTTCTATTCAAGTTTGTGCCCATTTCCTCTTGTCCTGTCCCTGGGCACCACTGAAAAAAGACCAGCCCCATCCTCCTGACACCCTCCCTTGAAGTATTTATCAGCATTGATCAGATCCCCCCTCAGCCTTCTCTTCTTCAGACAATTCTTTCAGCCTTAGAAATCAACACACAGACAAAAACAGGGTTTCAGTGCCCTATTTTTAAACCGGTATCACTTTTTCCAAATACCATTTTGACTTCATAGAATGGTTTGGGTTGGAAGAGACCTGAAAGATCATCCAGTTCCAACCCCCCTGCCATGGGCAGGGACACCTCCCACCAGACCAGGTTGCTCCAAGCCCCATCCAGCCTGGCCTTGAACCCCTCCAGGGATGGGGCAGCCACAGCTTCTCTGGGCAACCTCTTCCAGTGTCTCACCACCCTCACAGCAAAGAATTTCTTCCTGGTATCTCATCTCAATCTTTTTTCTTCCAATTTAAAACCAATTCCAATTTAAATCTCCTTTCTGCCACTAGATGTCCCACAAGTAAGAGGAGAGAAGCCCGATGGGGAGGACTGTGATGAGCAGGGACACTCAGCAAACACAACCTACAGCAATAATAACCATGCAGGGAAACATGCTGCTGTGTTTACATCACCTGAATAATTAGTGGCTCAGACACTGCGGTAATGGCATTGATACAGAATGCACGATATGAAATCCTTGCTGTGGAAATCCCCACAGATTGTCAAATCTGATCTTCCCAAACACGTAGCAAACTCCAATGAGCAGCACCTCTTAAAAACACAGCCAGTTTTAGGGTATGTATGTTTGTCAGTTTTGATTTTTTACGTGTGTGTTTGGGTTTTTTGGGTGTTTAGGAGCTTGTTTTGGGGTTGGATTTCTTTTGTTGTTGTTGTTTTTAAATGCCCTGTACCTGTCTGGACTGCAGTGCATATATATATTTAAGAAACTATTCTACAGGAGCAACAGAATAGCCAAGCAGTATGCTAATTGCAATTTATGTGTTCTGTCAAGCTGCTTTGTACTTAACAGTCATTGTATTTAGTTCAGCAAAGGGTTTACTCAAATTTAGGCAAATACAACAAAAGGGGAAACATATTAAGGCTCTTGCAGCATTGATATATCCATTTGACAGTCATTTTGGTGGTATAATATTAGATATTAATTCCATATTCAGGTTGTCTCTACGTTTTCACTATGTAAGTTTGAAATACAATACTAGCAGGGATGTGTTATCATGAAGGTATTTCCCCCATGGGAACAGGGTGTTTTGGGGATTTTTGCTTCAAAATTTAAACAAATTGTCAGGTCTAGATCTGCAAGCTACCTTTAAAGAAGTTACTTATTAGATCTAACACTATAAGGAAAGAATAGTATAATCATATGACCTTTCTCCACTGTGACCAGGACTGCTCTAGCCTTCTTTTAAAAGCCTCT
>NW_015090820.1:7316-38895 GCF_001431845.1 Calidris pugnax
AGATCTCTCTGCAGAGCCTCTCTACCCTCCAGCAGATCAACACTGCCACCCAGCTTGGTGTCATCTGTGAACTTCCTGAGGGTGCACTCGATCCCCTCGTCCAGATCATTGATCAAGATGTTAAAGAGAACTGGCCCCAGTACCCAGCCCTGGGGGACACCACTCGTGACTGGCCGCCAGCTGGATTTAACTCCATTTCCCACCCCTCTCTGGGCCTGTCCCTCCAGCCAGTTTTTAACCCAGCAGAGGGTATTCCCATCCAAGCCATGGGCAGCCAGTTTCTCCAGGAGGATACTGTGGGAGACTGTATCAAAGGCTTTGCTGAAGTCCAGATAAACAACATCCACAGCCTTTCCTTCATCCAGCAAGCGGGTCACTTTGTCATAGAAGGAGATCAGGTTGGTCAAGCAGGATCTGTGCTTGTGTGTTTGTCCACACGACAGCAGAAAGCTCAACTTCACCTCAATCCACAAAAGACTAGAAACAGATGAAGCTTGACTTGAACCAGTCAGCCCTTTACGTGGCAGCGACACGGCATCTCACAGCCCCGCACGCCACAGATATTTTCTGCTACAAGGGGTGCATCATCTCAGTCCGGTGTGGACACCAAACATTTTGACAGCCGTAGAAATAAACCCTTATTTTATTTCCCAGAACAGCCTCCTGGTTTTTTGCCGCTGTCACCGCTCCCGTCTCAGCGCAGAAAACGCATAAATAAAACAAGGAAGGGAATCTTTTATTCATGAGCACAAAAGCCCAGCTGAATTCTGAGAAAGCTTACTGTTGCTTTTAAGGTGTCTCAACTCAGGGCATCAAGATGTGCAGTACATCACGTGGAAAGTGTCAGAAGTCCCCAGCAACAATAAAGTTGGCAGAAGACACACAGCCAACCACCAGGGTCTGAGAAGAGACTCCCCTGATCTATTATCAGGCTGGAATTTTGTCTCAACTCTGTCTTTTGTGTGATCCAACTATAAGAGACGACCAGCCAAGGATTAGATGAGAAGGTGGCCAAGGAAGCGAGCTCTAGGCCAGGACTCAGCTGCCACATGCCAAATTACACACCACAATTCACTCAGTAAACCTGGATTTAGTTCTGCAATAATTATCTTCAGCCTGAGAGCCCCAGCCATGATAAGCAACACAAAAGCATCTTCAGCTGACAAGCTTTGCCCTCGAAAGACTATCTGCTGTCAAAACAACAGTTCAGCTCAGAGCGATCTCAGCATTCATTAAATTGGGGTGCTGACCTATGTAAGCAACGGAAAAGCCTGCCTCTTACATTTTGTCCTTGGTTTTCCAAGTGATACTGAGAACTGTGCTTGAACGTGGAAAGTCAGAAACCAGGACTTCATTGCCTAATTAATATCCACCTGCTCAACCATTTCCCATTCTCACAAGCTTGGGGAGCAGCAAGCTTTACAGGTAACACCAGCATAGGGCAAAATCACTGAAGATGCCATTGAAAGGAAGAGGCTGGCTGAGTGCAGAACCGCAGAGATCAGCGTGCTACAAACTAGCAGGACCCTGATGGTACCAATAAGGCTTAATTACCCTGAGCATCCTCATCAGAGGCTCCAACCTGAAGTCCTGCCCATGGCCAAGGGGCTGCCTTCCAGCTGAGCAGTGGGCACCAGGTCTTGGCCTGAGCCATGTGGTAGGTGAGCCTGTCTCCAGCCCTAATTCTGGCCCCATCTCTCAGAATCTTCTAGGTTGGAAGGGACCTTCAAGATCATCTTGTCCAACCGTCAACCTAACTGACAAAAATAGACACCCACACAACAAACAAGGAGCATCATCACTAAACCAGACCTCCCAGCACTACATCAACCCATCTTTTGAACACCTCCAGGGATGGGGCCTCAACCACCTCCCTGGGCAGGTGACCCCTTGGGCCCTTGCTGCAACCTTGCCTGCCTGCAGCCCCAACTCCTGCTGCTCCTATCTGGACCTCTGGTGGCCCAACCCCTCACTTTATCTGGGGCTTTCCATAGACCCCATTACCTGCATCCCCATGGGCTCCCTCACAGCCCAGAGAGGAAAGGCACAACGGGATGTTGTTCCAAAGTTTATGCATCCGTGACAGCCAGACACCCAGCCCTGGCAGCCTGTTAATCCAAATTTCCCCTGGGCCCATGTAAGAGCTACAAAAAGGGGGGTCTGGCCAACAGCTGGAGCTCCTACAGCGTGCTGGAGACCAGCTCCTTATTTGCTATGAGAAAACTGGCTGGGTTTGTTAGCACTGCAAACAGGATCACAGAGTCACATGGTTGGAAGGGACCTTTGAGATGGAGTCCAACCATACACACACACAAAAAACCCACAACCCAACAATCTCAGGCACTAGAGCATGCCCTGAAGTGCCACATCTACACGGTTCTCAAATCCCTCCAGGGATGGTGACTCCACCACCTCCCTGGGCAGGCCCTTCCAGTGCCTGACCACCCTCTCAGGAAAGTCATTCTTCCTGATATCTCATCTAAATCTCCCCTGCCCCAACTTCAGACCATTTCCTCTGCTCCTGGCATTACTCCCTTGGGAGAAGAGGCCAACCCTCACCTCTCTACACCCTCCTTTCAGGGAGCTGGAGAGGGCAATGAGGTCTCCCCTCAGCCTCCTCTTCTCCAAACTAAACATGCCCAGTTCCCTCAGCCTCTCCTCGTAGGACTTGTTCTCCAGACCCCTCCCCAGCTTGGTGGCTCTCCTCTGGACACGCTCCAGCACCTCAGTGTCCTTCAGTAGCATATATAAGTACCAGATCGATGCCTTATAGACAGAATAAAAGCACTGTACGGGGTAATAAGAGCAGACTGAATACACATTTCAGTCTCTCTTAACTAGATATAGGCCAGTTCCACAAGTTGAATGGAGATTAATATTTCGATAAATATTCTAAAGGTTGTACCAACAGAACCTGATGGGATACATTTAAAATAGGACAAATATGTATTTTGCGTTATTGCCTCATTAATTACTACAATAAAAAGACCACAGATTTTCTACTTGAATTCTTTTGAGTAGTGTTATTTACATTAATTGCTTTAGTTACAGGACCAAAAGCTTGGTGGTCTCACATACATTTAGCTGTCCCCCCCCACGCATACACTTTTTATTATAACAAAAACTGTAATTTCTTACATGGATTATTTTGCCTTCCAAGACCTGTCAGGGAAGGTCACTGGTTTGGCAGTCGTTACGCTTAATTCAATTTAACCCACAAGCCCCAAACCTTGTTTTTCTGATTTGTTCAACGTCTGATTTGGCTGAAGGTGGAGCTATTTGGGCACATGTGCTCTCTCTCGCCTGGGAAGCAGATGGCATTTTTCTTCCCCAGCTGAGCCAAAAGGCTCCCAGAACAGAAAATGCAAACCTTTTACACTGCCACCCTCTGGCAAAAAATCCATTTGCAATATTAATGATAGCTATTTTTGTCTTGTGACACATCCAGTCCTAGAAGAATAGTGTCAATCTTCTCCTAGTTATTGAAAAATCTTCTGAAAAAGAAAAAAAAGTGCTGTAAGCTAAGCAAAAACTCCAGTCAGTTTGACCAAAAACAGAAAGAGGGGTGTTCCCCCCTGTGCAAGCTGGATGTTTCTAGTACTACTTTTATAAAGATCAACATAGAATTATCTATACAGAGGTAAGTTACCTTTTATAACCACATATCTAAGGCAAACTATATTAGAACATGCGTTTTGCAAGCTCAGAAGTTACAGGAAAAAGAAAACCTGATAGAAGCAGAAAGTTTGTATAGCAAGGAGTTTGCTTTAGGGATGTCTCCTATGAAGACAGGCTGAGGGAGCTGGGGGTGTTCAGCCTGGAGAAGAGAAGGCTCCAGGGAGACCTTATAGCAGCCTTTCAATACCTGAAGGGTGCCTATAGAAGAGCTGGAGAAGGACTCTTTGCCAGGAGGTGTAATGATAGGACAAGGGGAAACGGTTTTAAATTGGAAGAAAAAAGATTCAGATTAGATCTCAGGAAGAAATTTTTTACTCTGAGGGTGGTGAGACCCTGGAAGAGGTTGCCCAGAGAAGCTGTGGCTGCCCCATCCCTGGAGGGGTTCAAGGCCAGGCTGGATGGGGCTTGGAGCAACCTGGTCTGGTGGGAGGTGTCCCTGCCCAGGGCAGGGGGTTGGAACTGGATGATCTTGAAGGTTCCTTCCAACCCAAACCATTCTGTGATTCCATGTCTGACTAGAGCCAAATCCAGCATATACACACACAACTCATCTGTCTGGGGGGTCTCTGTCCTGCACAACAATAAGAAGCACCTTGGGACCTGCTGGAATTTGCTATAAACTTTGGCACTTGTACAATTACCTGAATTAAGTGGATTAAAAAGAGATCCTGTGGCTACGGTGGCTTTGCTGGCTGAAGTTCCAGCTTTAATCCAGGCTGCCAGCAGAAACGCTGGCAGATCTCACCTGGAAAGCACTGCCTTAAATCACAAATAACTAAGCAACGGGGTTTTCTAGTTGCCAGCAGATCTCACCTGGAAAGCATTGCCTTAATCACAAATAACTAAGCAACGGGGTTTTCTGTAAAGCCAGCTACTGCAAACACACATTAAGCAATAATACACCGTCACTCTCGACTGCCCCTCTTGCTTTTAAGAAAACAAAACATGAGCTTAAATAGATGCACCAGCAGTGGAGTTAACAGCTGACGAGCGTGATGCCGCGTAGACATTGTGTCAGCTGAAAACCAGTCTCTTCCTCCCAGCTGAAGAGCCACTGGGGGGAAAGAAGAGCTTAATATGAAACCAATCACAGTGAACCCCTCCAGTTCAGTCACGAGCAATCACCAGCCCTACCATGCTACATCATGTCTAGCACGGTGGCATGTCCATATTTCAGAGCTGTATGCTCAGCTGCCCTACGTAGGAGCACCCCCCAAGAAGTTGCCTGAAGGTAAGCATAGCAGCAGAGAAGGAAACAAGCTAAATGCAGAGCAATTCAGTGGCTAAATTTGCTATAAAATGAGGAAGTCCATGGCTTTGCCAAAGGAACTTCACACAGACTGCAGGAGAGATATCAGTTCAGAAAGCTCCAGTTTCCATCTCAACATTTGGTAAATTTGCTATAAAATGAGGAAATCCGTGGCTTTGCCAAAGGAACTTCACACAAACCGCAAGAGAGATATCAGTTCAGAAAGCTCCAGTTTCCATCTCAACATTGGGTGTCGTTTCTGTTACAGCAGATATCCCACTGGATCTTCCCCAGCAGCCACAAAAACCTTACAGCCACTTCAGCCTCCCCCCTCCTGAATCTGTTATCCACCAAGGAAAGCATGAAGCTTGCAGTGATTGCTAGAGGTCCATCTCTTTCAGCTCAGAAGCTGAAAGGTTTTGGGAGAGAGGTTTCTTCCAAGATCTGAAGGGAGCTCCAGGAGAGCTGGGGAGGGACTCTTTGTCAGGGAGGGCAGTGACAGGACAAGGGGGAACGGTTTTACATTGGAAGAGGGGAGATTGAGATGAGATACCAGGAAGAAATTCTTTGCTGTGAGGGTGGTGAGACACTGGAACAAGTTGCCCAGAGAAGCTGTGGCTGCCCCATCCCTGGAGGGGTTCAAGGCCAGGCTGGATGGGGCTTGGAGCAACCTGGTCTGGTGGGAGGTGTCCCTGCCCAGGGCAGGGGGTTGGAACTGGATGATCTTTAAGGTCCCTTCCAACTCTAAGCATTCTATGATTCGGGAAGCCCATCCAGGGGCACCAGATCAGAAAAGCAGTTAGGTTTCACAACTTGCTTCAGCTATTGACAGCTCACACTTATTCCTATTTCTTAAGACTATTTGGGCTTCCTGAATCACAGAATCACAGAATCTTCTAGAGGCTTCCTGAATCACAGAATCAGAATCACAGAATCTTCTAGGTTGGAAGGGACCTTCAAGATCATCTTGTCCAACCGTCAACCTCACTGACAAAAATAGACACCCACACAACAAACAAGGAGCATCAGCACTAAACCAGACCTCCCAGCACTACATCAACCCGTCTTTTGAACACCTCCAGGGATGGGGCCTCAACCACCTCCCTGGGCAGCCCATTCCAATGGCTGATGACCCTTTCAGTGAAAACATTTTTCCTGAAGAGCTGCGTGAAAGCATTCCTGCTGAACTAGGAGCAGCAATGACAAACACACCTTCCAAGTGGGGTAAAAAGGCAACATAACAGACATACAGGTGCCAAAAAAGCACAGGTTTTCTCCTGTAGGAAACTCAGGCTGAAGAAAAGTTTAGCTTTGTCCTACAGGCAATCGTGGCTCAAGTAATAAATGCTGTGTTCCTCCAGAGCCATCATCTGGTCCCTTTAACTCTCCCAGTTTACCCCACAAGGAAGTGCTTCTTGAAATAGCAGCCCTTATGGTCATATCTTAGGCTTTGAAAATGCAACGAGATCCTTTCTGAGACAGTCCAACAAGTGCCCTGATAGAGATACTTTTCAAAAGCACAAAAAGCAGTTTGACAACTGCCTCCCATCTGCATTTCTTAAACATGAGGGAATTTCCACACACGTAGAGCAACAACTAAGCAGGGAAAAAAAATACATAGAAAGAACCTGAATAACAGTCACGTCTTCTGTTTTGTGTCCTCCCTTCAAATTTAAAATTAGACACTTTCCAGCCCACTTCCACTTCTGAAGGACAAAAGGGATCTCTGCAAAGCTCTCTTGTGAGGTCCCTCATGGGAAGGGATATTCAGCTTTATGTTTTTATTCCAGAAAGAGGAAGAAAATTTAAGTATACACAGCCAGGAGTATTTTAAATATCCAAAGGTAATATGATGTTATCAGAGGACAAAATAGAAACCAGATGCCAAATGTGCCTCTCTCTTTGAACCTGATGTTGCAGCTACTCACTTGAGGAGCCTAATGGTCTGAGATAAAAACAAAACCAGATCTCAGAGCCTACACCCAGCGTTAGGGGCTTCTTCAGTCACACACACAATCAGGGGCAAAGCCATTTTCATCCGTCCCTCATAAGATGCCATTGAATTGGGTCTCTCTGAATCAGCATTTCCTGGCCAGCTCAGGATTAAGCAGGTGTACAGCTACCTTCTGAGAGACCTTGGTCATCTCAAAGATGGATGGACCACACGGGTATTTTTTAATTCTTTTTCATAGATAACTCATAAATACATGGATGTATGTTCTGACTTCACTAAAACACGAGCTAGCTACATCTTTTCACTTGCATTTCGGACAAATCTCATTTTTCAGGATTTGAACTACCACCTCATACCAGCTTCCACTTACCTGGGGTAGACCCACTGCATCCAAAGCCCACGGGGGTGTGTAATGATACATATACCCTGGTACCTCTAGGAAAGCAATCCAGGAATTCAGGATTATCAGAGTTAATTTCTTCAAATGAGATGAAGTTGCTTCATTATTTCCATTCAAAAAGTCTTGGTGCCTGTGCTCTAGCTGTGTGCTAGAGACATAGGCACCTCAATTCTAACACATGTTCTCCCACTGTAATGATACATATACCCTGGTACCTCCAGGAAAACAATCTGGGGATTCAGGGTTATCAGAGTTAATTTCTTCAAACAAGAAGAAGTTGCTTCATGCTTTCCATTCAAGAAGTCTTGGTGCCTGTGCCCAGCTGCGTGCTAGAGACACAGGCACCTCAATTCTAACACATGTTCTCCCATTGGCTTGCCAGGAGACATTTTAGCAATTAAAGTCCTAGTTCAGTCATAATTTAAGTCTTATTACATGTATGTAACGCGGAAAGGACATTCCACTGCGGAGCCCTAGTTTTAAGAAATTCTGGCAGGCACTGCTGTAATGAAAATAAATACATTTCCTCCAGGACCACGTCCCAGGAGATGCTCTCTGCTATGGACCTCAGCCACAAGAGGAACACAGAGCCTACATCAGAAAATGAGAAAAATCGACCAGTGCCATGATCACACAGTGGGAATTCTAATAGTGGCTTCCTTCCTGCCATAAGCCAAATAATCCTTGATCACAGAATCTTCTAGGTTGGAAGGGACCTTAAAGATCATCTTGTCCAACCGTCAACCTCACTGACAAAAATAGACACCCACACAACAAACAAGGAGCATCATCACTAAACCAGACCTCCCAGCACTACATCAACCCGGCTTTTGAACACCTCCAGGGATGGGGCCTCAACCCCCTCCCTGGGCAGCCCATTCCAAGGCCTGAGAACCCTTTCAGGGAAAAAAATCTTCCTAATATCCAGCCTGAACCTCCCCTGGGGCAACTTGAGGCCATTTCCTCTCATCCTGTCGCCTGTGACTTGGGAGAAGAGACCGACCCCCACCTCTCTACACCCTCCTTTCAGGGAGTTGGAGAGAGCAATAAGGTCTCCCCTCAGCCTCCTCTTCTCCAGGCTGAACACCCCCAGCTCCCTCAGCCTCTCCTCATCAGACTTGTGCTCCAATAGACAATAACAAGCCCACACTGAGACCTCATTCACACAATAACAAGCCCACACTGAGACCTCATTCTAGGATTTAAATCTCTAACACCTGCTAGGCTTTAAGTAACACGCAGTAAATAATAACCCAGGTACTACAGGAAGAACAAATATGCAGAAATAGAGATGTGGTCCAAATGGCTTATACAAGGGTATTGTATAATATAATATATATTGCCTTCTCATTAGCTCTTGGGTCTCACACTCTGGCAGAACTCAGGAGCAGTCTGTTGGCACCCCCCTCCTGCCATCTCCAAGCTGTGGACCCCAGTAAGCTGCAGGAACAGGCTGACAAAGAGCAACTCCAGGAGTCTGGACCAATTTAAAGCCACAAAATGTATAATTTACAAAGCCAGAGTCGTGCTGCGACAGCGATGCGCGCGTCCACCTCCACGTAGGTCTGGTGCCACAGAAGCAATTCACATTCTCCTTGGGGGAGAAGAGAAATCCAGAAGCATGCCACCAAATCTCAGAGTCTAATTATACCTCTGCCTTCTAGCTCGTGTATGAACCCACTCACAAACACAGCTTTCATCCTAGGATGGCATGGACTAGATGAAGCCAGAGGACTATTCAAGGGAAGCGTGGACCCCCACACTTACAGTGCACAGCACCAGAAGCAATTCACATTCTCCTTGGGGGAGAAGAGAAATCCAGAAGCATGCCACCAAATCTCAGAGTCTAATTATACCTCTGCCTTCTAGCTCGTGTATGAACCCACTCACAAACACAGCTTTCATCCTAGGATGGCATGGACTAGATGAAGCCAGAGGACTATTCAAGGGAAGCGTGGACCCCCACACTTACAGTGCACAGCACCAACTTGCAAATTTAGTTACATAAGAGCTGAGATCTTAATTTGGCATTTAAGTCTGCTGCATTTGCTTTAGTCGTTTTCCTATGTCAAGAGCTGAGACCTTAATTTGGCATTTAAATCTGCTGCATTTGCTTTAGTCGTTTTCCTATTACTGTCATGAATAGTGTCTGTGCTCCTACATAATTAAGAGGCAGCATAATGCCTACTGAGTGTTTCTAATTTGCTAGGCTGCTTTTTCATGCAAGTGAAAAAAAAAAACACGTAACCAGACATCACCAAGCAGGATGCCACACACGCCGCTGGTGTTGTTAGCAATCTTTAATTTCTGCTTGGAGCAAAGACCTGAAATGATTAGCAAACTGCTTCCCTGTTCAGCTGTGAAGCACCTTCGGTAACCTCAACGCAAATTACACTTTGTCTTACACATTTCCAGTGCAGTATCAAGAAAAGACCAGTTGGCTGATTCAGCACACAAAGTTTCAAAACACCCTCTCCACCAAAATAGCCTACAAAGACGCAATGGACATCAAGTTAAAAAAACATGTACATGAAACCATATATATTCTCCCTATAGTATTCCAAAAAATTGCTTAAATCAAGGGATTTCCTTGCACTGGAAGATGAGTCCATACCCCCATGGTAAGAGACCACGAGTGTGGTCTAGGCTTCAGTTTTGAGACTGCACCATCCATAATGTGAGTTACAGACCCATGTCCTATGTGTCCCCTTTCACCCCATGAAGGTCATAGAATCATAGAATGGTTTGGGTTGGAAGGGACCTCAAAGATCATCCAGTTCCAACCCCCTGCCCTGGGCAGGGACACCTCTCACCAGACCAGGTTGCTCCAAGCCCCATCCAGCCTGGCCTTGAACCCCTCCAGGGATGGGGCAGCCACAGCTTCCCTGGGCAACCTGTTCCAGTGTCTCACCACCCTCAGAGTAAAAAATTTCTTCCTGAGATCTAATCTGAATCTTTTTTCTTCCAATTTAAAACCGTTTCCCCTTGTCCTATCATTACCCTTCCTGGCAAAGAGTCCCTGGCACTGTCCAGTGTCTACTGCTAGCACAGCCACTGCAGCAATTCCTGCTTCCCCAAATTAGAGAAAGAATGAACAGAATTAGAGAAAGAATGAACAGATTCTACACCCCAGTCCCGGGGCTGCTCTTTCTTTTCAGGTGGCTATACCAGTCTTCCCCAAGGACTCCACTCCTCATACAAATTCCCCCATGAGGCAGTCTCCTCTTCTTCTCCTTCCTGCTTGAACCTCTTTAATAAGCCATTCATTTTTATAAGAATCCTTTTTCTGTATCTTTCTTCACTCTTTTCCTTTTGTCCACCTCTTCTCCCTTCCCTCCACCCCCCCCTTTTTATTTTTTTTACTGTTTTCACCTAGAGTTAAGGCTTCACTAGTGCAGCTGCATTTAACTAATCATTTTGAATTCTGCAAGATGCTCTTGTCTACTGTGGACAGCTTACCAAACCAAGCCTTAAAAAAAAAGCCAGAACCAGGATGCTGACAATACTATAAAATCAGACCCTACACACAGACCCCATGTACACACCACCTCAAATAATTCACATATACTAAGTAGTAAAGCTAATGTATTTTTGCAGCAGTGATATTTTCCCTCAGTCTAGGAACAGAAAGCAGCTACTGCTGGGTGTTTATCTTTTGGCAAATGTTCATTCCCTTCAGTATCAAGCATCCTTCTTTTTATCTTCCCTGATAACAAGTACATTGTTTACAGCAAACATTTGCACAGCAGAATTTAGCTTGCACTGGAGGTCAGACTCTCGTAGATGTTTATTAACACTAAAAAAAGCTGAAGGGATGTACAGCAGGTAATTCTGGCTCTATTTTTCTCTGGTATGAAGCAAGCAATACAGAACTATATTCTTATATGCAAGGTTTGATGTTGCTCCCTGTAAAAGCCTACTTCCAGCTTCATTTGTTTTACCATAGATCTTCCAAGAAATGAAAGAAACCTGGCACCAGTCTAATTAGCACAGCTGTTTGGGGAAAACCCAGCTCTTGTGACTTGCACAACAGCCTGAGAAGCAGCTCCTGTCTGGAGTTGGAAACCCAGGGTTCACCAACAGAGGAAGCCAAGGGGGGTTGGACAAGATGACCTCCAAAAGTGCCTTCCAACCTCAACCAGTCTATGATTACTTTTGTAGGGAGATAAACTATATCAGGTGAAGGAAATGCTGCATGCTCAAGAAAAATAAAATAAGGAATTTATTCCCTACTCCCTGGTCAACAGGCAGATGTTCAGCTGCTTCCCTGCACACGTAACTTACTTGGTGAAGGCAATAACCTTCCCACCTTCCTCCTACTTTCCTTTAGCTTTTATTGCCAAGCACAACATCACACAGCATGGAATATCCCTTTGGTTGGTCCAGGTCAGATGTCCTGGCTGTGTCACCTCCCAATTCCTTGCCCATCACAGCCTACTTGCTGGTGGGGAGAAAGAAAGCCTCACCACTGTGCAAGCACTGCTCAGCAACAGCCAAAACACTGCTGTTCTGTTTTAATTGCATTAGTCACAAATCCAAAACACACCACCATAGAGGCTGCTGCCAAGAAAATGACCTCCATCTCCTCCAGACCCAGTACAGCAAGACAGGCATCATTCCCTTTTACATCCTTTACATGTTTGGGGCTTTTTTTTAAGCAAAGACAGTCTAGTTTTGCCATTACTTTTCTATTTAATCCCTGAACTTTCCAAATGAATACTGCTACCACAGGCTCTGAAAAAAATTCCAGCCCAGGATTAGTTTTTTTTTTTTTAACATTAGATATTTTGCCCTGATTTTCAAGATCACTCTGGCTGCAATAGAGATTCCCCTGCCTTTCAGTGCTTTTGTGCTGCAACTTTGGCAATTAGCCTATTCCTGAAGAATTACTCCTGCCATACATACCAGCAACAGCCACCTTCCTCACTTGATGGAGGTCCATTAACCTCATAGGGATGAGCTTTTAGTTCAGTGTTGGTCCTCAACTGCCCTTAGTAGCCCCACAGGCCATTATCTCCACTCAAACCAGGGCACATAGCCCTGGCCTGAGCTATAGCAAAGGTGTTTGCCCATCTCCAGTACCTCTCCTGGATGAGTACTTCTCCTGCCCATCTCCAGTACCTCTTGGACCCACCACTGTCTCTTTGTCCCCAGAGCAGGTCTCTCTGACCCCATCTCCTGCTGCTTCTAGCTTGACCCAATTCATCCCCTCACCTTGTCTAAGGCTGTTGGTTGCAGGACCACAGCCTGGGGTTGAGGGCACTGCCTCACTTGGGTCCCCCCTTGGCTTCTGGTTCATCCCCTGCTCCCACTACTCACTGACACAAGTTTTTCCAATCTCAGCATCCTTTAATTAGAGTTTCTGCAGTTTAGAATAGAGGAATTGCCTCAGATGTAAGTTTTTCCAATCTCAGCATCCTTCAGTTAGAGTTTCTTTCGTCTGAGCTGCAGTTTAGAATAGAGGAATTGCCTCAGACCATCCTAAATTAAACCCTTTTATTTGCCAGAGACAGTCATGCTTAGACTAAAGCATCATTTCCATCTGAGAAACCCCGGTCCCTGCTGCCACCATCTCCACACATGTTGTTCAGAGGCTGATGGGGCCAAAAGCTCAGGAAAGCTTCCTGAGGCACTCTTCCCAGGAAGGGTTTTAGCTCCTGAGGGGAGCATGGAGCATCACCGTGCCTTCATGAGACCATCTTCCAGGGTGACCTGCTGAACTCTCCGGCTCGCAGTGATCGATCTCACCTGACAGCCACCCCGGTGCAACCAGCCAATTAAATCCCCAGGGCAGAGCTTCTTCTGGCTAGGGTCAGCTGTGGGGCAACCTGCCAGCCTAGCAGGGATTTGCCTTAATATCCTCCCATCCTGCTAATGTGATGGTTGGGAAGCACGAGGGGACGTGCCGGGGACGGCTCCAATGGATTCAGTGCAAAGCCTGTCAGAGTACATCTGACAGCAGGCAACAAAAGAAGGGCCTTCAATCACCAGAGTGAAATAGAGCCCTCTTCACAGAATCACAGAATCTTCTAGGTTGGAAGGGACC
The DNA here is from genome assembly GCF_001431845.1 of Calidris pugnax. NCBI lineage: Eukaryota > Metazoa > Chordata > Aves > Charadriiformes > Scolopacidae > Calidris > Calidris pugnax. Next base: position 20,644 of record NW_015090820.1, read on the forward strand.
TTCAAGATCATCTTGTCCAACCGTCAACCTCACTGACAAAAATAGACACCCACACAACAAACAAGGAGCATCATCACTAAACCAGACCTCCCAGCACTACATCAACCCGGCTTTTGAACACCTCCAGGGATGGGGCCTCAACCCCCTCCCTGGGCAGCCCATTCCAATGCCTGAGAACCCTTTCAGTGAAAAAATTTTTCCTAATATCCAGCCTGAACCTCCCCTGGCGCAACTTGAGGCCATTTCCTCTCGTCCTGTCGCCTGTGACTTGAGAGAAGAGACCGACCCCCACCTCTCTACACCCTCCTTTCAGGGAGTTGGAGAGAGCAAGAAGGTCTCCCCTCAGCCTCCTCTTCTCCAGGCTGAACACCCCCAGCTCCCTCAGCCTCTCCTCATAAGACTTGTTCTCCAGACCCCTCACCATCTTTGTCGCCCTTCTCTGGACCCGCTCCAGCACCTCCATGTCTTTTTTATGGTAGGGGGCCCAAAACTGGACACAGTACTCACAGTACTCTTCAATGTGATTTCTTCAGCCTCCCCCAGATCTCATTATGATAGCTTTTTAACTATAAACCCAGCTATACACCCCCTCCTCCTCCAGCAGGCTGACTTCTCTACGCTACAGACCCAATCTGAGCAAAATTAAATTCCATCGGAGTAAAAATAGCCACACAAAACTACCCTCCTGCAGTAAAACAGCATCACCATTCAGTATGTCCAGCCCAGTTCTGACAGCAGCTTTGTCTTCTGGATAAACAAGCATCCTAACAAATGTATACAGGCATGTACATCTGAAGCAAGGCCACGGTGCAGCGCTCACCCCTGGGACGGGGATGAAAAGAGCAAACAGCGTGTGACAGATGTTACTCACGTCACCCAACACGTTGCTGGGGTGGTGCTGGGATACTGCAGGGGCAAGCACAGTCCCCAGGAATGCACCAAACAAGCAGTTCTTGCTGTTTTCTTTCCATCTCCTTCCCACGCTGCAGAAAAGACATCAGGATATCTCCAGGACTGGAACGGTTCCCTGCAGGAAAAACGGGACAGGATCAGGTACTTAGCTGGCCAAGCAATTACAGTGATCCCCCAAAGCCAAATTGTACCTTCAGCCACTGCATTTAGACACCAAATGTTCAACGAGGTAATTAGGACTCAATCTTTTACATTACAGGGAAAACAATCCCCCCTCCCCTGTCAAGCTTCCTCAGCCAAACATGCCTGAACTGTGTCCAGTTTTAGGCCCCCTACCATAAAAAAGACATTGAGGGGCTGGAGCGGGTCCAGAGAAGGGTGACAAAGATGGTGAGGGGTCTGGAGCACAAGTCTTATGAGGAGAGGCTGAGGGAGCTGGGGGTGTTCAGCCTGGAGAAGAGGAGGCTGAGGGGAGACCTTATTGCTCTCTCCAACTCCCTGAAAGGAGGGTGTAGAGAGGTGGGGGTCGGTCTCTTCTCTCAAGTCACAGGCGACAGGACGAGAGGAAATGGCCTCAAGTTGCACCAGGGGAGGTTCAGGCTGGATATTAGGAAAAATTTTTTCACTGAAAGGGTTCTCAGGCATTGGAATGGGCTGCCCAGGGAGGTGGTTGAGGCCCCATCCCTGGAGGTGTTCAAAAGCCGGGTTGATGTAGTGCTGGGAGGTCTGGTTTAGTGATGATGCTCCTTGTTTGTTGTGTGGGTGTCTATTTTTGTCAGTGAGGTTGACGGTTGGACAAGATGATCTTGAAGGTCCCTTCCAACCTAGAAGATTCTGTGATTCTGTGAACTCTTAATTATGGTTTGAAAGTGCAGAGGGCAGGGGTTTAGATACTCCTCCTCAGGCTCTGAAGTGATGGCATACCTTTTTTCACCATTAAGTGTCTACATTTCCAAACAAATCCAGCGCAGAGCTGGGGAGCCTGCCCTTTTAAGCCTTTCCCCTGTAGTCAAAGAGATGAATCAAAGGCCATTAGCACCTCGGTTTAACAAAGCCCAACTACAAATGGGCTGACAACGTTGCTGTCAGCAGACCCATCACAGTTAAGAGTGGAGGAAGCAAGTCTATTTTTGTGAACTACAGCAACATACTCCAGATAGGCTCGAGTGAGGAAGATAAAAAGGATTGCAGCTTAAGGCAAACTCCAGCTAGAGTGCAGCCTGGTACTCCCTGTGCTGCTCCAACCATGGCTCTGTCTCAAAGATGTTGCATTTGCACGGATGATCTCTTGCCTACTTTGGAAACGCTAAGAGTTTTAACGTTATTCCAATCATAAATGCAGCTTTCAAAAAAAGATGCTCTTAAGCCCAGATTTGGCACCAGCTGAGTGCCTGTAGAAAGGGGAATTTAAAACTGTGTTGTTAGAATCATAGAATTGTCTGGGTTGGAAGGGACTTTTAAGATCACCAAGTTCGACCATCAACCTAACTCTGATAAAAAAAACAAACAAACAACAACAACAAAAATTAACAACCCATCACTAAACCATGTCTCTAAGTACTATGTCAACCCATCTTTTAAATACCTCCAGGGATGGTGCCTCAACCACTTCCCTGGGCAGCTCATTCCAAGGCTTAATAGCCCTTTCAGTGTAAAAATTGTTCCTAATCTCCAACCTGAACCTCCCCTGGTGCAACTCGAGGCCATTTCCTCTTGTCCTATCTCCTGTGACTTGGGAGAAGAGACCGACCCCCCCCTGGCTACACCCTCCTTTCAGCGAGTTGTAGAGAGCAATAAGGTCTCCCCTCAGTCTCCTCTTCTCCAGGCTGAACACCCCCAGTTCCCTCAGCCTCTCCTCACAAGACTTGTTCTCCAGACCCTTCACCAGCTCCATTGCTCTTCTCTGGACCTGCTCCAGTACCTCAATGCTTTTTTTTTTGTGGTGAGGGCCCCAAAACTGGACACAGCCCTCGAGTTAGCCATCCTTCCAGAGAGCTTCCTCCACAGGACAGGACACAGCACACTCCATTGGCACCTCAGAAGCCCAGGCCCCTCCAGATGCATCAAATCTGCCATTTGATTTCTACCTTACTACCTGGCAAGTCATTGGCCTCCTCCTCTTAACTTCCTCAGTATCTTAGACTCAACTGACAACAGCCTACAACCATGGAGTACTTGCACTTTCCTGGGATTCTGAAGCTTCCTGTGTCATTTACCTCACCAAAGTTAAGAAGCAGAGGATGTTTGCTCACGTACCATCACACCCCAGCACCAGGCAGGCCCGAATTCCTCATCCAGATCAGTCTGTGCTTGTTCTTACCTTGTTTGCTTCACACAGTTGCCATTATCTTTGTTTTCCTTCGCTGAGTCCCTGCTATTTTAGCCAGTCTTTTCAATACTTTTTGGTTAAACTGTCTCACATGTCTGCTTTGAGGAGGAGCAAGTCATCATCACCTATGCCAACATGCCTACTGCTTGAATGAACCTGCCAATGAAGCATTGCCAGAAGCTACTTCCAAAAGGTCTTTTCTTCTCCACCGAGATCAATCTAAGCTTTCTGGTCCAGAATAATTCCCACCTAGAAAAATGCTTACCTTCTAGGTCCCAAATCCTGAGTCAAGGCTGTTCAACTAGTCCTGAAAGAGAACTAACCCCTTTGTGTCTTCACCTGGATTGCCTCCAGTATCCCCTTGTGATATAACATCAGAGTTATCTCCCAGATAGGCTTCCTTTGCTTCCCTTACGCTCTGTCTTCCTTGGAAATCCAATTACATTTTTCCTTTTAAATGGCATGAACACCAAATAAAAGCCACAACAAATCTGTACAAGAAACACTTGGAAATCTTTCTAATCTGTGGGGTTTTTTTGCCTTTTGGAGGACGTGCTCAGCAGATTGCTAGATGTCTCACCAGACACACACCACCCTGGCCAAACAGCTCAGCTGATCTAGTTGGCAGCAGGATCTCCCTTCTCACAGTTTTCCAGGACTGAAATATCCATATTTCCATATTTCCATATATCCATATATCCATATTTCATTACTGTACAGTTTTTTGATGGCATAGCCTTCCAGCTGCTTAGGATCCACACTGCAAGGAAGGCACTCACAGGGGCATCGACTGAGAGAACTTCCTTTGTCCAGAGTTTTTTTGGACAGTCTGGAATAAGCCACAAGGATCATACTCCCTACAGCTGCAAATGTACAGCTCTAAGTGAAGTGAAGCTTCTACAGAAGCTCTGCCTCCGCAGGCAGGAGTAAAAACATTTCAAGTCCCTTTCACTTCAGCATGTTTAAGCTTCCTGCTTCAACTATTAAACATTTACACTCATTAAGAGACAGGAATCATGCACACGTGCAGAACAGCAAGCTCCCCAGCATTTCAGCCAGGAGCTCAAAAAGCAGCTCACATGAAAGAACAAGACCAAACAGCAGAGAGCGTGGAAAGATGGATGTGGGTCATCACATTTCATCACTCTCAAAGTAATTAAAAACTACAACAAGACAGCAGAGCAGTGCCCCAATTCTCCCAGAACAGCACTGACCTACACACATCTGCACAGCACAAGTGAAAAAAGTCCCTTACCTCTTCATTTAAAGGATGGGAAACTCATGAGGAAGGGAGTTTAACAGCATCTTAGAAAGGAAAACCACTCTGGAAGAGAGCAATCCCAGGCAGATGAAAGAGTTTGGCATGCTTGTCGTATCCGTGTGCTCTGGCTGAAGCATGAAGTGAAACTCAGTCTCTCCTCCTACAGAAAAATACATTAAGACCAATAGTTAATTCACATTTAAAAAAAAAAATCCACCTTAAATCCCAGGAACTGAGTTAATGGACAGAGGCTACAACAGATCCAAAGCTATTGCCTATGCTGAAGTACAACAAACTCCATTGTGTGTGATCAGTGCTGATCACACTGCTTTTTAGTTGCTTTTTTAAATTATTTTTAAAAACTTTTTTTTACTTTTTTTTTCTCTAGGCACATATTAGTGTCACACTGAATACTATATATATATATTATATAATATCTGCAGGCTAAAGGACTGTATCCAATGTATATCAGGGAAAGAAGGTAAGCAACTGTGGTGTGAAGGGTTTTTTTTTTTTCAGCTGTGCTGAAACATGAATGTGTAAGAACCAAAGTAGCATCTGCTTTTCATGTCTAAAAGCAGATTAAAAGGCTCTTTTTCCCCTCGGGCTTGGGCATAGCACTACTCAGAGCCCAGTCCCCCCACCTCCTTTATTACCCATTAGTGCCTGTAAAAGAAAAAATGCTCAGCTTGGCTACAATTATTTATAACAATTCAGGCCTATTGGAGATAAAAAAAGAGGATTTATCCCTGCCTGGGCATAGAGGTTAAGTGATATAGTACTGAGCCCTACTCAAAACGTATCTGACACAGGGCTTAAAATATTTCTTAGTAAGGAGCTCCAAATCTGAGCTGTGCCAGCATTGTCAAAATCCTCCTAAAGCAGCTGGTCCTCAGTAGCAGCCAGTCTGGAGATCTACCAGAGGGACAAAAAGGTGACTCAGAAAGGAATTTCACATACACTGGGCTGCAGAAGTACTTCTGTCTAACTTGGCCCAGATGTTGTCAACACAAAATCTGTTCCAATATTAGATGTATGTTTAAATCCTCAAGGAACACTCTACTGGAAGATGAGGGCTAAGGCATACTGGGTTAGTCAGTGCCCTTTCCTCTGCCACCAGAGGTGTAAGCTCCCCTGTCCACCTCCCTTGGCTCTACTGTAAGTATTGTGACCTCAAACTCAACATATAAACATTGAGATGAGAATATTCACACCTCATCAGAGCTGGCTTCCTCCTCCAACACACCCCACTCCCACTGCAGTTGCCCGTTGTAGCTGTTCACCAACCTAGGTCTTATGAGAAGACCTTATGGAGAAAACGTCCCCAAAATCCCCAAAGACCATGCACTCACAACGAACCATTGGGGTCTAAACATGAGGAGGAACTTCTTTACTTTGAGGGTGGCAGAGCCCTGGCAGAGGCTGCCCAGGGAGGTGGTGGAGTCTCCTTCTCTGGAGACATTCAAACCCACCTGGACACGTTCCTGTGGGACCTGCTTTGGCAGGGGGTTGGACTAGATGATCTCCAGAGGTCCCTTCCCACCCCATATCATTCTCTGATTCACAAACTGGTGGCCACAAGTTAAACTGAAGAACCCATACAGCTTACAAAAAACCAAAAAAGCACAAAATAATCAAATAATTACATCCTGACAGGGAAAGCTGATATAGTTTAGTCCTGTTTTTGCTGCTGAACAATGAGAGCCTCAGCCTTTCCTGCTGATCTGATGATTCTGATTTAAAATCCAACTGAATTAATACAATTCTAATGAGACAGACTCTATGAAGTTTGGTCAATACCTGCAACTTGTATTTAAATAAAACACTCCTATCAGTTTATCCAAACAGCTTGTTCTAAAACAATTCAAAAAGTTCAAATCCAACTTGTTCAAGCCAATACAAACTGGTGGCCACAAGTTAAACTGAAGAACCCATACAGCTTACAAAAAACCAAAAAAGCACAAAATAATCAAATAATTACATCCTGACAGGGAAAGCTGATATAGTTTAGTCCTGTTTTTGCTGCTGAACAATGAGAGCCTCAGCCTTTCCTGCTGATCTGATGATTCTGATTTAAAATCCAACTGAATTAATACAATTCTAATGAGACAGACTCTATGAAGTTTGGTCAATACCTGCAACTTGTACTTAAATAAAACACTCCTATCAGTTTATCCAAACAGCTTGTTCTAAAACAATTCAAAAAGTTCAAATCCAACTTGTTCAAGCCAATTAACTGATTTGCCCATTATCACACTGTCAGCTGAGCTATATTATATTGGCTATTGAAAAGAAAACTACTTGTTGGCTGTCATTTGGGGTGTAGCACAAGGGAACAGTTTCTCTTGTTAGGTTTACGCTGCTCATTGCAGAGTTATGGGATGTAGCACTAATGGTGCAAAGGGGGGATGTAGCACTAATGGTGCAAAGGGCTGCTCAGAGCCTACAGAACAGGACCCCATGAGATGGTCCTGCTTGAGAAGGTCTCCCTTCAAACCCCTGGCCAAGTACCAGCCTAATCCAGAAGTCCAATAACTGCATGCTGTGCAATTCAATTAAAATACAGCTATTTTTGCTGAAAAATCCTATATATCAGGTCATAAAATCTGTAGATTTATTTTTTTGGGTTTTCTTATAAATCATTTACCTAGATATACAGCCTAAGGATAACACTTGGTTAAAGGATCTATTTTGAGTTAGTCTCTCTCATTCTCAGGTAAAGGAAAAATAGTGTTTCCAGAAGCCTAATTGAGCTGCATTAACCTCAAACTCTGAGCTGCTTCAGATCACTATTTGTCTGCAGGCACATCATCAACAAAGAGTTATCATCAAGATTTTTGTTTCCTGTCAGCCTGAAAAAAAGCCCTGCTCAGCTGAACTAGATTGCCAGTGCTTCCCAGGAAGGTCTAAACTAATTATTTTTGAAGGCAAGAGGAAACAAACAACGAAACTACCATATTTTAGTGTCTTAATTCACACGCATCCTGCTTCAAAACCAACTCACCTCCAGGGAGCAGATCCCTGTGAATGTGGCAAGACCTAATTTTCAAATTGACTCCATCAGCAGCTTCTGTTCTGAGCTCAGAAAACAGAAACCCCTTTGCAGCCAAACAGCTGAGATCTTTCAGTATTTCCATGATTTCTGAATAAAACTTGCAGCCCCCTTGGCTGGCTGCCACCTGAATTGCAAATAACTGGAAGAGGGGGGAGCAATATAAAAAAATCCAGCTTTATGTTTCAAAGGTCTACAACTCGAACTCCCACTGAAGGCTTAAAAAAATTGATTCAGCTGCACGTGACCTATTTGGCATATTTAGTTTCAATATTTGAGACTGGAAAGGAGATGGCATCAGAGCTGATAGAAACACACGCGTCCCAAATATCAAGGGGCAATCTTTGGATGGTTTAATATTTGAGACTGGATGATTTAAGGGGATGGTATCAGAGCTGATAGAAACACACGTGTCCCAAATATCAAGGGGCAATCTTTGGATGCTCAAATCAAAGTTTATTTTCTAGACAGTATTTTATAGCTAGCAATTGGAGTAGAAGCAAGGCCAGGTTGTTCTCTCTGTCTGAATCTCCCATAGGAAGAGCTGATGCAGATGCCAAAGGAGATGTGGGCCAAATCCCTCCCCTCTGCACTTTCTGGGACCGTGACCATACAGTAAAAAAATTCTATAGCCCAAAGTACCACAAAAGTTAGGTTTTGAAGAGCAGCCTCTTTGCTGCAGAGATGCAGCCAGACAAATCCATCGTGAGCATCACAGAGCATGCACCAGGAAATAGAGACATGACTCTGAAAGGGGCTCTTCACCCCACAGGTAGGTAATAATACAAACACAGATGTGGAAAAGTCACTCCAGACCAATATGAAACAATTAGGGAGGACTAATTTGCATCTCCATTGCAAATAGGACACCCAAGATAACCAAGCCACTCCTATTTATCTGCTGTCAAATTCCACATCAAGCCTTCTTGCCCCTGATGGTTTCACTGTGAAGCAACCACAGTGAGTTTCCAAGAGTTAGATACTTCAGGCATGCCATATTGGACCACCATCACCTTCCTAAAAGGATATTGTTGGAACTTTCAGATCCTAAGAAAGCAAGTCTTGTGACTTGAAAGCAACCTTGTGACTGTGGAGACACAACTGCATCATTTATCATACAGAAGACACACAAGAATAAATTCAGAAGGTCAGAAAGGTGCAGTTCTGGAGTTGCATACACTGCTATAAACCACAGCAACCAGAAAGTGCAACATCATGCAATTAAGATGATTGAGGTAAAAAAAGCTCTAGCTTAATAAGTTCACATCAACATTTACAAATATTTACAGATTATGTGGAAAGTTCATTGAAATAACCTGTACGAGTGGATCTGAGAAAGCTTGATACTTGTATTGGAGGCGGGGGGTTAAATCATAATGAACAGCAGGATGCAAGGATCAAAATAAGCACATATATAAAGCCAACAACTGTTTCTTTCTTGCTCCTCTCATCTTTATTTTTATTTCTGTGACAGAAGATTGACATCACACTGTAAACAGGAGATCAGTGCTACTAACAGAGCACCCCAGGCCAGAGTCTTGTTTAAGGACAGCTGACCAGAACAGACAAATCCCTGCCATCACACTCATCTCTGAAGATATTACTTTCCACAGCATAGTAGTTGCTACAGCAAACATGTTTTGGGTGTGTGTGTGCTATTTAAACAAAATACTCAGTTTCTAGAGGGAACAGACACGTGATTATTTGGAAAATGCTATCTACCCCCTCTTCCCACCAGTTTCATCTCTGTGTGAAAACACCCTTTTTCATCAACTGGAGCCCACCACTAAGACTTCTTGACACTGGAGCTGAATGGATCATCTCATATCCAATAGCTGCTATTTTCTGCCACTCCTACACAAACTGACATAATCACAGCCCAGAAAACAGGCACAGAATCCATGACCACCCCACTGCTGGCAGAACATCCAGTCTGCAAAGATACAGAGATGGCTGGAGAAGAGATGATCACTTCTCAGCTAGAAGTATATCAAACTAGAGTGCAAGTACAAGCTCCAAGTGCTCTTTGCCTTAAAGATGTCACTTTAGTCACTTATGCTATGCAGCCATAATTAATTGTGGCCAGTGCAGATGCCAGTGAGTGTATATGAGCCTTCACAGAATCACATGGGGTTGGAAGGGACCTCTGGAGATCATCTAGTCCAACCCCCTGCCAAAACAGGGCCACCCAGAGCAGGTTGCACTGGAACCAGGTGGGGTTTGAATGTCTCCAGAGAAGGAGACTCCACCACCTCCCTGGGCAGCCTCTTCCAGGGCTCTGCCACCCTCACCCCAAAGAAGGTCCTCCTCACATTGAGGTGGAACTTCTCCTATTCAAGTTTCCTCTTGTCCTAGCTTCTTAGCAGCATATCACACTCTTCAGACTACTAGCTTAGCACCAGTGGGAGAAGAGGAGTAAAATATTTATGTGGAGATTAGTGGTTTATTTAGACCTTGGGGAGAGGATCATGTTTTCTGATTGTTAGTAATGGGAAAAAAGACAACAAAAAGAAAAACCGTTTCCCCATAGCTTCTGAAGGGGGACCGTGGAGGCATGGATTTAGTTTTATTTTGGTTTTTACTATGCTACTCTATTTTTAATTGGCAATAAATTAATCTTCCCCAAGTCAAGTCTGTTTTGCCCAAGACTAATGGTTGAATGATCTCCCTCTCCTTATCTAGGCCCACAAGCTTTTTCATCTTATTCCTCCCCCAATCATGCTGAGGAGGAGGAGTGAGAGAGCATCTTTTTAGGCACTTGGTGGCCAACCAAGGTTAATCCACCACAGGTGGGAATTATGTTCTAGCCAGAAATGGAGACAGCAGATATTTTGCTTGATGAACAGCTTGCAATGAAGCTGTTCTCCCCAGGGAAGGCAGCTTCATAGAATCATAGAATGGTTAGAGTTGGAAGGGACCTCAAAGATCATCGAGTTCCAAGCCCCCTGCCCTGGGCAGGGACACCTCCCACCAGACCAGGTTGCTCCAAGCCCCATCCAGCCTGGCCTTGAACCCTCCAGGGATGGGGCAGCCACAGCTTCTCTGGGCAACCTGTTCCAGTGCCTCACCACCCTCACAGCAAAGAATTTCTTCCTAGTATCTAACCTAAATCTCCCCTCCACCAGCTTAAAACCATAGCCCCTTGCTAAAGGCCTTCAAAAGTAAGATGTACTAGAAGCAACAGCCACTCTGGGGTTTTATTCTGCTCTGCCCAAGGGAGCAGTGATACTGCATACACCTAACTGAGCACAAAGGGTAGCTGGTACACTGGTTTACCAGCAAAATGGACATTGCTGCTACATCTCTAAGGGATTACCTGCTCTCCTTCTCAAAGGGAAGCACGTTGCACAAGGGAGTGGTTTGGCTAAAAGACACAAAAGCACCTACTTCTGCAGCCTTGGGGGAAACACTTGGCTACAGCAGCAGCTCAGCATCCTACAAGGCTTCAGTTCCTCTCCCCCAAGAAACTTGTGCAAGAGATGTTGGCTGAGCAATCTGTGGAGGCTTGTCTGTTGTTCCTGGCACACAGCAGGGGAGTCACACAGTGAGTTATGAGTAAACATCCCCAAGCAAAAAAAAAAAAAAACCACCCCACCACAAAAAACACCTTCTTTCAATCTTGACCCAAGGTCAGGGTTAGCACTGTACAAACTGTTATGCTTCCAAATTTCCATCTGCAAGCAACTGGATGTTACACTGCTCAAGACACTCAACCATTGCTAGCTTTTAACCCACATCATGTCTGTACCAGTTTCTGGGGTCACAAGGCCACATGCATCTGCTACAGTATAGGATTTAAGATTTTTTTCCGTTGCCCCTTTGGGGTCACCACCTACTTATGAAAGTAATTCATGCAAAGGTAATCTCCAAGAGTTACTTTGTCCTTTTAAGGTAAATTTAATTTTTGGAATAGCCCTGGTAAAGATATCATGTAAGCTAACAGAAGGGAAGGATTATATGAGGAGTCACTACTCCTGTGTGCACAGGGGAAGTTGCTAACCTGTCCTTTGAAGCCTTTTGGACCTTAAAGATCTTCTAGATTCCAACCCCCTGCCCTGGGCAGGGACACCTCCCACCAGACCAGGTTGCTCCAAGCCCCATCCAGCCTGGCCTTGAACCTCTCCAGGGATGGAGCATCCACAGCTTCTCTGGGCAACCTGTTCCAGTGTCTCACCACCCTCGTAGTGAAAAATTTCTTCCTGAGATCTAAATCTACCTGAGTTCATCCAAATGTTCCTTGTTCATCCATGGAGGCTTCCTGGGATTTTTGCCTGACTTATCTTTGTTGGGATAGCCCTGCAGATGTGCAAACATCTCCTACTCCTCTTGTTTACTCCCCATACTATGTACATTTGTACAGAGGTATTCAAGTTGGACATCCAAGGAAGCTGACTTACTAGCTGGAATTCCTTGGTGCTGCTCTCCAGATGCTCTCCCTCCTGACCTGTGATCCTTCTCCACGCTCTGAGCATCTATTGCTGACACCAAACTACCATCCAACTGGTAGGAGTGGGATGGATTGAAGTTCTCCGTCCCTGGCAACTTTAAAGTCCTATTCATGAGCTTGACAAGCCCATCACCAAAGATGATATGCTTTTCCCCTTCTCTGACAGATGGACCCCAGCAGCTCCCAGTAGACCAGGGTTCTAAAAGCAAGTCCCATGGTCTAAGTAGCCAAACCAGCCGTGGCACCAGTCCTGTAGCTATTTGTTGATTTGCCAGGTTCAACTGGCCCTATCAACCCCCTTCCCTTTGACTGTGAGGATTAGTGAAAAAACTACCTGCACTCCAGAGTCCCTGCAAGGATTGGTGAAAAAACTACCTGCACTCCAGAGACCCTGACCACTGCTCCAAGGGCTCTATCATCTTTGATGTTCCTCAGGCTGCTCCTGGCTGTATCCTGGTACCCACATGAAACAACAGCAGTGGGTCAAGGGCTCTATCATCCTTGATGTTCCTCAGGCTGCTCCTGGCTGTATCCTGGTACCCACATGAAACAACAGCAGTGGGTAATAGTCAGAGAACTGTATGAGGCTTTCAGTAGTCCCTCGGTGACATCCCTGATCCAAGCCCCTGGTAAGCAGCACACCTCTTTAGAAAGTGCATCAGGTTGGCAAATGGGTGCTTCTGGACCTCTCAGAGGAGAGTTGTCTACTACAATCAGCTGTCTCCTTCCCTTAGTTGCACTGGTTGTCATACAGGGAGCAGATTGGGCTGCTTCACTCAGCTCCAGTGTCTCTCCTGATGTCATGGGTCATTTCACTCTGTATGGCAGTGAAGCAGTTCTGCAAGGGCACCTCAGGCTTCAGGGGAAGTCACAGAATCACAGAATCTTCTAGGTTGGAAGGGACCTTAAAGATCATCTTGTCCAACCGTCAACCTCACTGACAAAAATAGACACCCACACAACAAACAAGGAGCATCATCACTAAACCATCCCTCCCAGCACTACATCAACCCCTCTTTTGAACACCTCCAGGGATGGGGCCTCAACCACCTCCCGGGGCAGCCCATTCCAATGCCTGAGAACCCTTTTGGTGAAAAAATTTTTCCTAATATCCAGCCAGTCTCTTCCTGCTGCTGGTCTTTGCCCTTGCAAGCTTCCATTCTTCTGCATTACTGGCCTCCCTCCCTTCTGTGTGTGCCAGTGAGGAGTTTTTGGGTTGGGTGGGTATGGTCTGTGGGTCCACCACAGATTGCACTTGGAACCAGCTATCTACCTCCTTCTCAGACTCCTTATTAAGTCCTGATGCCTCCTCACCACCTCCTGCAGGAGGTCCCCAACCTGGGCAGGTCTGCCACCTATCCCTGCCCATGGAGAAAGGTCAAGGTACCTCCTGCAGCCTGAGATCTGCACTGGAGCCTCTCAAGTCCTTCAACCTGTTAATTAGTATGCTTGATTTATTTCTGCACTAGCTATTTTTTTTTTTCATTTTGCAAGCATGATGAGGATTAGATACCTCACCACAACCAGCCAGTATAATTTCCAAAATATTCACTGTATGATGAAGTAGTGCTATTAGAGGAGACCTTAAACAGAAGAAAATTAAAACACTGGATTAGCAGTGGAAGACCACTGTCATTAAAGGGCTTAGCAACCCTGTGTAAAGAACATCTCTAACACTTTTTAAATCTGCTTGCATTCCATAAATCACTGCCCCACAATAATACACGCACATTATATTCATAACAGTGTAATTACATGGCAATTACCATACAAGAGTAATTAAGGGAAAACCCAGCACGCCATCCAACAGAGTGCCTTTCAAATGGACTAAGTATACACACAAAGAAAATATAATTAAGCAACAGAAGGTGAGTTGTTTCCTGACAATAATTACATGACTGGATGTATTTTCAAGTAGGTCACTTCTAAAACAGCAGACTAGGTCAGGGGAAACTGAACTCCTTCAGGATTTTGGTGTCCACATGAATCTGCCACACAGTGTTTGTAGCAGTGGGGGCCCAGGTGGCCATAGACTTCCCCACCAATCTCATTTACCAGCTTTAACAGCAAGAAGTAGCTTCTGCCCCTTGGCAGACTTTTGGGCAGCTGTGTAATTTCTATAACAGACTAACAGAGGCTTCAGCCAAAAGCAGGACTTGTTCCACATTTCTGAGGAAAACATTCAGCTTGGGAGAGCTGAAGAGTAAACATTTTTTTTTTCCACCTGAAACAAAAGCTTGCAGGGGTGAGCTGTAGCTAGGCAAATTTCTATACATCTTGGCAGAGCTTTGGCAAATAAAATGGCCTGAAAAGTAAACCACAGACACAGGAAACAGCTGCCAATAACATAGTTAACCCACCAGCCATCAGAGGAGAGGGGAAGGTACAGGAAAAGGTGAGGATCTGGTAGCTGGGGACATGACACTGGTTTGGGAACCACAGCTGAGGTCTCCCACACTGGCACCAGAGGCACTGAGGAATTTAAGGACTCCATTTAGGAGAACTCATTTAAATGGGCCCAAGAGGTGATTGTCCCCCTGTACTGGGCACTGGTGAGGCCTCACCTTGAGTACTGTGTCCAGTTTTGGGCCCCCTACCATAAAAAAGACATTGAGGTGCTGGAGCGGGTCCAGAGAAGGGCGACAAAGATGGTGAGGGGTCTGGAGCACAAGTCTTATGAGGAGAGGCTGAGGGAGCTGGGGGTGTTCAGCCTGGAGAAGAGGAGGCTGAGGGGAGACCTTATTGCTCTCTCCAACTCCCTGAAAGGAGGGTGTAGAGAGATGGGGGTCGGTCTCTTCTCTCAAGTCACAGGTGACAGGACAAGAGGAAATGGCCTCAAGTTGCCCCAGGGGAGGTTCAGGCTGGATATTAGGAAACATTTTTTCACTGAAAGGGTTCTCAGGCATTGGAATGGGCTGCCCAGGGAGGTGGTTGAGGCACCATCCCTGGAGGTGTTCAAAAGACGGGTTGATGTAGTGCTGGGAGGTCTGGTTTAGTGATGATGCTCCTTGTTTGTTGTGTGGGTGTCTATTTTTGTCAGTTAGGTTGATGGTTGGACAAGATGATCTTTAAGGTCCCTTCCAACCTAGAAGATTCTGTGATTCTGTGACTCCAAGCACCAGCCTGGAGGTGGGGGAACGGAGTAATGAACCCAATTTCTCAGGTCACTTCTCTTACAGAAGTGTTTTAACCTCTTTGGAGAAGCTGCAGCAACCTGCTGACCTTACAGCTGTCATGGCTGAAGAAGGTTGACTATTTTTATGCGTTCCTGGAAAAAACCATATTTTCACAAACAAGTTCAGCTAGAGGAATCGCTCATTCTTTTTTTTTTTTTTTTTAATTTTTGCTCCTAGGACCCACCTTAAGAAAAGCTACAGCAAAACACACATGCATGAACCTGGATTTACCCTCCTCTAGGCTGAGGCAATAAGTTGGTTGTTCTCATCAGTATTATCACCTAATAGGTCACAGATGGCATAAAACTTTATTGCATCCTAAATTTTGTGCTCAGTCACACGATTATTATTTTTTTTTAAATAATCTCAAAGGCTGCAAAACCCTACTTTTCTCAGAATCACCTTTTCACCTTCTGGCCATCTGCTGTGTGAGCCCTCACAAATGTGAATCCCTGTCTCCGTTGCAACTCAGTGGATTTAATGAAATTCCAAATCCTCCAGCACAAAATGTACCTCCTTGTCACTGATACCCCTAAAAGAGGCATCACCTCACTCTGTCCTACCCAGCATTATCAGGACCACTGCGAAGACAACACATTTTGGAGGCCTGTAGCCTTGGCTACACCTGTCATAAAGCCTCATCCAGCACAATTTATATTTTTTTTAAAATCAGCTAAACCTGCCAATGTCTATTATCACCTGCATGCTCCTCCCAGCCTACTCTTGTTTGCTTTCTAGGGCATCAAAGAAATATAAAGCCACAAGAGACATCATAAACATCCAATCCAGACTCACCTGATCCACTGACTCCTCAAACCTCATCAGGCAAGCTGATTTATTCCCCAGTTCTCATTTGCCAGCAAGGATACTCTATTGTTTTAAAAAAAATCAATTAATCCCATTTATTTCAGGCCTCGAAGAATTGCTAAGAATTCTCATCTGGCCTCCTTGCAACTCAAAGAATTGCTAAGAATTCTCATCTGGCCTCCAAAAGTTTTGGATGCTGGTTAGGCCAAAAGAGAGACATTTGTTACATGCTAAATAAACAGAAAAAGGGGTGAAAGAGGAGGTCGCAGCCCAGATTTTGGCAAAGAGCATGTCATACACAGCCTTGTCTGTACAAAAACCCAAAACCTGATTATGGAGATTACTCTCTCACATCACACTTTTGATATTTCTATGCTTTTTAAGGTTTCTAATGTGCCTGTCAGACAGCCGGGCTTTCATGAGTCCTCTCAAGGGAGAGCTAGGAAGGGGAAAAAAAAAAAAAAGTAGGTTTATTCCATAATTTGGAAAGCCTGGCATTCTGCCAGAAGACAAAGCAGAAAGCAAGCTGAAGCCAGCCACGTCAAAAATAAGCCTACAATTTTGGTACACCAAAACCTGCTCTTACAGCTGAGTTGCTACACTCCTAAAGACCTAGAGTAGTATGTTTGGGCTTATTGTGTCTGCCACCCACCAAAACAGAGAAATCGTGGTAAACAGCAAGTTTTTCTGAAAGTAGAGCTCATCATAAGAAGTTCCACCTCAACATGAGGAGGACCTTCTTTCCTGTGAGGGTGGCAGAGCCCTGGCAGAGGCTGCCCAGGGAGGTGGTGGAGTCTCCTTCTCTGGAGACATTCAAACCCCACCTGGAGACACATTCCTGTGGGACCTGCTCTGGGTGACCCTGCTCTGGCAGGGGGTTGGACTGGATGATCTCCAGAGGTCCCTTCAAACCCCATGGGATTCTGTGATCATCAAAAAGGGGAAAATATAAAGCTGTAGCTAGACTAAGGAATGGTGCAGTCTCATTTTGTGGGCCTAGATAAGGAGAGGGAGATCATTCAACCTTCCAGCTGGCAGCTTCATGGATCTGGAGTCAAGCTGCCAGGACCAGCTCTTACACCCTTCTCAGGGCCTACCATCAGTAGACTGAGGGACAGCTGAAAAGCCAGGACCCTTCTTCCAAAACAATGTGACACTCATCAGCTTCACAAACGCTGCTTTAAGAGTCCAGTACTTTTGACTTCAAAACACCAACCTTGTCCTTCTCCACTCCTCGGTAAAATAAAGCAATGCAGGAACAGTGATGTGTACCCCTTTCCTATTAACACCTTCACAGTACTTGGCTGGCAGAACAGAATCACAGAATCTTCTAGGTTGGAAGAGGGAAACAGTTTATCTTTTAGTCTTCTTATTTCCCTTTACTAACAATCAGAAAACTTGATCCTCTCCCCAAGGTCTGAATAAACCACTGATCTCCACATAAATATTTTACTCCTTTTCTCCCACTGGTGCTAAGCTACTAGTCTGAAGAGTGTGATATGCTGCTAAGAAGCTAGGACAAGAGGGAACTTGAACAGGAGAAGTTCTGCCTCAACATGAGGAGGAACTTCCTTCCTGTGAGGGTGGCAGAGCCCTGGCAGAGGCTGCCCAGGGAGGTGGTGGAGTCTCCTTCTCTGGAGACATTCAAACCCCACCTGGACACGTTCCTGTGGGACCTGCTCTGGGTGGCCCTGCCGTGGCAGGGGGTTGGACTAGATGATCTCCAGAGGTCCCTTCCAACCCCATGTGATTCTGTGACCATCAAAAAGGTGAAAACAAAGCTGTAGCTAGACTAAGGAATGGTGCTGTCTCATTTTGATCATGCAGAGCCCCACATACACACTCCTCAGTGTTCTCCAGCTGGCAGCCTCATGGGGCTGGAGTCAAGCTCCCGGGACCAGCTCTTACACCCTTCTCAAGGCCTACCATCAGTAGACTGAGGGACAACTGAAAAGCCAGGACTCTTCTTCCAAAGCAATGTGACACTCATCAGCTTCACAAACACCACTTTAAGAGTCCAGTACTTTTGACTTCAAATCATCAACCTTGTCCTTCTCCAAATCCTTAGAAGAAAGTTTTGTGTTTTTTCTAGTGAGTCACTGCTCTGTCACCACTGCCAAAGGAAAGATGGGATAAGCAGAGCCCTGCGGTTACCCAGGGCTACCAAAACAGTTGTGGGTTTGGTAACCAGGGGTAGATATGGCTGGACTGGAGGGGCTGCAGATCTCAGATAAAAGTAACATCTTTGTGGTAAGATACTGGCTGGGG